>NW_003852396.1:54908352-54939755 GCF_000181295.1 Otolemur garnettii
ATGACCACCCTCTTCTTGCCTGAAAGGTTTCAGCAGAGAGATCTGCAGTTATTCTAATATTCTTCCCCTTGTAGGTTATGGTTTTCTTATGTCTCGCTGCTTTCAAGATTTTTTCTTTCATATTAACTTTAGTGAAGTTAATTATGATGTGTCTGGGGGATGTCTTATTCGGGTTGAGTCATGCTGGGGTTCTGAAGCTGTCTGCAATCTGAATTTCAGGATCTCTTGACATATCTGGAAAGTTCTCTTTCATAATTTCATAAAGAAGAGCCTCTGTGTTTTGCAAAGCAACTTCATTTTCTTCGAATGATTCCAGAACTCTCTGAGAGGATGATCCATTTTTGCTTTCCATTTCTGATTCTCTTTGGACATTTGGACATATTCAGAAGCTTTGTCTTCTACATCTGAGATCCTTTCTTCTGCTTCCTGCACTCTGTTACCAAGAGATTCTACCATATTTTTCAGATCTTTGAGGGCTGCAATCTCTTGCCTTAATGTTTCAAAATCTTTGGTGGTTTTGTCTTTGAATTCGTTGAATTCTTGAGTGAATTTTTGTAATGCTCCTTGAATTTCTAGTTCTATCTTTGCCTCTATTCTGTTAATCTTATTTGCAATTCAAATTCTGAATTCCATTGCTGACATCTCAGCCATTTGTTTATAAAGGGGATCTTCAGTTTTGTCTGCTACATTCTTTCTTGGGGGGGGTGTTGATGTACTCTGGTTATTCATATTACCAGCCACATTCTTTCTTGGGGGGGTTGATCTACTCTGGTTATTCATATTATATTACCAGAGCTTTTCCGCTGATTCTGCCCCATGATTATTATTATTATTATTATTTATTAAACTGCATGATTATTTATTAAACCCCATGATTATTTTACCCCATTTGACTTTTCCACTTGAGGTTTGTGAAGGACCCATACAGTGTTACAGCCTGAGAGACTGGGGACCTGCTTGGTGTGGTGTGGCTAAGTGGCTCTGTCTTATTTTCAGCTGGTCTCTGTCCTACCCTAGTGATTCAGTTACTCTTGGTTGAAGTCTCTGCTGTGGAGAAATACCAGCAATTAAGTCGTCCTGCCCCCCACAAACAACAATTGGGCAAGGAAAATCAAACCTTCCCTCAACCTACACCCAGGGTGCCCCTTTGAATAGTCCCTGGGTGGTCTGCCCAGTTTAAGGGGTCCAAATCAGTTGTCCCAGTCAGCAGTAGTTTCAGGTGGAAGAGTTCAAAAGTCTCCAGCAGCTAGGTAAGAGGGGTCTGTTCGCAGTTCAGATATAACTTGCTCCAGTGCTCCGTGAGGGCAAAGGGACCCACCCAGCAAATGGGGTTAGTCTGGGAATGTTAATACCTCCTTCCCCACCTTGCACCCAGTCACTTGTAATTCCCCAGGTCTGTGACGCTATTCACTCTAGTAGGCAACTGCTGCCAGGGTCTACAACTGCCAAAATCGCCCAGAAATTTGAGTTCGGTGTGGGGGGCCTCGTGTGTTTAAATTAGGCTTCTGTCCCAGCTAGATTCCTCTGCAAATCAGAGGCTGCTAGAGCTGATGAGGAACTCAACGGCTCCGCAGCAAACAATTAGAGTTTACACTCAGGTGTCAATCCCCGCCTCTGTCCACCCACTGCCTTTGTTTCAGCATTCCCCTGAGGGTGAGGTGCTCACTGGGATATCTAAGTCCAATCTGGCAGGGGAAGAATTTAGGCTTTGGAAGTTCTTGCCATTCTAGCCTCACTCCTTCTGTCCTGTCTAAATTCTTCTGCAAGTCAGAGGCTGCTAGAGCTGGTGAGGAACTCAGCTCTGGGCAACAAGCTATCAGGGTCTACACTCAGGTGTCAATTCCAACCTCTGCCTGCCCACTGCCTTTGTCTCAGCTGTATTGCCCTGAGGGCTGGTGCTAATGGTCTCTTTACTTATGAAAGTTACCAAGTCTGTTCTGCCTGTGGCTGCTGTCCGGAACCTCTGGTTGCCCAGAGAGATGGGGCTTGCCTATCTGAAATGGCATCAGTTCACAGCTCAGGATGCCACTGTTGCTGTATGGCTTCCTCAGAGCCAACTTTCTTCTCCTTACACCTGTGCCACAGTCAGTACAGAGCAGCACCAGCCCTTTCCCCCTCCACTTCTCTCAAGTAGATGCCCAAGAATCTGGACTCCATAGATAACAAACCTCCAGACCTCGGGGTGGGTGGGTGGGTAATCCTTGGAGTTCAGTGTTGCAGGTGGAGACTATATACAGTTTTATAATTTTATGCCTGGCAGGAGGGTGCTGTGGCATGCCAGCAGGCATAGGAGGTCCAGTTTTTAGGGGGTCTCTCCTGTGGGATAGAATGGGAGGAAGTTTGAACTCTGCTTTCTTGTTTGCATGGAGTAAACTGCGAGCCCTTCTTATGGGGGAGGGGACTCCTGTCTACTTGGTGGTGGATTTTCTACCTTTTGATTGTATTTTTGGGGTCCCAGCTTGCCTCAGGAAGGTTGAAGTACACTCTTCAATCTTCTCTCTTGCCTCTGTTCCAAACCATCAGCTCCCTTGCTAAACTTCTGTCCTTTAAGCCTCCTTCTGGATAGGAGCTTCTGTAAAAAGCTGGCTGCAGTCTGCCATCTTGGCTCCGCCCCCCCATATTCAATTGTTTCTTAAAAACAATTAAAATTGTAAGGTTATAATCTCAGAAATAATTACTAATTTCTATTCAGTTTCCTTGCCTTCTACTTGATGCCTTTTATCAAGTAACTGCTACTAGACACCTAAACTAGCATTGATTTGGTTATGTCTTCCTTAAATAATACCCATCAGTAATTCGAAGACAGCCCAATAATTTTGGATAAGACAAAAGAACTGGGGTCAATGACAATTCTTTCTTTTCTAAAGGATAATTTGAGAAAAAACATTGTCTCCTGCACATATTTGTGTAACAGTATCGTGTGTATGTGGGCTGAAATTATTGCTCATATTCTATTATAGAAGCACCCTCGTGGTGACAGTGGTATAATGGATGACTGTTGGCCCCAGGATTTGTGATGAGAAGAGGCTGCCAACAAGTGCTGTAGGTGACACAAACTATGGTTAAATATCTATATTTATAACCTTATTTATTTCTCGTGTTTTTCTTGGTTATTTGTCTTTGGTTTTACCTCAAAATTTAGACTTTTAAGAATTAATGGCTGAGTCATTCCCATCCCTGAGACACTTGGCCCAGAGCTTTACAGGAGGATGGGCACCCTATTGAAGTTGTGGTGGTGGTGGACTGGTGAGAAGACCGAAGAAACTCCAAGGGAAGGTAAAGACGTGGCCCCTGTTACTTTGTCATTCCTCTCTCCTTGAAGTCTCAGCTCTGAGTACCCAGTACAATCTCCATAGAAGGTTTAAAAAAATACACAATGCCTGGTGGTGCCCATGGCTCAGTGGGTAGTGTGCTGGCCACATACATGGTGGCTGGCAGGTTCGAACCTGGGCTGGGGCTGCTAACACACACACACACACACACACACACACACACACACACTATGACAACAACAACTGCAACAACAACCAAAAAAAAAAAAAATAGCTGGGCATTCTGGCGGTCACCTGTAGTCCCAGCTACTTGGGAGGCTGTGGCAAGAGAATTGCTTAAGCCCAAGAGTTTGAGGTTTCTATGAGCAGTGACGCCACGGCACTCTACCAAGGGTGACACAGTGAGACGCCCTCTTAAAATTATATTATACAATGCCACCTGAGAATGTTTAAATAAGAGTGGATTTCAGGCATTAATGTTTTGCAAAACCTTCACTGGCTTGAAAAAGTTTAAACTTTTTAGAAGGATATCAGTCCCTTTGTGTCATCCTCCTGAAAATTTGAACTGTAGTGGCTTATTAGAAGTTGGGAGTTTGGGCTCGGCGACTGTGGCTCAAGTGGCTAAGGCACCAGCCACATACACCTAAGGTGGTGGGTTTGAATCCAGCCCGGGTGCCAAACAATAATGATGGCTGCAACCAAAAAATAGCAGGGCGTTGTGGCAGATGCCTGTAGTCCCAGCTACTTGGGAGGTGGAGGCAGGAGACTTGCTTGAGCCCAGGAGTTGGAGGTTGCTGTGAGCTGTGATGCCACGGCATTCTACCCAGGGCGACAGCTTGAGGCTCTGTCTCAAAAAAAAAAAAAAAAAAAAAGAATTTGGGAGTTGGATCTAAATGGAGAAAGCATCTGCATAATGTGTTCTATTTCTTTATTTATCTTCTCCCCACTTGAAGTTACTCCTAATATTTCCATCATAGAGTTAGACACAAAAAACCCGGATGAAGAAGCTGCATGCTCCCGGTGGGATGGGATGTTATGAGTAATGGGCAGTCTCATTTCTGAATTGAGTTTGAGTGCTGGGAAAGCATACTGCCTAATGTTTCAGTGCTTGGTTGAATTTGTATCTCTGACAGCTAATGCCTGCGGTTGAGGTTATGTACAATTCTCATCTCTTTCCATTTCCCCTCACTGGGGCAGGCGTCCTCTGTGTATTCTTTCCTCTGATGGGAAAGAGAATTTGCTGCTACCTCTCCTCTCAGCCAAGAGGCTATCCTCCTGATAAGCTGTCAAGAGGATAAAAGGGTGTCAGCAGTGAAGACCAAGACTCTTCTCCTATGGATGTGACCATAGATGCAATTTTAGAGATTCAGGAGCACCAGTGCAATAATAAAGTACCCCTTGCAAGTGTACACCTTACAAATTACAATACTCCATAACTTTTAAAACACTTCCGCATTTATTGCTTTCTTTTTGAACATTCCAAAGAGGTTGATAGGACAAGTATCAATAGCCTCATTTTAAGCCAAAGAAACACAGATGCTATGAAAATAAATCTGTTCTCCATGAGTACATAGGCCAGGACAGAGGTGGGACTAATACCTGGACCTTTAGTAACTACCCACCGTGAACAGCTCTAAAGATCTATGGTAGACCCGTCGTCCCCAAATGTTACTGGAACAGATAGGGAAAATGATTGAATAGCACAGTTACCCCCAACATATGTCTGAGACTGAAAATCAGTTAACCTGGATAGAGCTCAGGGAATTGGTAGTTTAAAATAATTTTCCCACAGTTGTTCTCAACTGTGATCAAACATTAGAATCATCTGGGGGCCTATAGCAATCCCATTGCCTAGCTTGTACTCCAGACAAATTAAATCAGAGTCTCTAGTGCTGGGACCCAGACACAGGGTGGGGATAAGTATCCCCAGGCAATTTCAATGTAGAACATGAACAACTAAGGCTGAGAAATGCTGCTTGAGACCAGAGTTTTACTGACTTGGTTTTCCAGAATTTTAGCACACCAAGTAGGGAAAGACAAGTGTAGAATGGGAGTGAGAAGACCAGGATTCAAGTTCTGGCCCTGCCTCTTGGGAATGTCACTTTTATCTCTTTATAAATTCAGGAAAATGAGCAGTACTTACAGCTCAGGGATGTTCTGAAGGTTAGATGGGATAAGGTATGTGGACAACTGAGAACCATATAGCTGTCACCTATTCCTGCCATGTCCCAAAGAGTTCCTTCAAAGACTGTGTGGGTTTTTTCCCCTAGATGTTCCCTTTGTATAAAAGTTTCCATCCTCATATTTACACAGAGACTTCTAGGGCATGAACTAGCAATCCAAAAGTTTTCACTAATGAACTTAGGTTTGAGAATTGGAGTTATGTCCTCTAAGGCATCTTTTTGCTATTGCTATTGGCATGTTCATCCCTTTGAACCCTGGAGTTATGAATCTGCCAGTTTGCTAAATGTTTACTCAGAAGGGCAATTTTGTTTTCAGAATACACGAATACCTTTTGCTATTATCATTCACCTTCCCCATTGCTTCTTCTAGTTCTTTGAGTTCCCTTGAATGTGCCTCCAAGCTCCTTTTGTTTATTCCCATTCAGCAAATTAAGGAAGGTTCTAGTATGTGTTTCTTATTCAGTAAATGCTGAGTGTACTGTAACCCAGGCCTGCTGGAGAACAAATAAACCCATACTATAAACACCCACTCCCTTGCCTAACAATTTGTACTGGTTAGAACAGAATCTTCTAATATTAGGAATAGTAGTGAAGGATCATTTCATAACCACAAACACAGCAAAAGCCATCATGGAATTATGGATGACTCATTGTCAAAGGAACACTTGAATCATCTTGATCAACCCCCTAGACTGTTCAAATGGGGAGACTTCTGCACCAAACTCACCCGGAGCCTTTAGCCTTTCCTCTAATTGATGGTTATTGCGGGATTAGTCTTGATAACATTAGACCTATTTTTAAACCTTTCACAATTCCCTCCCCACTAAGTAAAATATTGCTTTTGTGAGCACATTTCTCTTATTTCTTATGTATTTGTATGTTTCTTTCTTAAACTAGACTATGTGTTGAGGACAGAGACTCTTTTTTTTTAAATTTCAAAATATTAAGGATGTAAAATTGTTTCTGTTACAAAGATAGCTTTTATAATGCTTAAATCAAGGCTTAATTATCCTAAATAATAAAGTAGAACCTGGCACACTGTAGGTTCTAGCACATACATATTAATTTGTGTATTATAGATCCTACATTCTTTTTTAATTTCAGGTTAATGTGAGGGTACAAACAACCACGTCACAGTATTTGAATTTGTTAGGTAGACTCCTTGTAGTTGTGTTCTGTATCCAAAAGGTGTGCCATATACCCTTACATTGTGCCTGTTGTGTGGAAGCACCCCAAACCCTTCCTCCTCCTTCCCTCATCCACCTCCCTCATTTCCCTTCCCCATAACTTGAATTGAAATGAGTTTTTCTTCTATGTGGACATTAATTAGATTGTCCACTGGCTTCATATTAGTATTGAGTACATTGGATATTTGCTTTTCCATTCTTAAATACTTTACTGAGAAGAAAGTGTTTCAGCTCCATCCAGGTTAATACAAAATATGTAAAGTCACCATCTTCTTATGGGTGAATAGTATTCCATGGTATACCACAGTTTGTTAATCCATTACTGAGTTTACAGTCATTTAGGTTGTTTCTATATCTTGGCAATTTTAAATTGAGCTGCAATAAACAATCTAGTGAAAACGTCTTTTATGACAAAATAATTTTTTTTCTTCTGGGTAGATACCTAGTAATGCTAGTAGTGGGATTTTGGGGTCGAATTGGAGGTCTAATTTGAGTCTAATTTGAGCTCTTCTTTCCAAAGAGTCTGTATTAGTTGGGGTCCCACCAGGAGTGTAAAAATGTTGCCTCTCTTCACATCCACACCAACATTTGCAACGTTGGGACTGTGTGACATGGGCTAATTTTACTGGGGTTAGGTGATATCTCAGGGTGGTTTGATTTGCATTTCTCTGATGATTAGGGATGATGAGCATTTTTTCATACATTTGTTAGCCATTCATCTGTCTTACTCAGAGAAGGTTCTGTTTATGTCTCTTGCCCAGTGATAGATGGGATTATTTTATGTTGATTAATTTGAGTTCTCTGTTGATCCTAGTTATCAAACTTTTGTCAGATTTGTAACATGAAGATGTCTTTTCCCATTCTGAAGTTTGGCTATTTGCTTTAATTGTTGTGTGCAGGAGTTTTTTGGTTTAATTAAGTTCCATTTGTTTATTTTTATTGTTGCAATTGCCATGGAAGTCTTCTTCATAAAATCTTTCCACAGGCTGACATTCTCCAGAGTTTTCCCCTACACTTTCTTCTAGAATTTTGATTGTTTCATGCCTTAAATTTAAATATTTTATCCATCTTGAATCAATTTTTGTAAGTGGTGAAAGGTGAGGGTCTGGTTTCACCTTTCCATGTGTTCAGTTCTCCCAGTACCATTTGTTAAATAGGGTTTTTTTTTCTCCAGTGTATGCTTTTATTTGGTTTATCAAAGATCAAATAGCTACAAGAGACTGGTTTCATGTCTTGGTTTTTTATGTGGTTCCATATGTCTGTGTCTCTATTTTTCTGCCAATACCATGCTGTTTTGATTACTGTGGACTCGTCATATAGCCTAAAGTCTGATAGAGTGATGCCTCTGGCTTTGTTTTTATTACTAAAAATTGCCTTGGCTATATGGTTTTCTTTTCTGTTTCCGTACAAAATAAAGGACTAATTTTTCCAGTTCTTCAAAGTATGATGTTGGTATTTTAGAGGGGATTGCACTGAATCTCTATATTGCTTTGGGTAGTATAGACATTTTAACAATGTTGATTCTTCCCAGCCATGAGCATGATATGTTCTTCCATTTGTTAATGTCTTCTGCTATTTCCTTTCTTAGGGTTTCATAATTCTCTTTGTGGCTGGGTGTGGTGGCCTAAAATCCTAGCACTCTGGGAAGCTGAGGCAGGTGGATTGCTTGAGCTCGTGAGTTCAAGATCAGCCTGAGCAAAAGCAAGACCCCATCTCTACTAAAAATAGAAAAACTGAGGCAAGAGGATCACGTGAGCCCAAGAGTTGGAAGTTGCTGTGAGCTATGATGACATAGCACTCTACCCAGAGCAACAGCCTGAGACTCTGTCTCAAAAAATTCCCCGAAACATAATTCTCTTTGTATAGATTCTTCACCTCTTTTGTTGTTGTTGTTGTTGTTGGAGATTCATTGAGGGTACAGAGAACCAGGTTATACTGATTGCATTTGTTAGGTAAAGTCCCTCTTATAGTTGTGTCCTGCCTCCAAGAGGTGTGTCACACACTGTGATGCCCCCACCCCCTCCCTCCTTCCCTCTCTCCACTCCCCAATTCCCCCACCCCAACCATGTACTAGGTCATCAATTGCCCTCATATCAGAATTGAGTACATTGGATTCTTGCTTCTCCATTCTTGTGATGCTTTACTGAGAAGAATATGTTTCAAATCCACTCAGGTTAATACAAAAGATGTAAACTCTCCATCTTTTTGGAGTATTCTGAATAGTATTCTATGTATACTTATACCATAGCTTGTTAATCCATTCCTGGATAGGTGGGCATTTAGGTTGTTTCCACAGTTTGGCAATTGTAAATTAAGCTGTGATAAATAGTCTAGTGCAAATGTCTTTATGAAAAAATGATTTGTTTTTCTTCTGGTTAGATGCCTAGTAATGGGATTGCAGAATCAAATCGGAGGTTAGTTTGAGTTCTTTGAGGATTCTCTATACTTCCTTCCAAGAAGGTTGTACTAGTTTGCATTGCTACCAGCAGTGTAAAAGTGTTCCTCTCTCTCCACATCCATGGTAGTATCTGCAGCTTTGAGATGTGGGCCATTGTCATGAGGGGTAGGTGATATCTTAGGATGGTTGTGATTTGCATTTCTCTGATAATTAGGAACAATGAACATTTTTTCATATGTTTATTAGCCATTGTCTGTCTTCTTTAGAGAAGGTTCTATTTATCTCCCTTGATATAAGGGATTGTTGGCTTTTTTATGTTCATTAATTTGAGTTCTCTGTAAATACTAGTTATTAAGCTTTTGTCCAATTCATAATATGCAAATATCCTTTCTCATTTTGTAGGTTGTCTATTTGCTTTGGTTGTTGTTTTCTTAGCTATACAGAAGCTATTGCATTTTTGTTGTTGCAATTGCCATAGAAGTTGTCTTCATAAAGTTTTTTCCCAGTCTGATAACTTCAAGTGTTTTCTCTACAATTTCTTCGAGGATTTTTATTGTTTCATGCCTTAGATTTAGATCTTTTATCCATCTTGAATCAATTTTAGTGAGTGGAGAAAGTTGCTGGTCCAGTTTCAGTCTTTTTTTATGTGGTTATTCAGTTCTCCCTGCACCATTCATTGAATAGGGATTATTTCCCTCAGTGTATGTTCTTGTTTGGTTTATCAAAGATTAGGTGGCTATAAGATGTTAGTTTCATTTCATGGTGTTTTGATCACTATGGCCTTGTAGTACAGCCTAAAGTCTGTCAGGCTGATGCCCCAGCTTTGTTTTTATTACTAAGAATTGCCTTGGCTGTAGAGGGTTTTTTCTGGTTCCATACAAAATGAAGAATTATTTTTTCCAGATCTTGAAAGTATGATGTTGCTATTTTAATGGAGATTGCACTGGATTGGTAGATTGCTTTGGGAAGTATAGACATTTTAACAATGTTGATTCTTCCCAGCCATAAGCATACTATATTCTTACATTTGTTATCTTCCACTATTTCTTTTCCTAGGGTTTTGTAATTTTCTTTATAGAGGTCCTTCACCTCTTTTGTTAGGTAAATTCCTAGGTATTTTTTTCTTTGAAGCTACTGTAAGGAGAATTGTGTCCTTGATGAACATCTCATGTTGGTTGTTATTGACATATAACAAGGCTTCTGATTTGTGGACATTGATTTTTATATCTTGAGACATTACTGTATTTTTTGATCAATTCCAGGAATCTTCTGGTTGAGTCTTGGGGTTCTCTAAGTATAAGATCATATCTTCAGCAAAGAGAGAGAGTTTGATCTCCTCTGTCCCCCATTTGGATGCCCTTTATTTCCTTCTCTTGCCTGATTGTATTAGCTAGAACTTCCAGCACTGGTTGAATAGTAGTGGTGATAGAGGACATCCTTGTCTGGTTCCAGTTCTAAGTGGAAAAGCTTTCAGTTTTATTCCATTCAGTATAGTATTAGCTGTGGGTTCATCATGGGTGGCCTCAATCAGTTTAAGAAATGTGCCACCTGTGCCTATTTTCTTCGGTGTTCTAATTAGAAAAGGATGCTGAGTTTTATTGACTGCTTTTTCTGTGTCTATTGAGAAGATCATATGGTCTTTGTTTTTGCTTCTGTTGATATGGTTAATTACGATTATGGACTTGCATTAGTTAACTCAGCCTTGCATCCCTGGGATGAAGCCTACTTGATAGTGATATATAATTTGTTTAACATGTAGCTGTAATTTATTTGCTAGGATTTTATTGAGAATTTTTGCATCTATATTCATTAGTGAAATTAGTCTATAGTGCTCCTTTTTAGTTGGGTCCTTTTTTGGTTTTGGAATCAGGGTGATGTTTGCTTCATAGAATGTGTTGTATTGGGGAAAGTTCCTTCCTTCTCTATGTTTTGGAATAGGTTCTACAGTATAGGTAAAAGCTCTTCTTTGAAGGTTTGAGAGAATTCTTATGTGAAGTCATTTTTGCTGGAAGGTCTTTTATTGTTTCTTTGATCTCAGTGCTTGATACTGGTCTTTTCAAGAGATATATTTCTTTCCTGGTTCAGTCTAGGGAAATGGTGTGATTCCCAGTATTCGTCCATTTCCTCCACATTGTCAAATTTCTGGGTGTAGAGTTTCTTATGGTAGTCAGAGATTATCTCTTGTATCTCTGTGGTATCTGTTATTATATTCCAGTTTTAGTTTCCTTAGCTTGTTATAAACAATCCCCTTCATTGGGAAAGAATGTAGGATTTATAGGAGGCAGAGAAAGATGGCAGACTAGCAACATCTCCGTACTAGTCACTCATGGTGAAGCAGGAGAAAGAAAACTTCACTCTTTTTCTGTTTTTCAATTTGTCACCCTCAGTAGAGTGCTGTGGCATTATGGCTCACAGCAACCTCAAACTCTTGGGCTCAGTCATTCCTCTTGCCCCAGCCTCCTGAGTATCTGGGACTACAGGCACCCAGTACAACACCCAGCTACTTTTTTTTTTTTTTTGAGATGGGTTCTCTTGTTTTCATTTCTGATTGAGGTTATTAGGGATTTTACTTTTCTTTTTTCTAGTTAATCTAGTCAAAGGTTTATTGATTTTTTTTATCTTTTTGAAGGAATAGCTTTTTGTTTTATTAATTTTCTGAATAATTATTTTGTTTTCAATTTCATTTATTTATGATTTAATTTTGGTTATTACTTTCCTTCAGATTGGTTTGGGATTGGATTGCTCTTTCTTTTCCATTTCCTTAAGATGACTCCTTAGGTTGTTGATGTGCTCTCTCTCTATTTTTCAGATGTGGGCATCTAGTGCGATACATTTCCCTCTAGGGACTGCTTTTGCAGTATCCTACAGGTTTTGCTAACTTGTAGCTTCATTGTCGTTATGTTAGAGAAATTTAATAATTTATTTTTTTATCTCTTCCTTGACCCAACTGTCATTTAGTGTACAGTTATTTAATTTCCATGCCTTTGTGTGAGGATGACAGTGTTTGTTGGAATTGAGTTTCATCTTTATTGCCTTGTGGTCTGATAAGGTAAGTGCTTAGGGCTCTGTTTTGGTTTTTCATGTTGCTGTAATTTTTCTGTTGGTTCTTCCTCATGTGTGTTTTCTTCTTGTTCACTTCCTTCCCCTACTTTTTTCTTCAATCTATTTCTTTCACTTTAAACTACTTTGTGTCAGAGCTTAGGTGTTGAAGTGAACTTTTGGTATAAGGCCAAAAGGAAGAGAAAGGTAAAGAATGAGAAAGGAGAAAGGAGATAAGAAGAGGGAAAAAAAGAAGGTGGAGTGAAAGAAAAGAATTGAAGAAAAGGACAGTGTCCCCTGACAGCAAAGTGGCCTTCCCAGGGATGTGGGAACCACTCAGCTCATCCCAAGAATGGATGCCCAAGCTCAGCAGGCATGCCAGAGCACTAAGACCCTGCAGGGCATTTCTCCCACATGGCTATCCCACAGTAACAGTGCCTACTTAGTAGACATGCTGATGGGAGATCTGCCCCACCTGATATTCAATCCCAACTGCTGAACACTGTTCAAGTTCACTCATTTAAACTTTCCATGGTAGCTCCAGTGAGTATTTTAGCCCCTAAATCAAAACCTGGCCAGCTGGCCCTTGATCATTCCCAAGAACTTGCCATTTGTGCTCGTTTTCCTCATCTCCAGACCTCCTCGCTGGCTCCTGGAGTCTACCATGGCTTCACTGTGCCCCCAGAGTGATGTCCCTGGGTAGACTCCCCCAGCCAGAGATGGCTGGAGTTTTCTTTTTCCTGCTTTACCATGAGTGACTAGTAAGGAGAGTTGTTAGTCTGCCATCTTTCTCTGCCTCCTATAAATCCTACATTCTTTCCCAATGAAGGGGATTGTTTATAACAAGCTAAGGAAACTGAAATTTGCTTTGTGTACCACTTTTTCTGGGATTCCATGAACAAAGGAAATTTTTCATAATATGTATGCATATATAAACCAGAGAGAGAGAAGAGGGGAGGGGAAAAGGGGGGACAGGAGAGGAAAACAGGAGAGAGAACGAGGTAAAGGGTAGGAAAGATAATATTGTGTGTTAGATACTATTCTATGTTCTTGTATGAAAAAATGAACAAAACAGACAAATATACTTCTCACAGAGTCGACACTTATATGTGTGTGTGTGTGTGTGTACTGAGGGAACAGGCAAAAAAAAAGTAATGGCTTTTATAAGACATAGTATTAATAGTGTTAGATGGTAATCAATACTATGGAGAAAAATAAGTTAGTATAAGGGAATCAAGAGTACTGAGTGGGGAGTGGGCTGTTAAATGGAGTGGACAGGGTAGGTTTCACTGAGAAGATGAAATGTGAGCAAAGACTTAAAGAAAATGAAGGAGGGAGTCTTAGAAATACTTGGGTGAAGAACATTCCAGATGAAAGGAATAGGAAGTGTAAAATCCTTGAGGTGGGAGATAACCAAGAGTGTTCCCAGAATAGTGTATAAGCCAGTGGGGCTCCAGTGGGGCTCCAGTGGAGCAGTGCAGTGACAGTGTAGAAGAGGCCCCAAGGATGGCTGAGGTAGAGTTGGTTGGATGGCAGTGGTGGGTGAGCTTTGGAGAAACCTTTTAAGTCATTGCAAAGATCAATGGGAAGCCTTTGAAAAATTTAATCTAATCAATGTTAGAGTCATTTTGGCTGCTGGGGTGGGAGTAGTGGGTACAAACAAGACAGCCAGTTAAGAAATGATGGCAATAAGACATGTGGCTCAGACCATGATGACAGAGGAGGAGGTGGTAGATGTGAGGGAGTCTGAGTAGCTTTTGAAGATGGAATGAAGGGGATTAGCTCTCTAATTGATTAGGAGTGATGAGAGAGGGTAAGAAATTACCCCAAGTTATTTCATCTAAACAGCTCAGAAGATGGATGGAGTTGCCTAAAGGAGGTTTTGTGGTAGTGGAAAAGGTAATGTATCTGTTCATTTCTCTGTCTCCATCTCTTTCTTTCTAATCATCTTGTCTCCCTATTTCTCTCTCTCTGATAAACCCAATTTTATATATGAAGCATCAGAACTCAGAGATGTTAGGTCTTGCTGAAGGTCTCATAGTTAATATGAAGTGATGTTGGGTTTAAGTGAAGTATTGTTCTATAGATTTCAAAAATTCTGCTTTCCTTACTATACCAGGCCTTTTAAAATATCTTATCACTTTAAATCCTTACAACTTTTATCCACATTTTTAAATTTAAAAACCTGAAGTTCAGGCAATTTAATAACTGGCTTAAGTCAGGCAGTGAATAAGTCAGAGAGCAGAGATTCAAACCTGGTTCCTGACTTCCAAACTTATATTCTTTCTGTGAAACTATTCTTATTTATATCTTGTAAAATGGTGATAGAGATTAAATGTATGTAATGTATTCAGCACCAGGCATTGTATGTTTACAACAAATGATAGCTATTACTCTCTATGTAGATCTCATTTGTGTAGATTGTGCTTCTACCTAAGGGAACTGTAAATTCATTAAAATATAGGACTTAAAATCATTATTTTGTAGTCTTAAGCACATCAGAAATATTTATTAATATTTCCTGAGTAGGGTGGTGCTGTGGCCCAAAGGAGTGGGGTGCTGGATCCATATGCCGGAGGTGGTGGGTTCAAACCCAGCCCTGGCCAAAAGCTGCAAAAAGAAAAATAAAATTTACTGAGTAAATCATGTTGAGTAAGATTGAGGATATCTGAAACAACATACTATGAACATTCCCACAAAGCATATCAGTATTTTCTAGTAGAACCGACTAAGGTGGGAGCAGGTGGGCCTAAAGAGAGCTAGTATAGGCCAAGTGTGGTGGCTCATGCCTGTAATCTTAGCACTCTAGTCGGCCGAGGCAGGAGGATCTCCCAAGCTCAGGAGTTTAAGACCAGCCCAAGAAAGAGCAATGTCTCTACCAATAATAAAAAATATTAGCTAGGCATGGTGGCATGTAGCTATAGTTCCAGCTTGGGAGGCTGAGGCAGGAGGATTGCTTGAGTCTATGAGTTTGAGGTTATTGTGATCTAGGCTGATGCCACTGCACTCTAGCCTCCTACACCATCCAAAAAAAAAGAAAAGAAAGAAAAGAACGTCAGTGTACAAAGGACCATCAGATGCCTAGATGTCTTTTAGGAGAAAAGGTGTAGACCCCTACAGAGGAGCCTCCCACCCTGCTGCAGAAAATGCTTTGTCTATTCTTTGTTCCTTGACAACTCTTGCTTATTATCACTGTGTCATTACTTCTGCACAGAGCTTTCACATTTGGGATCATTCTGTTCCCTTCTCTCAAATAAGTTGATGGGTTCATTATTTCACAAATATCTTGCCTTGTATTCAAATGTAAATCTGACAAACTCTTAACCTTAGGTCTGAATATTTTTTTACACACAGAATATTTTTGCAGAAATTTTCAAAATTAATGGCATTAAATGGTTATGTATGTGAGAAAAGAAGAAAGTTCTCAAATCAGTAGCCTAACCTATGTTAATAAAACTGGAAAAATAGGAGTAAAATAAACACAAAGCAAGCAGAAGGAAGAATATAACAAAGATAAGAGCAGAGAAAAATACAATTGAAAACAAAAACAATAGAAAAAAATCAATAAAAGCAAAAGCTGATTCTTTGAAATTAATAAGATTGGTAAATCCTTTAGCAAGATCAACAGATAAAAAAAGACGGCTCGGCGCCTGTGGCTTAAGTGGCTAAGGCGCCAGCCACATACACCTAAGGTGGCGGGTTCAAATCCAGCCCGGGCCAGCCAAACAACAATGACGGCTGCAACCAAAAAAATGGCCTGGCATTGTGGTGAGCGCCTGTGGTCCCAGCTACTTGGGAGGCTGAGGCAGGAGACTCGCTTGAGCCCAGGAGTTGGAGGTTGCTGTGAGCTGTGATGCCATGGCACTCTACCCAGGGAGATAGCCTGAGGCTCTGTCTCAAAAAAAAAAAAAAAAAAAAAGACATGAGACCAGTTTGAACAGGTACAGATTACATCTCTACTGAAAACAGGAAAATTAGCTGGGTGTTGTGGCACATGTTTGTTGTCCCAGCCACTTGGAAGGCTGAGGCAGGAGGATTGCTTAAATCCAGGAGTTTGAGACTGCTGTGAGTGAGGCTGATGCTATGGCACTTTAATCTGAGCCAAAAAAAAAGAAGAGAAGCAATAAGCCATTAATTATCAATACAAAGAATGAAAGAGAGGATATCACTACAGATCCCATAGACATTAAAAAAGTAAGGCTAAGAACAACTCCATAGAGGTAAATTTTAAAACACAGATGAAATGGAACAATTTCTTGAAAGCAACAAACTACCAAAGCTTACCCAAGATGTAATAGATAACATATTAGAAATAACTATGTATATTAATATTAAATTTTAATAACTTTATAAGTTATAGAAATACTTCAATTATCTATTACAGTTATTTTTTACAGTTAAAAGTTTCCCAAAAAGCAACCATCAGGTGCAGATGGTTGTACTGACAAATTCTACCAAATATTTAAAGAAGAATTAACACAAATTCCACGCAGTTCAAAAATTAGAAGAGATGAGAATACTTTCAACTCAATTTATGAGATCAACATCACCCCAATAACAAAGACAGCATAAGAAAAAGTAAAATTGAAAAATATAAAAACCGTTGCATCTAGAATATCTACTGGGGCACAAAATTTAAAACAAAACCAGAATCAAAATCTCAGTTCATGAGGTATATTTGCAGACCAAATATATCTGCATAAAATATTAACAAATCAAATCTTTCAATATATAAAAATAATAATATACTGTGACCAAGTACAGATTATAGTGGCAATGTCGGAATGGTTCAATATTGGAAAAGTAATCATTATATTCCACCATATTAACAGTCCAAAGAATAAAAATTATGTAATTATATCATTTGTTTCAGAAAAAGTATTTGAAAAAAATCCAATATCCATTCACCATAAAGCCTTGCATTAAACTAGAAATAAAAAGAAACTTTCTCACCCTGATAAAAGGCATATATGAAACACTAAGCAAACATCATACTTAATAGTAAAAGACTGAATGTTTTACTCTGAAATTTAGGAACAAGGCAAGAATATCCACTTATATCACTCAGTGTTTTACTGGGCACCCTGGCCAGTTCATAAGGTAAGAAAAAGAAATAAAAAGGCATGCAGATTTCTGGATGACATGATATTGTCTATATAAAAAATCCCAAGGAATTCATAAAGGAACTCCAAGCACTAATAAGTGAGTTTAATGAGACTGTGTGGTATGAGCTCAACACACAAAATTAAGTGTATTTCTTTATACCAGCAATGAATAATTGGAAGCTAAATTTAAAAAATTTACATTAGTTCCCCAAAATGAAACAGTTAGGCATAATTCTAACATAACATGAACAGAGTCTGTATGTTAGAAGCTATAAAACACTGGTGAAATAAATCAAAAATCACTTAAGTAAATGGACAGATATACTGTTTTAGGGACCAAAAGAATCAATGTGGTAAAGATATAAGTCTCTCAAGATTGATCAGTAGATTTAATGCAATTCCAACCAAATCTCCATAGTATTTTTACAATTGACAAGCCAATTCTAAAATTTATATGGAAAATCAAAGGAATTATAATAAAACAATTTTGAAGAAGAGTAATAAAGTTGAAGATAGCACATTATCAGATGTTAGAATTTACTATAAGGATGCAGCAATCAATTAAGTAAGGTATTGACGAAAGAATAGACACATAGATCAATGGAATAGAATAGAGAAACCAGAAATAGACTCACACAATTATGTCCTAGTGATTTGAAGAGCAATCCTATGGAGGAAGGGTAGCCCTTGAACAAACGGTGTTAGAACAACTGGACAACAATATGCAAAAAAAAAAAAAAGAACTTTGACCTTAACCTCAAACTTTCATAAAAGTTAACTAAAAATGTACCACAGAGCTACAAGTACAATATAAAACTATAAAATTTTAAGGAATAAAAACCTCAGAGAAAAACGGTGTGCTGAAGAGAGACAGTTTTTAGATGTGATACTAAGAACACAATCCATAAGAGAAAATATTGATGAATTGGATTTCAGCAAGATGAAAAACTTTTGCTCTATCAAGGACAATGTGTAACAATGAAAAAGATATGCTACTGACTTTGAGAAAAAAATTGCAAATCACTTAATCTAACAAAGGACTTGTATCTAGAATATTTAAAAAAAACTCATAACCATATGACAAAACCTTCCCACATTAAAAAAATATGATGTTCATCAATTAGAAGTCTCAATATAGTAAAAATTTAGTTCTCAAATTGGTTTCTAGATTCAATTGAATACAAATCAAAATCCTAAAAGAATAAAAGCCAATTCTAGGGCTGCACTTGTGGCTCAGGGAGTAGGGCACCAGTCCCGTATACCGAGGGTGGCAGGTTCGAACCTGGCCCCGGCCAAAATTGCAGCAACAACAACAACAACAACAACAAAATTAAATAAATAAATAAAACAAAACAAAAAGCCAATTCTAAACTTGTATGAAAAGAGTGTGTAGCATGAGGAGGATAATTAAAAATTTGTATCATATACTTTCCATTTGCTAAGAGGATAGATCTTAAATCTTCTTGCTGCCGCCAACCCCTCCCACAAATGGTAACAATGTAGAGGTGATTAATATCTGACTTAGGTAGAATATGGTGATCATTTCATAATGTATACATATGTACAAAACCAAGTTGCATACCTTCAATATCTGTATATATGATTTTAATAATATTTTAATAAAATTGTTAAAGTTTAAAAAATAAAAATAAGTTACATGAAAAAACAAAGGAACTAAAATATCCCAAACAATTTGAGCCAAAGAATGGCAATTAAGAACATAGAAAATGTTCATTAGCCATTTAGGAAATGCAAATTAAAACCACCATGAGATGCCATATCATGTCTATTAAAACAGCTAAAAAATACTGACTAGTGCTAGTAAAAATATGAAGAAACTAGAACTTCCATACATGGCGGGTAGCAAAAAGAAACAGCTCCTCTAGATAACAGTTTGGTAGTTTCTTATAAAGTTAAATATACCTGCCATATGAGCCAGCAATTCCATTTCTAAGTATTTGTCCTACATAAATGACAACTTACATTGACACAAAAACCTGTACATGAATAGCAGCTCTATTCATAAATTGAAAGCATCCAAATGCATTCAATAGGAGAATGTATAAATGGATATATCTGTATGGCAGAATACTACTCAGCAATAAAAGAACAGACTATTTGTACACAAAACAATTTAGATGAATCTTAAAGGCATTATACCAGTTTAAAGAAGCCAGTTTTAAGAGGTTGTATATTGTACACCTATAATTAATTCCATTCTATGCCATTCTCCAAAAGACATATCTATAGTGACAAGGAAAACGGTCATTTCTAGACTTTATGTTCAGGGATTATGTGTAGGGGGATGGTTTGGCCACAAAGGGGATAACATAAGAGAATTTATATTTGTCTTGGGGTGCTGAGGAGGCAGTTTAACTGTGTTAAAATTTATAAAACTGGACACAAAAAAAGTCAATTATATTGCATGGTAATTTAAAATTAAAATATTTATGTGAAGAATTTTTGGTGCTGAAGGACTTGAATTCTGTCTTAAACTAAGACTTTCCAAAACTTAGTTGCATTTATTCCCCAGATTGTCTAAGTTCACCTATCACTGCAGCGTTCTCAACCTCTGGGTTGCAACACCTTTGGGGGTCAAACGACCCTTTCACAGGGGTCGCCTAAATACATCCTGCATAACAGATATTTACGTTACGATTCATAACAGTAGCAAAATTACAGTCATGAAGTGGCAACAAAAGTAATTTTTTGGTTAGGGGTCACCACAACGTGAGGAACTGTATAAAAGGGTCATGGCATTAGGAAGGTTGAGAACAACTGAAAGAGAGAGAGAGCGAGAGAGAGATGATTAGCTTATATACATTTACTTATTAATGATGTTGGAATAGCTTTTGGTTGAAATATAGTGATTTAGTGATATGATGTATGCTTTAGGGTATATGTGGGGTATTTCTGGTAGAGATATTTGTTATATCCATATCTGGAAATCTGGAGAGGTGAGGGTGGGGAATTCTATTTAGAAAAGGAGAAGTGAGGATGAGCTCACCCAGGGATACCAACATTTCTTTTCTTTTCTTTTCTTTTTTTTTAAATTAAATCATATCTGTGTATATTAATGCTATCATGGTGTACAGTGTACTGTTTCTGTATACAACTTGAAATACTTTCATCCAACTGGTTAACATAGCCTTCATGTCTTTTTCTTAGTTATTGTGTTAAGATATTTATATTCTACATTTAGAGAGATTCACATGTACCCTTATAGGATGAACCATAGGCATGAGAGAAAGAACTTATAAAGGAGATCGAAATGGGGGTAGGAGGAGAAATAGGGCATCAGTGGAAAGAAAAGAGTCATGGAAGCCAAGAGTTTAGTCAGAAAAGAATATACAATGATCTCCAATAGCACAGAGAAGTTGAGTACGATGAAGACTTTAAAATCTTTGTGTTTGGCAACTCAAAGGTCATTGGCAACATTGCAAGAGCACTTTTAGAGAGTCAATGTGGGGCAACGGCCAGAGGAACATAGCTTTAGGGAAGAATAAGAGGTAAGGAGATACCTTCATAAAGCTTTGAATTACCTGTATTTGGATTCTTAATAAATTAATAAATGTTAGGTTTCATTTTTATTATTAATGAGGAGCATGGCTGTATTCTGTAGGAAATGGCCAAAGATAATACAAGCCCACATTTTCAGACACAAACAGTTCCTGTCTTTTGTAAATTGATCGTCATGTGGCTTAAGCTGACATGGGTAGGCCCCTCAATGGGAATTGCTGAGATATTTAGAGTTGAATGCAAACGCCTGAGCTCAAAGGGATAAATGATGAGACGCTCCTAAAGCTATAAATGGATAGGGACACTGTACTAAGGGATGGCGGGGTGGGGCAGAGGCATTATTTGTCAGGTGGCATCATGTATACAGCCAACTGTGCCTATGGGAGGAGGGGAGCCTGGATGGCAGTTATGGCTGCAAAAAGGGCCTGGAAACAGAGAGCGGCATGAGTAAGCTGCTGATCGGATTTCTTTAGGATGATGAGGGGATTATAATGTTCGGAGAGATTACTGAAGCTTAGAAAGAGGAAGTAGTAGAATCGTATCTTCCTATCCCTGAGAATTTATGGTGCTGGATGCTATGTTTCCCATGCTTCTTACTCCATTCCTTAAAAAAAAAAATTATTTTAAAATAAAGATGACAAAGTAGGTATAAACTCTTTCACTTGTTTGTTTATTACAGATTTACTCTTGGACTCCAAGGTAAAGAGAGCGATGGTGCAGGGGGGAGTGCAATTTATATTCCTTTTATCAATCACTGCTGCAGCTTAGATACTTAGTGTCCATGTGGTTCTGCTCAGATACATGTGGTCAAATGATAAAACTCATTTATGAGGACTCACCATTGCTCTTCTCAAAAAAAATTTCCATTTCGATATTTAAAAAAATTTTTTTATGGGATTGTGATTCAGTTGCCTCTTCCCTGGAAGTAAAATTCCCTGGTAGACTGGGAAGTTTGCTAACAAGCCCCGGTGGGCCTCAACCCTACTGCACTGCAAAATCAGCTATAACCTTAAAAAAAAGTTCTGTGTCTGACCTGGGCCCCACTGGAGAGTATTAAAATTAGACTCTCCAGAAGTAAGTTTCTTCAGTTTACTCTGTAAGAATTTAAGATTTTAAAGAAAGGGTACATTTGTAGCTCTTATAACAAAATTCTTGACTTAATGAATCTTCTGTGAATAGCTTTCAGCATATTAAACTTTTGTAAACCTGGACGCAGAAAGAGAGCAGGAAGAAATGATCTTGGATGCATGTAAAAACTTTACCAATCATAAATCTTCACTGTACTGTTTTAAGTAATAAAAACTGGAAACATTCTACATGTGCAATAAGAAGTCGTTTTTTTCGACTGTGGTACATCTGTTGAATGAACTACTTTGCAGCCATTAAAAATAACACAAGAGAAATATTGAACACGTGTAACATATAGGAAATTCATAAAGAGAAAGGATGTTATGCAAGTATAGTGAGATGTACTTTTTAAAAAAATTATTTTAGTAGAAAAAAGGCTTTGTAAAAACATAATAAATAAATAAAATCTTTTTATAGAAAAAAGACTTTAAGGCTCGGCGCCTGTGGCTCAAGCGGCTAAAGCGCCAGCCACATACACCTAAGGTGGCAGGTTTGAATCCCCAGCCCGGGCTGCCAAACAACAATGATGGCTGCAACCCCCCTCCCCCGCCAAAAAATGGCCAGGTGTTGTGGCAGGTGCCTGTAGTCTCAGCTACTTGGGAGGCTGAGGCAGGAGACTCGCTTCAGCCCAGGAGTTGGAGGTTGCTGTGAGCGTGATGCCATGGCACTCTACCCAGGGGGATAGCTTGAGGCTCTGTCTAAAAAAAAAAAGACTTTAGAAATAGCATGGGTAATGCCGTGATCTTTACACTCTTTCTTAGACCTCAGGTTATTTTCCAGATTTTCTATAATGTGTTTGAATTACTTTTATAAAGATAAAAATAGTTATTAAATTAATCTAGTTAGTTAGTTATTAAATTAATATAAAGGAGATTTATATTAAAATATTACTTTATGGAACTGCCCACCTTATATGTTTAGAGCAATTGACACCTTCATTTATCATACGCTACCTGTGTGAATAGATTCCGTGGGTAAATAGGGTTAACACCTTTGATTTTGGGGTAAAAGTTACCACAGACAAATCCTTGTTTAATGTATGACTTTGATTTAGGAAACAGAGTCTGGAACAACGGGCTTAATTTGGCAAAGACAGAGGAAGACGGGATTTTACCTTCTGTGATTGGTCTTTGCAGTTGTTCTGAACTAATAGGCTGCTTTCTTTCTTAATGTTTTATAATTAGGAACAGCTGCCACGAGCTGAGCAGGAGATTTTTCTTTGCTCTTAACTCCCTATCTCCTGAGGTTAAATCAATCTCTGTAATTAAAGAATCTTTTTGGTGGGTAAACAAAGAAGTGGGCTGGCCAATTTGTATATTTCTTTTGTTTTAAGACATAATTTAAGCACCATGTGGAAGAACTGGACTGTTGTGACATAGTGGAGTAACATTTTCATTTTCCTAAAATATGCTTTATATATATATGTGTATGCATGTACACACAAACATATTCATAACAACATATGGAGAATATATGCATGACAATTATAGTCCTCATTTCTGTAACTGATAAATGGTTATAGCTGATATTTATGATTACTTTGCTCTACTACCCATTCTGTATTCCCTCTGCTTTCAACAAGTACCTTGGCTGGTTGTGGTTCTGTACCTGGTGGGATGACCAAGATCTTTATTCCTGAAGGACCTTAGTCCCACTCTTAGTCCTGCCTGCATTGGGTTATTGTTGTTTCCCACTGACATGAGTCACAGGGCCTGGTAAACTAAGAGACACCATAAGAAATCTCCTGTATTTCAGCTATATCTCTTCCCTACCTCCATTATGGAGTAGCAGTACAATTTCTCCTTGGTAGTCTCGATCAATCATCCCAACCCACTCTGTAGCTCCCTTCCTTGCATGTTGACTCAGAGGCATGAGGAGACCAGTCTAGTTGGATGGCAGTCTTTTTTTTTGAGACAGAGTCTCACTATTTCCCCCTCAGTAGAGTGCCTTGGTGTCACAGCTCACAGCAACCTCAAACTCTTGGGCTTAAGTGATTCTCTTGCCTCAGCCTCCCAAGTAGCTGGGATTATAGGTGCCTGCCACGATGCCCAGCTATTTTTTTGTTATTGTTGTCACTGTTTAGCAGGCCCTGGCCAGGTTTCAACCCACCAGCCATGGTGCATGTGGCTGGCACTGTAACCACTGAGCTATGGGCACTGAGCCTGGATGGTAGTCTTAACATCCAATACAATGAAATCATTGTGTTTCCTAGTGAAAGCATTGCTCACTCTGGAACTAAAACCTCTAGGCCAACAGAGTATAAATCCATGAGAACAAGAGCAAAAATTTTGCTAATGAGTCACTAGGGATAATGTGAATATTACTACGACCATTTCTACCCCTGATTCCTGAACCTGTGAATCCTGCCTATGGGAGAAATGGCAACAAGTCCTGGGAAGAGTCCCTTGCCCAGGCCCTGAAAGGTATTGCCATCCAGCTGGCACTGTGCCTAGTCTTTCAAATGGTCATTCCACTATTCAATCAAGGCACCTGCTTCAAGATGGTGGGAAGATGGTAGGAACAGTGAATTCCCTGAGTATAGGTCCATTGCTGCACTTCTTTTGCTGGGGAATGATTTTCTTGATCAGAATCATTACTATGTAGAATCCTATTGTGGTGGATAAGACATCCTCTAAGTCCATGGATGGTAGTTTTGCATGTAGGGAAGGCAAATCCATATTCAGAGTGTCTATTCCAGTAAGGACAAAATGCTTCTCCTTCCATGATAGAAGTGGTACAATGTAATCAATCTACCACTAAATAGCTGGCTAATCACCATGAGGAATGGTGTCATACTTGGGGCTCTGTGTTGGTCTCTGCTCCTGGCAGACTGGGCACTCAGCACTAGCCATAACTAGGTCAGTCTTAGTGAGGGGAAGTCTGCGCTGCTGAGTTCATGCATAACCTCCATCCCTGTCATCATGGCCACTTTGCTTATGAGCCCATTGAGTGATGACAAGGATAACTAGGGAAAGAGGCTGACTGATATACACAGTGGATATCCTATCCACTTGATTATTAAAATCTTTCTTGGCTCAGGTCACCCATTAGTGAGCATTCTTATAGAACACAAATACATTCACATTTTTGCCCTTTTAAAGATGTTTATCCATATCCCCCTCCCCCAAATTCCTTGTCACTAATTTTCCTATTGTGTTTCTTCCATGTCCCTGACACATGTGTAAACATTTTTCCTTTTAAGCAAAATGCACAACCACTTTCTATTAAGGCCCAGTAGTAAGCCAAGAACTATCTTTTAAAAGGACACTAGTGGCTGGCTGCAGTGGTTCACGCCGTAATCCTAGCACTCTGGAGGCCGAGACGGGTGGATTGCTTAAGCTCATGAGTTTGAGACCAGCCTGAGCAAGAGTGAGACCTAGTCTCTACTAAAAATAGAAAAACTGAGGCAAGAGAATTATTTAAGCCCAAGAGTTGGAGGTTTGCTATATCCAGGGCAACAGCTTGAGACTCTGTCTCAAACAAACAAACAAATATATATATGACAGTAGTTATGTGCAGATGATGGCATGGTTTTGCCCCCAAATCCTGAAGGACTGAGCTACAATTCCCCTATGAAAGCCTGCCAAGGGCTCCAAACAGCTTCCCTATCTGCCACTGACACCTCAAGAACCATTGACTCTGCTGAATCAGACGGCTCAAGTGGCAGAGAAGCTTGAATATCAGCCTGGACCTGTTGTAAATCATCTCTTGTTCTGGGCCCACTCAGAACTAGTAGCTTTGGGGGTCCCTTAGTGAATAATACAGAGTAACATACCCAAATGAGAAATGTGTTGCTTTCCAAATTTAAACAGGCCCAGTAGGCTTTGGGTGTCTTCTTTGCTGTGGGAGAGGCCAAATGCAACAACTTATTCTTCACCTTAGAAGGAATATCTCAACATGCTTCACATCAGGGACCCCTAAAATTTCACTGAAGTAGAGAGCACCTAAATTTTTAGTTTTTGTATTTTTTGTAGATACAGGATCTCACAGCTCCAGAGGGCTGGTCTAGAACTCCTGGCCTCAAGCGATCCTCTTATTTTGGCTTCCCCAAATGCTGGGATTATAGGTGTAATCCACTGAACCCAGCTGGCACCTAAATGTTAGTTGGATTTAGTTCCCACCCTCTGATACATAAATGTTTTTACCAGTTAAGTCTAGAGGAGTTGCTACTTTTCACTCGCTAGGTCAATCAGCATAATGTCATCAAGGTAGTGGACCAGTGTGATATTTTGTGGAAGGGAAAGGTAATCAAGTTTGTTATGAACTAAATAATGCCATGGAGCTGGAGAATTAATATACTCTTGAGGTAGGACAATGAAGGTGTATTACTGGTCTTGCTGGCTGAAAGAAAACTGTCTGGTGGGCCTTATGCACAGAAATGGAGAAAAGGGCATTTGTCAGGTACCAGGGGACATGTTAATTTGCTCAAGCAATGAAATCAAATATGGTACAGCAGCTGCAAGTGGAGTCACCATTTGGTTAAGCTTATGATAATCCACTATCATTTTCCAATACCCATCTGTCTTCTGAATAGGATAAATAGGAGAACTGAGTGGAGATGTGGTAGGAATCACCACCCTGCATCTTTTGAATTCTTGAGGATGGCACTAATCTCTGCAGTCTCCCCAGAAATGCCATATTGGTTTTGATTGACTATTTTCCTAGGTAGAGGCAGTTCCTAGTGGCTTCCTTTTGGCCTTTTCATCATCATAGCCCTCAATCCACAGGTCAGGGAACCAATATGGGGATGCTGCTTGGCTGCTAAGAATGTCTATTCCAATTATGCCTCCTGCAATTGAGGAATAACCATAGGCTGGATTCAGAAACTCATTGGACCTACATGAGGTAGACCTGAGCTAAATTTTTTATTTATCACCTGACCTTCATAAGCCCCTACTCTGTCTGACTCAAGGGTCACAGTGACATTTTGAGCCTTTTGCTTCTTAGAAGTGGTTGATTAGGAGTATCCAATGCAGATACATGTATTTTCTATGTCTCTCTATATAGTTTGTATTTATATATATTTATATATATAGTTTGTATATATATATATAGTTTGAACTATTGATCATCAGTGTTCTATTTGCTACTGTAAAAAGAGTCATTAATCATCTTTAAATCTAATCAGATTAGAAAGCCAATTCTAGAAACTTCAGAATTAATTTAAAAAAATTTTATATTTAAAATTCTGTTCCTTTAGAGACAATCTTGGTCCCAAAATTTGTAATAGTCACTGTTCTCTAGAAAAATAGGACCAATGGGATATATATATGTGTATAAATGTATGTGTATATATGTATTACATATATGTGTGTATATGTATGGTCATTCCTTGGGCAATTGGTTCCAGCATCACCATTGGCTATCAAAATCCATGATGCTCAAGTCTTTTATATAAAATTCTGTTTAATTTGCATATAACCCATGCACATTCTCTTGTATACTTTAAATCATCGCTAGATTACTTATAACACCTACTACAATGTAAATCCTATGTAAATTGTTGTTAAACTGTATTGTACAGGGAATAAAGTCTTTACAGTGTTTAGTTCAGATGCAATGACCCATATTTCTTCCTGAATATTTTGATCTACAGTTCAAGGTTCTGTCTTCTGCATCCATGGGTGAATCCATAGACGTGGAACACATGGATATGGAAGGCTGGCTGGAGAACAAAGAAAAGACTGGTATAAGTCGGTCTGAGTTCAGAGGCCTCAGAACAAGAGAACTGATGATATAATTCTCAGTTTGAGTTCAATGACCAGAGAACTGACGTGGGGTGGGGGATGGTGATAACTCATGATAGTCCTAGAGTCTGAAGGCCTGATTCATTATTCTCTAAACAATTCAGTATATCAACCAGTTATTCTAAGAGTTCTGATATACAGCATCCAAGGGCAGGAGTAGGTGGATATTCCAAATAAAGACAGAAATAGTTTGCCCTTTCTCCACTTTTTTGTTCAAATTGAGCTCTCAATGCATTGGTCAATGCCCACCCACGTACATGACGGTGATCTTCTTTGCCCAGTCTATCAATTCAAATGCTAGTCTCTTCTGGAAGCATCCTCATAGACATGCTCAGAAATAACCTTTTGTCAGCTATCTGGGCATCTCTTAGCCTAGTCAAGTTGATCCATAAAATTAACTGGTATAGAAATCAGCTGCTTACCTATACCATTTCTCAGATTATAAAGCTTGTACCAGTTTATCCAAGAATTCAGAGTGGGACAGCTATAAAACTCTGTATACCAATGCTTTTCCAGTGATTTCCCTCTACCTCCTCTCCAATCTGAAGGGGAGGAGTCTGTAGGCAGAAATACAGTTTCTG
This sequence comes from Otolemur garnettii, assembly GCF_000181295.1. Taxonomy (NCBI): domain Eukaryota; kingdom Metazoa; phylum Chordata; class Mammalia; order Primates; family Galagidae; genus Otolemur; species Otolemur garnettii. The sequence goes on from NW_003852396.1 coordinate 54,936,512, forward strand.
CTCCCCAAACTCACAGATTGATGTGAGGTAATTCTATAAAGTATTCACTGAAAAGAAGGAAAGGAGGAAAAGTAGAAAAAGAGGAAATAGCAAAGGAAAGTGTCAGGCAGAAGCAGACAGAAGAACAAAGCAATAGCCAAGCTCAGATGTAAGGTGGCTAGGTCTTCCTGGGGCAGTGGCACTCTGATGAGGCAGAAGGACCAAATATGAGAACATAAAGAAAGACTTGACCATATTTGTATATAGATCACCTTCTTCTGTTTATTTTTAAATGAGACGAAAAGCCCTTAATACCATTCCTAGCATTTGATAAGTACTCGATAAACATGAGCTTCTACTGACCAAGTTTCTATACTTGAAGAAGGCTTAATAAATCTGCTATAACTCTGTTGCTAGGACAATTTTATACTTTAGCTCGGCTGCCACAGCATGAGCACTAAAGACATATGAAAACTTGTATTAAAGATACATTATAATGCTATGTGCTTATATTGCACACTAATAGATGTCTTTAAAGACATATCCTTTTCTCTTCCCTTTTTTTTCTTAAAAATATAGACTTTATTTTATATTAGAGAAAAGAAGTGAAAGAGGAAGAGAGGGGGAAAGAGAGTCTATTCCTCTCTTAACATAGGTACACACATACACATGCCTAAACCTCTCTCTCTCTCTCTACACTCACACACACACACAGCCCAAAAGTATACACATTTTAAGAGCTCTCATTGGAAGTAAAACTGACCATTCCCAAAAGTATACAAATTGCAGATAAAATAAATGTGGGTAGCATGTCTAGGAACACTTGATCAAAAATGATACCTTCAATAACTTTGAAAAGTAATACATAGATAACATTCCTTAAAAGATGTATACATTTTTTGGCACCATCTGTATATATACTGACCTTTGCATTGGTGGGTGAGTCTACAGAACCAGTGTAGACTGTATATATACTGACCAGTGCATTGGTGGGTGAGTCTACAGAACCATGACCTTAATACGCCTTTCTTCTCCCCAACATGCGCTGATTGACCCAGAGGTGGGAACCAGTCAGGAAGCTGGTCCGAGACACCACGTGGTCTGACATCAAAATACAAGCTAGATCTTTCTTATTTATTTTCTCAAGAAATTACTAGAGGATATGCATTTTAACAGTGGGAACTAAAGTTGAAGGGAAGGCACACTTGACCAAAAACAGTATCTTCAATAACTTTGAAAAGTAATATCTGTATATATACTGATATAGGCACATGATCAAAAATGGTACCTTCAATAACTTTGAAAAGTAACACACAGGCAACATTCCTTAAAAGGTATATACATTTTTTGGCACCATCTGTATATATACTGATAACAAAAGATGGATACAAATCATGTAGAACACCTCTTGTAATTGCCAAAGTCGAATATGACTTGAGTATTATAATTTTAATATTGTTTTTTCCTTTCTTAAAATGTATATACATTTTTTGGCACCCTCTGTATATACACACACACATATACACACATATATGTGACACATTAGCATTATCTAGAAATAGAAACACTTGCATTAAACTATCATAAAGTTTATATACACCTAAAGGCACATTAGTTTTAAATAGGTATGTTTCTCTACAGTGTATCTACATGCATATTCATATATTATTCTATCATCTATCATACATTTCTAGCTCCCCATAGGAGATGACCTTTGTATTTTGTGATCAATGCAAGGACAAAAGATTTTGCATCTCTAAATTTTATTCAGTACATAGTCTGTGAATAAAAATGCCATAACTTAAAATATCATTTTTGGCATTTGCATAATGCCTTTCATTATTGTTGAACAGAAACTAATCTACACATTCCCTTTGTGGAGAGAAGTTCTATAAATGTGACAAATGAGATATTTTTTTCCTTAGTCTTTAAAATGATGGTGGATAGAAATGGGATTCTTTTGCTTGGAGATGAGGCTACCCAAGAGGTATAATATTTCCAGAATGGATACTATGAAGTGGTGGGAAGCTGCTGTATCTCCTTTCTGATGAGACCACAGGAGAAAATGATCATAGCAGGAAGTCATGGTTTAGGTTTAAAATGCCTTATTGTGAGATAGCAAAGAAGGAATGGGCCATTAAAGGAGTTTGCATGTTCTCTCTTTGATGTTTCAAAAAGGCAACCAGTTATCTCAAATTAAGTCAGTTGGTCTATTCCTCAACCTATTCTAAGAAGAAATGGCACCTTCTTGCTTCCAATAATTTTCTTTGCCTTGGTAGGTGACTCTACAGAACCAGTTTTGTATCACCATGACCTTAATACTCCTTTCTTCTCTCCAACATATGCTGATTGAACCAGAAGTGGGAACCAGTCAGGAAGCTGATCCGAGACATAGCTTGGTCTGACGTTAAAATACAAGCTGGACCTTTCTTATTTATTTTCTCAAGAAATTACTAGAGAATATGCATTTTAACAGTGGGAGATGAAGTTGAAGGGAAGCCATAAAAAAAAGAGGAGGGTTGTGATTAGGGTGACCAGATTTTAACATCGGTAAGGCGGGACAACATGGCTGGGGGGCAGGGTGGGGGCGGGGCAAGGGAGGGGGCAGGGCAGAGCCTGACAACAATGCAAACTTTGATAAGCAGTTCTCAACAATTATTTGTTATTATTACAGTTTAACATTATAAAATTAACAAAAATAATATAAAACTTATATTCTGGCAAAATAGCCATATGGCAGCCAAAAACTGTATATTCCCTTCTTGTTCTCCCGCCTGTTCGTGCATTCTTTCCAAAAATCGGGACTTTTTTAAAATGCCCCCGGATGCGGGACAAATTGTTGAAAAGCGGGACCGTCCCGCCAAAAGCGGGACGTCTGGTCACCCTAGTTGTGATCAGCCATTTGCTTTAAAAAGTAGTGGACAATATGAATAAACAGAAGGGGTGGTGACTAGAGCTTGGAGATTGAACAGAGCAAAAGCACGTATAGGTGCTAACGTCACCGGTGAGAGAGCTTTCTTAGCTCCTCATGGCTTTCCACACCATGGGTAGGGTGACCATGGTGGCAGGGTGGCATTTTAAAAAAGTCCCGATTTTTAGAAAGAATGCACCAACGGGCGGGAGAACAAGAAGGGAATATACAGTTTTTGGCTGCCATGTGGCTGTTTTGCCAGAATATGAGTTTTATATTATTTTTGTTAATTTTATAATGTTAAACTGTAATAATAACAAATAATTGTTGAGAAGTGATTATTGAGAATTGCTT
>NW_003852396.1:54939843-54962674 GCF_000181295.1 Otolemur garnettii
CCCCTCCCCGTTGTCCCACCTTACCGATGTTAAAATCTGGTCACCCTAACCATGGGTTGCACACCCCAACCCTTTTTTTCCCCATAAGGAACTTGAATCTCTACATCAATTAGCTGATTTTGACTGCAAAGAATATTTTTTAAAAACCCAACTGAACATAGTTTAAACTAGGGACATTTATTTATCTCACATAACATGAAATCTAGAGACCAGGACAGTCTTGCACTAGCTCAGTGATATCAACAGGGACACATTCCATTCTGTCTTTCCTGTTTGATGTACTTGGCTAAGGCTTGATCCTTCACTGATACCAGATGCCTTTAGTAGCTCCATTTATCAACTTTATTTTCTTAGATATATCTCCATGATCTCCTGGCCTTGCCAATGTGGACTGATTTTCTCCCTAGACCTATAGCTCAGCTCTCTTCCTGGGCTCTCGTTCTACCTTTGTTCTGGAGTTCTTTAGATCTATTCTTATTCATTCATTAATTTTTAAGAGATGAGGTCTTGCTATATTGCCCCAGGTGGACCACAGTAGCTATTTACAGGCACAGTTATAGCACACTACAGTCTTGAACTCTAAGGCTCTAGCAATCCTCCTGCCTCGTAGCTAGGACTGCAAGTGTACACCACCATGACTGACTCAAGGTCTATTTCATGTGTTGAATTCTTTGCTTCCTGGACTTCTTTAATTTTTCTGGTTTATTCCCTTGTGTTTCCCTCCAGTAGTTTTCAGAGATAGGTAAATAACAGGTAATTTTTTTGAGACTTTAAATGGTTAGAAATATATTTTCTCCTCATATTTAATTGATAGTTTGGAAATAGTTTTCATTCAGAGGTCTGAACCCATTGCCTTACAATCTCCTAGCTTCTGGTGTTACTATAGGGAAATCTGATGCTATTCTGATTCTTGGTCCTTGGTATTAACTATGATTTTTTTCCCCACCTCTAATATATACTCTCTTTGTCCCCATTGACTTAAAATTTTGTTATGCCGTGCCTATCTTGGTATGTTCAGATTGCTATAAACAATAACAAAAATGGGGAGTTTATGAGCAACAGAAATTTATTTCTCATGGAGAAATAATGGAGGCTGAGAAATGCAAGATTAAGTCACCAGCAGATTCAGTGTCTGGTGAAGGCTTTCTGGTTCATAGATGGTGCCTTCTAGCTGTGTGTTCTCATGGTAAAAGGAGCTAACTAGCTCACTGGGGTCTTTTTTATAAGGGCACCACTCCCCTTAATGGGGGTGAAGTTCTCATTACCTAAGTATCTACCAGAGGCCCTTCTAATACCATCACTTTGTTGATTAGGTTTTAATATATGAATTATTTTTGGGGGGAGGAAATAAATATGCAGAGTATAACAATGCCTTAATATAAATATGTTTGTATTTATTGTGTTTGGCATTCACTGGATCTCTTCAATCTGGAAATTTATAACCTCTAATACTAGGAATTTTATTTATTTATTTACCAGAGTGCCATGGCATTGGCCTAGCTCACATTCACCTCAAACTCCTGGGTCCAAGCCATGCTCCTGCCTCAGCCTCTGGAATAGCTAGTACTATAGGCACCAATCACCAAGCCATGCTACTTTTTCTATTTTTAGTAGAGATGAAGGTCTCACTCTTGCTCAGTCTGTTCTTAAACTCCTGAGCTTGAGTCACTCTCCCACATTGGCCTTTCAGAGTGCTAGGATTACCGGCATGAGCCACCATGCCTGGCCAGTACTATCAATTTCTTTCTTTCTTTCTTTTTTTTTTTTTTGAGACAGAGCCTCAAGCTGTCACCCTGGGTAGAGTACTATGGCATCACAGCTCACATCAACTTCTAACTCCTGGGCAGGAGCAATTCTCCTATCTCTGCCTCCCAAGTAGCTGGGACTACAGGCACCTGCCTCAGTGCCAGGCTATTTTTAGGTTGCAGCCATCATTGTTATTTGGTGGGCCAGGGCTGGATTTGAACCCACCAGCTCAGGTGTATATGGCTGGTGCCTTAGCCGCTTGAGCCACAGGCACCGAGCCTACTGTCAATTTTAAATAAAAGTTATTATTTTTCCCCTATGGTTCTTCTTTTACTTTCTATAAATTCTTTTGCTTCAATATTGGACCCCTTTTTCTCTGATATTTGCTTTCCTAAAGTCAACTCTCCCGTGACATTGTGCTCTATTTTTAGGGAGATTCCTCAGCTTTATCCTCCAACCCTTTCATTGAAATTTTTAAACTTCTCGGAGCTCTTTTCTTTTAATATCTCTCTCTCACCTCTGTAATAAAAATAGTATCTTGTTTTGTTTTATAGATGCAAAATACACTCTTTTCTCTGAAGACATTGATTTCCTTGAACTTTTCTTCTCTATTATAACTGTCTTCCCAATTGCTTTTCTGTATCCACTTCGGACTGTGTCACTTATGTTAAACACCTTCTTCAAATGTCTGAGGATCCTTTACAGTCCAATCTTAGTGAGAAGACTAAGAATCGCTCACTAAAAAGCTTATTGGAAACCGTACGTGATTGAGTCTTGTCAACTGTTACTTTCACATTGTATGATCTGGCTGGAAAGATTTGCTAGAGAAATCCTTAATAACATGATCTTTACATTTTTCTTGTGAGCTGGACAGATTACCAAGAGAAGAGTCACTGGTCTCCTGACTAGATAGAGGGTATAATTCTGGCTGCTAACATTTTGAGGACCCAATTTGTGGGAAAGAGTGAGAATCCCAATATTGAGTATGTGGAATTTCCCTTATTTTTCTTATTGTTGATGCTCAACCCTGGTGGTCAATTTTGCTTGATGCTCCCTAAGCCAGAAACACTCTGATCCCCTCTATGGAGTAACTTCTCACTGTGGGGATAGGGAATTACTGGATTTGCAGAGGGGATTTGGGGTCCATGGTTTTTTTTTTTTAAATAATAGACTTTAAAAATCCCTTTGCTTTAAGCCATTCATGAAGTATTCACCCCTATGGTCCTAACAGCTCCTACCTCCAACATTGAGGATTAAGTTTCAACATGAGATTTGAAGGAGTCAAACATCCAAACTACATCAGCATGTTACCCAGAAAAGAGCAAAGGAAACCCTATCAATACTGAAAATCTGCTTAAGCCAGCAAGGAAGAAGCTGGGAAAAGATTTGTATAAACCAGTAGTGGATGCAAAAGTCTTGGTTTCTAGCACCCAAATGTAATATAATTGCAGAAAACAAAGCATGAAACTGCTTTGGAGAGAGGACTAAATTACATCATAAGGACCATCACAGCCTGTAAAATTTTACCCAAAACAGAATTGCTCCATTTAACGAACCTTTTCTTAGAGCAGCTTACCAACCTGTCCTGAATATCATTACAGGAAGCCAGAGTACACACAAATTATGGAGTGGAGGGCACTTTCCAATTCTGGTACAACCTTTACATAAAAGGTCAGTCCAGTACTTTAAGAGTGAACTTTTAGAAACAGGTTCTACGTCAATGGTATTTGCAGCTAATTGGCTTTATCTCGCCTGCCAGCTGTTGAAGGGCTGGACTGAGGATTCTGGGGTGGGGCTGGGAGCTGCTGGAAAGAGCAAGTTGTGTTCATTTACAAACATGTGTGAGAGTGCTGACATGGGAAATGGTGGCACTTGGGCCAGTCTTCCTTCGCTTATTTTAGATCATTGCTATATGGGCCATGTCTCTATGGAGCTGAAGGCTGGAGCCTTCCAGGTTGTGAACTGCATGTAAGACAAAGAGATAACCCTTCTTCTTGGGTGACATTCTCCATCTAAGAAAAGGAACACCCTTGAGGAAGATTTCTCAGAGATTTTGCTAGTTGACCATAATCAGAAGGAAAGAAGTTTTGTTCAACTTCCTATTTGAGAAGCCAGAAGTCCAAGGGTTACTCCAAAAAATAAAACATGAATGAGAGAATTATGAAATATTTCCAAAGCTCTGCAGTTAATGACATCAAATTTGCTACTCTTGTTTTCTGGTGATATTTAGCAGTCAAAAAACTTGTGTGCTTTGGGTCAGCAATTACGATCATAGGTAGAGAGAACAACCAGCCTTGAGCAACATAAATTCAAGGGATTAAGCTAGGGGTCACAATGTCACGGGGAAGGAAGCGGAGTCCCTGGTGCCTGTGGTACAGAGGAATAGAGAATGTGAGGGAAGGTGCTTTGGGTTGAGCCATTGGAAGGCCCTTGTGGAGATTTCTAAATATAGTGCCTGAATTGTTTAAAGACCTTCGTATCATCTAGTACTTTTGGGGTTGGGTACAGTTGATATTTTTTACTCTGTTTTTCTAATGAATAAATTAATTTTTAGAGAGAGCAAAGTAACCCAAAGATATGCAGTAGATAGAAGCAGAACTGGGACTAGAAAAAAGATCTTCTCATGCATAGATCAGGCCTTTTCCTACTCTCATAATGCCATTAAGACCTAAAACAGAGCCTCCTGGTTTGGAGAATTTCTAAGGGTATAGTAGGCAAAGGTGGGGTTGTGTGTGGAGGTGAGGAAAGGAATGTTCCAAGGAAGGAGAATAGCACTTTCAAGACCCTGAGGAAGGGGAGAAAATAGTGGTTCCTAAGAACTCAAACCAGACCAACAGGGCTGGATTACAAGAAAGTGACATGAACATGTAGGACCAGATCATAGAAGGCACTGAGGGCTAGTTTTCTACTTCTTTAGTGAGATCTTTTCATGGTCATCCATAGATCTCTTCTAAATAAGATCAACACTCTCTCTTCTTTGGACTTTGAGCCATTGGGTGTGGGGGAAGGGTGTGTGTGTATGTGTGTGTGAGACAGAAGGATGACAAGGAATTAGTAGAAGCATATATTTCTATTTGCAGACTTGTCTTAGTATGAATAAAGGGCATGTTCTACACTTTTCATGTGCTACTATGTTCCAAATGAATATAGATGTTGTGATGATTAAAAGTCAAATTGATTTCAATATACTCTTTCATTCTGGACACTCTTAGCTATTATATTATGTATATAACTCTTATTTCTTTTGCCTCATCTGCATGTGACAACAAATACATCTTCAATTCCTTTTGCTCTACAAATTATTGTGGCTTAAAAGTTTCCCCACTCAAAGAATCACCCAGCAGTTTCTGAGTGTTTCTGTGAGTGTAGAATAGCTCTCTTGGATTCTACCTAACTGAGTTTCTCCTTTTGCCTCCAAGCTATTGACCCTGCTCTGTTGTTGTATGGTTCACTGCTCTTTTGTGTCCATCTTTGTTCATTCCCACCATGAATTCCATGAAGCCACCACTACCTTTGTTCATGCTCACTGGCCATTGAAACACTGCTACCATTTGGGCCAGTGGCTCAGAGAGTTTGCTTTCTACCTGGAATGTATGCATAACTTCCTGAGGTCAGAGGTGTCCCCATTATTTCTCTGAGATTGACCCCCCCTCCAGCCATCATCATCTGCACTTCTGCAGGCACAGCTGCAGCTAATGTAACAAGTGCCCACACAGGTGCTTGTGGATAGCATAGACTTGCTTTTACTGCCCTTTCCCAGCCTCCCTCACACAAGGACAGCTTATTCTCCAAAATGGAACTCTCCATAGGTCTTATAACTCTAGTACAAATGGCCCAAAAGAAATAGAGAAAGCCTTTTGTTCCTCTAGTCCAGGAGTCAGCAGCAGACTTGGGGGCCCAATCCAGTCGCTTTTATAAACAAAATTTCAATGGAACAGAGCCACACCCATTTGTTTATATATTTTCTATGACTGCTTTCATACAATAGTGGCTGAGTTGAAAGTTTGTGACAGAAATGTGGTCTGCAAAGTCAGAAATATTTACAGAATGGACCTTTATAGAAAACTTTTGTCAAACCTTTATCTAGTTTCTAGCCCATAATTTAGTCCATAAAACCATTAGAGAAATGGTTTCAGAATGGAAGGTGGGTGATAGGATCAGATTTATACTTTTAAAAGTTACAGTGGCAAGAGTAAACTCAGGTGGTAGAACAAAACGGGGCAGAGAGGTGATGGTGGCATGAACCAACGGAAAAACAGTGAAGATAAAGAGAGATCATGAATTTGAGAATGATTGAGGAAGTAGAACTGATAAAACATGGCAGTTAACCAGGTGTTTCTCTGAAATCCAGCCCCCTAAATTCTGATAATGGATTTTCTTTATTTCTGGGGTCTTCCTACTCCTGGGGATCAGTCTAGGTCCTCTCCTAACCCCAACCTGAGCCCTAGATGGTTTCCCACTTTTGCCTGATTGTTAGGGCTTTGCTCTCTCCTGAGTACCCTCTACAATGCAGCTGAGAGAACTCACTCTCAGGACTTTGTGTCTCTTGCCTTTATCCCCAAATAGAAGATACTTTTAATTTGGACTTGCATTGCCTGCTGATATCATGGACTGAAACTTCTGTGGGATTCTGTGATTTCTCTATCAGAGTGAACTTTCTGGTAGCAATTGCATGTTTCAGGGAATGAGGATAGCTCCAAATGTAACTTTTCACAGTTTACTTGGTTCTTTCGTCAGTACTTGATATGTGCTGGGCTGATTCCAAGTTACGACAAAGATAAGGAAGAATAGGTGGATGTTCTGAAACTTCATTCCTTAAAACATACCAATTCTTGCTTAAGAATAAGATGATTGAGAGTTTTTTGATGGAATGAAAAGTGGTAATTTTCTTCTGTTTGCCTTTCTGGGGTTCTTTTCTGTTGATTCTGTATCTACATATGCTGACAACTTCCAATTTTATAGGTCCTTTTCTAAAATTTACAATAGATCAAACTATCCATTGGATTCCTCAACCTAGATGTCTCCCCCAAACAAAGGTCTATCTATCTAAAACCCCCAATTTTTATCTTATTGCTCTTTTCCCTTCTCTTCCTCTCACATTCTTTGTATTAATGAATTATAAGATTGACCCATCAGTCTTGTCACATGGCAAAAGGTGTGGAAGTCATCCTGGAGTTATAAATTCTTCCTATATCCTTATTCTATAATTTATCAGGATTCTGTCTCTTAAACACATTTTTATTCCTTTTTTTTTTTACAACATGCTTGAATTTTTTTTTTTTTTAGAGACAGAGTCTTACTTTATTGCCCTCGATAGAGTGTCATGGCATCACAGCTCACAGCAACCTCCAGTTCCTGGGCTTAGGCAATTCTCTTGCCTCAGCCTCCCGAGTAGCTGGGACTACAGGCACCCGCCACAATGCCCAGCTATTTTTTTGTTGCAGTTTGGCCGGGGCCAGGTTTGAACCCACCACCCTTGGTATATGGGGCTGGCACCCTACTGACTAAGCCACAGGTGCTGCCCAACATGTTCGAATTTTTAAAGGGTAGGACTAGAACAAATCTGAGCCTAGAGAAGTCTGGTTCCTATTTATTTATTTATTTATTGTGATGAAGTCTTGCCCAGGCTGGTCTCAAACTCCTGAGTTCAAGTAGTCCTCCTATCTCAGCCTCCTCAGTACCTGAGACAATAGGATCATACTACTAAACTCAGCTCAAATATATTAAAAAAAAATCTTTATCTCTTCTATATTCTCACTGCCTTCATTTAGTCTTTTTTATGTCTCACAATGACTAGCCATTTCCTGGCTTGTCTCTCTAGTCTTGTCTTGTTCTGATCTAATCTTTCAAGGACAGGAACCAAATGACCATCATTTAACCGAGTACAAGATAGACACACAGAAGGTCCTTGTTGAATATGTATTCAACTTTAAATAAAGAGGAAAATCAAGTCTGGATCACATGTATCTCTTCCTTTTGATACTCCTTCTCAGCTAAGAGCTTCTCTGTCAACATCTTCTTTTTGGTTCCTAGAAAATTCCTCCTATGCAAAGGAAGACCTCCAGTAAGGTTTCTACCAAGACTTTGAGGAGATTTGAAGCTCTTTTAAAATTAAAAGTTTAGCTTTTTCACAGGCACTGTTATGGCTCACTGGGGAGGTGGGAAGGCCTTCTGCTGGTGTGAGAATACAAGTCAGGCTCCTGAATTTTCATAACGGAATGTCAGCCTTGCCACCTGACAGTCTAAAACATATGCCTAAAACATATGGATCTCTTTTCAATCAACACAATGTCTTCACTTCCTCTAAAGAGCTCAGTCTTGGACTGACTGATATTCATTCCCATCCAAGAAGCTCAGCTAAAAAGAATGATATTTGAGAGATATTTGAAGCTAATCATTCAGTCACTTAAGTTTTTACCTTAAACCAAGTTAAAAATTTGTTACACTTTTTAAAAACTCTGTGCTCTTATTTCATTAGAAATGTCATCACTGAATAACATTTAAGTGATATGTTTCCTGGTTCCATGTGGGAATGATAAAGAGATGTTTACTTCTGAAGATCCACCCCCAAAGTATTTGTCCATTGCCTTACTCAATGTAATCAAACAAAAATGTTTCTAAAGAAGTGGAATGCTGTTCATATTGGGTAATGAGAACTATTGTAGTTCTGTTCAAGCGAACATTTCAACATCTGAGCCATCTCCTCCTTCTCTGAGTACCAATAATTATAGACAAAATAATAAAAGAGAAAATGTTAAAGACAATAACACTTTAAAGAATAAAATAAATGTTTCTTTGAAGCAGAAAGAACAAAAATGGAAAGCAATAAATGGGGATGGAGCTGAGGGTCTGGTGGGCTCTGGCACTGTAAACAGTTCAGCACTCACAGGATGGCAGGATCTAAAAGTGCCAAGCAAGTGGGGACAAGACCTTGAATCATCGTTTGAAATCAGAGTCTGGGGTTGAGTACTGCTCCATGAAAGAAAGCCTGAAAAACTTGCTGTGTTAAACCACCTGAATACCAAGGAAAGAAGGAAAGATGCAGGCACAGCTTTGAAGCCAGACCTTTTGCCAAGCTGCCTTCTGGCTCAGTGATTAGAGCTACAATGTCACAACTATCCCTATGGGGCAGGCGCCCTGATGTAACAGCATAAGATCTATTTCTAGGTTGGAATTCTAGCAGCATTGGGAAAACTCTATTGAAAACCCACCCAAAAGGAAGAAGAAAGAATAGATGGAAGTCCAAAACCCAAAATAATTGACAAATCTTCCTCCTACTCAAGACAAACTGAAAATCTAAATTTCCTAATTCATAAACCAAAAAATGCTCATATATCCACCAAATTATTGAAACTCTTTTTCAGATGAAATGAAGATAATTAAACAATCTGAAAAAGTTTTTATAGTAAGACATTTATGCTTTTTCACTACTGAGATAAAAAAAGAAAAACATTCATAAGGAAGAATAAGAAAATATGGAACAAAAACATGCAGACATGAAATTATAACAGGCAGATCTAAAAATAGTCTACTAGGGATCCTAGAAATAAAATGGCATCAACTTTAGAAAAGACAGAACCAAAAGGAGAATAAGTAAATCAAAAAGTAGAACAACAAAGTTGTATAAAGCCATTTAGAGAAAGGGAGAATAGATTGGGAAAGTGAAGTGTAAGCCTAGCAGAACGCCAGGAGAGCAGAATAAAAAGTAGAGAAGCACCACAGTAGAGAAGAGACACAGGCCAACCAAGTTTTAGAGAAGACACAAGTTCTCATATTAAAAATGTAACCTAGGTTCTAAGAAAGATGCATAAAAATAAATGCATACTTAGATGCGTATTAAAACAATTGAAGAAAAGGAGAAACTATTATAAAGTTTCAGTTGTACAAGATAAATAAGCTCTAGCGATCTCGTGTACAACATTGTGCTTATAGTGAACAATACTGTGTTGTGAATGTAAATGCTTGTTAAGAGAGTAGATCTTATGTTCTTACCAAGATAAAACAAAAAGGAAAACAAATGAACAAGACATGATTAAAAAGAAAAATCAGATTCTTAAAGGAATTAGGCAGACAGTTGACTTCTCTTTAGCAGCTGTACATATATACCAGGTGACAACGGAGAGATACCTTACAAATAGCTGAGGGAAAATCGCCGTCAGCCTAGAACTCTATGCCTGGCTAACCTACAGGAGAGGCAAAGGTCAGCATCAGGCTTGAGATTTACATATACCAGGTAACTCAGTTTACCTTGGAAGAGATACTATTAGTTCTTTCTGTCTTCTCACATCATTTCCTCGGACACTTCCTAAGTTAAGATTAATAAGGGATGTTGCATACTATGAACTAATCATCTGTCTTGTTTACCATGAAATTCCTGACTGGGTGGGAGTATATCTGGGGTGAGGTTACTGTAAAGAAGCATACAAGCTTTAGACCTATGGGGTAGGAATAAAATATAAGACTGGTGGGAAACCAAGGCAGTGGCACCTCTGTGCCAAGTACAACCCCATACATGTTAAAGTTATTTCCATTTGTTGCACACATCCTGTGTAGGAAGGGGGTGATACAAGAATCTGTAAATAGTGGAAACAAAATAATAGTTTTTCCTGACTTCTGTCCTATCTATCTGAAGAATTTAATAAGAGATTGAATCCTGTTGTGTTATGTGAGTTGGATTGCCAATCCTAACTTGCAATCACTGCTGGTCGTGACATTCTCCTCAAAGTAAAAGAAAAACATAAAACAAATTAGAATTTTTCACTCACACATCATTACTGAACCAACTATAAAGGGAGTATGTTAGCGAGAAGAAAATGGAATCAGGGGAGGAAGACTGAGGGGCAAGACACAAAAGTAAGTAGAGAAACTAAAGAAAAGGCAATAAAGAAATATTTTCCTATTAAAAAAGTAAAATTAAATTTCTAAACTATAGTAACAAAACATGAGACGGCTCTGCATTGGGTACCTAGCATGGTAATGTCTTTGTTCTGTCTGAGGGCAGGATCAAGGTACCGGTGCTGATCGACTTTAAGCTCTTCTAGAAACACTTATAAAGGATTCATTTTTAAAATTATAAAGTACATATTTTTAAAATTTAAGGATAACCATTAAGAGGATATATGTATTCTCCAGAGTCTCTGCATTCATAGAGAAAAAGGAGAATACGGAAAATTTTACTGATACAACCAGAAAATAGGAAAGGAGGAATATAAGAAACAATGAGTTTCCTCTTTTCCATGGCTAGCAGGAAGTTCAGATAAAATGTTTTTCCCAATAATTTCATCCTATGTTTCTCATAAGATCATTTTCACTTTTCTTTTCTTTTATCTTTTTTTTTTTTTTTGAAACAGAGTCTTACTCTGTTACCCTGGGTAGAGTACCCTGTGGCATCACAGCTCACAGCAACCTCAAACTCTTGGGCTTAAGCGAGTCTCTTGTCTCAGTCTCCCAAGTAGCTGGGACTACAGGCGCCTGCCACAACACCCAGCTATTTTTTTTGTTGTTGTTGCAGTTGTCATTGTTGTTTAGCTGGCCCAGGCTGGGTTTGAACTCGCCAGCCTGGGTGTATGTGGCCAGCGCCCTACTCACAGAGCTATGGGCACTACCCAACTATTTTCACTTTTCATAAGATAATTTTAGATTTCTTTTACCTTCATTTGGGATACCTATACATTCAAGTTAATTTTCTTTTTGTGTCAGAATTATACAGTTTTACACCTGGAAAAGTCCTTAGGGATGCCCTAGTATAGGGATTAAAAACAAAGCACTTATGTTACCATGATCTTATCTTATGCGGAAGGCAGACATCATTAATTAAATATAGCGCTCCTTCTCACAAAGCCTAATCGTGGTCTTGCAGTGCTCTTCAACAAAGCTTTCCTATTTCACTTTGTTGGCAGAGAGATGAAACCTATTTATTACTCCAGATCTAGTCCAATTATGTCTTTGATAAATGAAGAGACTGAGACAGGGAAAGGTGAGGCAATTTACCCAATGTCACAGAAAAACTGAAGTAAGAACCAAGCCTATCAAGGCCCGCATTCATTCTTCCCTATCAGCCTGAGTCAATAAATCCTGGAGGCGTCCCCCAATCCAAATGCCTCCTGGAACTCCCGTGAATGTGGCTGTTAGTCTCCTGATATCTTACTTTTAAATTCATTTTTATAAACCAATTGAAATTTCCAATTCAGGACAACATAAAAGAAACATGTCATTTTAGTCCTCCCACTGATCACACGGAAAATCCCTGGACAAAATATATAAGTGTGAAAAGTCAAGAAGAGAAAGTGAATTGGCTGGTTGCCCCAGGACTCGAGGACTTACCTGCAGGGGAGTTCCCTGGGGTTTTTTTTTCTTTTCTTTTCTTCTATTTGCTCTGACTTCGACACTGGAGAAGCCTACAACTTATATATAGGCACAGATACAAAAATACAAACTGTATATATCCAGCCAAAGTAGAGGCCCAGGGCAGCGCCTGTGGCTCAGTGAGTAGGCCGCCAACCCCATATCCCGAGAGTGGTGGGTTCAAACCTGACTCCGGCCAAATTGCAACAAAAAAATAGCTGGGCATTGTGATGGGCGCCTGTAGTCCCAGCTACTTGGGAGACTGAGGCAAGAGAATCGCCTAAGCCCAAGAGCTGGAGGTTGCTGTGAGCTGTGATGCTACAGCACTCTACGGAGGGTGAAAAGTGATACTCTGTCTCTAAGAAACAAAAAAGCAAAAAAACCAAAATAGAAGCCCAGGCTTTCTAGCCAAAGAACTGTGCAAAGTGCTACTGAACAGTGTGACCTGGTGAGTCAGAAGCCATTAACCATAACCATCTGCTCTCAAGGTGAGTAACATAAACAAGTCATGCCCATCATCCATCTTAGTGGGCACTGCAGGGAGTAGAGTCCGGGGGTGGGCAGAGCCGGTCTTCTAGGACCCTTGCCATAAGGAGGAGGCACCCTTTCCCTGTGAGGACTGTGAAGAGAATTCTGACTTCCAACCCTGTACTAGTCTGCTCCAGTTGTCATAAGAGAAGATCACAGAGTGGGTGGCTGAAATGACAAAAAATTATTTCCTCATGGTGCAGGAGGCTGAAGAAGGTCCAAGATGAGTGTGCTGGCAGGGTTGGCATTTGGTGACACCTCTCTTTCAACCTGAAGCCAGCCACCGTCTTGCTGTGTCCTCTGCTTCTTCCTCTGTGTACATACAGCAACGTGGTGCTGGGGGATCTAATGTCTCTTCCTCTTAGGAGGACACCAGTCCTGTTAAATTAGCATGTGATGGGTTCACAGGACTTCATTTAACCTTAATTACCTTCTTAAAGACCCTATCTCCAAATATTCACCCTGGGGGTTAGGGCTTCAAGATATGAATTTGAGTGGGACACAATTTGGTCCCATGACAACCCCTGACCCTCTGTCATATAGTGATGTCCTGCCGTGTCTGGTGGAGCCTAGGCATGGAGTCCTGATACCAATAAGTAAACAAAAATTGATAAATTATATTAGATAATTTATCAAAATTAAAGCCATTTGCAGTATAAAATACCTGCTAAACAGATGAAAAGACAAGCTGCAGACTGAGAGAAAATGCTTGCATATGGCCCATGTGATGAAAAACTTGTATCCAGGCCATAATAAAGAATGCTCTAAACTCCATAGCAAGAAAAGAATCCAATTAGAACCTGAGCAGAAGACTTTAAAAAGCAGATACTTGTCTAAAGATGATACACTGATGGCAAGTGAACACATGAGAAGAATAGTCAACATCATTAGCCTCTAGGAGAATGCAAATTAAAGCTGGACATGCTGTCATTAAACACCTCTTAGAACAATGAAAATAAAAATTACTCATAGGCCCAAGTACTAATGAGGAACGTAAAATGATGTGGCCACTTTCGAAAATCGTTTGGCAATTTCTATAAAGTTAAACATGTACACACCATGCAAGCCAGCAACCTCTTTCATCAGTGTTTATCTTAGAGACACCAAATGTTATATCCACACAAAAAGCTGTATGTGAACGTTCACAGCAACTTTAGTTGTACCGTAACAGTCAAAAATGGGAAACATTCCAAATGTCCTACAACAGGTGAATGGATAACCAAACTGTGGGACATTGATACTACGGAATATTACTCAATAGTAAAATAGCATTAACTATTATATGTGTAACAACACGGATAGATCTCAGAGGCGTTATCCTGAGTGAAAGAAGCCAGTCTCAAAAGGGATTACAGTTCTTTCCTATGGAGCAAACATGGTGCCTGGCCTGATCCTTAACTCTCCCCCAAGACTCAACCTGCAGAGCAGCCCTCCAGCCTTGTACTGATGGCAGATGCTACAGCCTGAGGTTGAGTAAGAAACAGCCTCCCTGGAGACATTCAAGCCAAAGGTTGCATAACTTTTCCAGAACAGAGAGGAAAATTGTGCATCAGAAAAGGTGACTAATAAACGTACCAAAAGAATGTGGCTGCACAAATACCAGAATCTGATCAGACACAACAGTTTAAGAAATGTCTTGGTGCATACAATAAACTTACAGAAAACCACTTTTTGGACTGTGTTAAAGTCTTCCGTAGAAAGAGATGTAAAAACTGAAGAGAATGCCTGTTTAGAACGTTGCTGACAGAAATACTTAAAAATGACACAAAGAACATCCGTGAGATTTCAGGAATATCATATTCAGCAGAATGAAGCTCTAGCAGCCAAGGGAAAGACTCTTCGACCAGCCACAAAAGACAAGTTCTGCTGGATGATGAAAGATTGCCAAGGGCTGCTGCCCTGGATGGGAAGACTCATCCCGTAGAATGACCCGAGAGCCACCATGTTAAACCATCTGTCATGTCTGTTTGGCAAATGGAAACTTCTGGGGGAACTAACTTGCTATTTACCAGGAATAATCAAAATAGAAGTTCTTATTGTTTGATGAAAATCATGAGATGCAACATTCAGAAAATGTTTATTTGGTTAGAAAAAGAAACCACTGTTTCTTCGATTATGATTGTTAATTTTAGAGAAAAATATGCATCCAGTCATGTATGAGATAGAAAGCAATTTTTATTATGTAAAGTGAGGTAAATGGAAATGTCACTGGTTAAAAAGGTGACATACTATCTGATTCCATTTATATAATATTCTCGATGTGACAAAATCGTAAGGGTGAAAAGATCTGTTATTGCCAGGAGTTAGATTTGGGGGTAGGATGTAATCACATATGTATTAAGGTGTAACTCAAGGAAGTTTCTTTGTCTCAAAAAGGATTACAGGTGATAAAACAGTACTGTATCCCAACTGTGATGATGGTTACGCCAATCATAGACCTACAAACACACATACACACACACACACACGTAGTGGGTACACCCACGTGTGCACATCTCAAAAGAAGTCCATCCCAAACCTGGTGAAATCTAAATAAGATCTATGCTTTGACATGTATTGTACCAATGTCTGCTTCTTGGTTTTGATAATGTTCTATGCTTATGTAAGATATTATCATCAGCATCGATCGGGGGAGTGGTACATGGCAACTATTTGTACTATTTCTGGAATTTCTTGTGAGTCTAAAACTATTTCACAATAAGAAGTTGTATTTTTAAAAAATCAATTGTAACCAACTTTAAAAAATGGTCTAGTCTTAAGTCTTTCCAGAGCTCTTAAACAGGGACAAACCAAGGTGGGGGGTCAGGGACATGTGAAAACAAACAGTCCCTGATGACCCCTTCCCATTGGTATGTGACTGTTTTTTACTACACCACACTGGTCAGGATTTATTGGAAAAATGCCTGTAGTATTAGGCACAAATCAGGGGATCTTTCAGCTATTTGAAATTCTTGTTCTCCTTAGACACTACGAGAAAAAAAAAAACATAAAGCAAAAACAACTAATTAATGTAATTATGACATTCGAGGTTAGATAGTGTTAATGGATTTCATATAGTGTTTCAACTCTCTCAGGGCAAACCTCACTTGTTTGCTGTGCAGTGATCCCAAAGCATATTAGGAATTTTGCTTTCTAGCTTTTCACCTCTCTATTCAGACACCACCTTATTCTAGATGTTTTTTCCCGTGCATATCCTCTTTGTTAACAATTTTACTTCAAAAAACTCTCTCCCATCACTTTAGGCAGTAAATGGAGAGCAAAGCATAAGGGAAGCCCACACGTTTACAATTTTTAAAGTTGGAGGTTATGATTTTTATTATTGCTCTTGCTCTCCTATCTCATTATCGTTATCACATTCCTGAAATAACTAAAATGGTAAAGAGTGTGAAAACCACAAGTATTGAGAGACCTTGGGGGACTGCATGCTGAAGCTCTCAAAAATGCTAGCTGGGAAATACATAAAACAATTCTATCTGTCAGGGTTAAGGTCGTGGGAAATACATCTGTTTGCATTTGGAGGGGGTACTGTCACAGAAAACCGCACCACACGAAGCAACGGGGCAAAAAGCACAGCGGCCCTGAGCGGTTACATCATCTGCTAAGCACGTCTATCACAAACGACTTGAAAGCAGTCATCAGAATATTCTGGGTCCCACCAAAATGTTATGATTAAACATCCGCAACAAAGGCTGTGCCCAGAAGCCTTTGTTCTGCGCAGGGTTTATTTGAAGGAAATGGAATGTGATGGTAATAAGAAGCCTGGGCTGGCTGTGTCTCTTCAACTCATTAGGCTGCTGTAATGTGCAAAAGGCGGTGGGGTGAGGGGAGCCAGGCCGGGGAGAGGCCCATAAGTTCCACACAACACCCTGGGGCTTGACAAGGGAAGAGCGATGACAGGTGCAGAGGAGATATATGAAGTCCCCCGTAAGATCGCTCCCGCGGAGTTGGAGTCCTAGCCTTCAGGGCAGAACTCTCTGGAGGGTGCACTCTATCATAGTCAAAAATGCCAGTGATACATTGTTCATGAGAAAAATCAGACAAAGCAATTACAGGAAAGAGCAGGAAGCCACCTCCGTCTTCCAATCAGATTTTCAATATTTAACCATCACTTCCTAAGTACAATTGGGCTCGCTGAATTATGCAGCATCCAAAGGGCTGTTGGGAGAAGATTTGTTCCTAATAATGGATTTTTTGCATCACAAATGAATAGGGATCTTCGTCTTTATATTCCTCTCTCCTCTCTGTGGTTACTTCTGCCTGATTTGCATTTTTACCTGCAAGAAATGTGAAGAATCCTCTTTGACATGTATTATCATGGCCTATGAGTGCCCAAACTGCTTGACCCTGGGGTAATTAAATACCTTTTTTTATTTTTTTGGTGGGGGGAGATATTTTGTTCTCACTTGTATGCAGAACTTCAAATGGATACAAATAACATATGGTCAAAAACCCAAATGTGCTCTTTCCATCAGAAGGATAAAAACAGGCACTGGCCTCCCAGAAGCTAAAGGCCACAAAAGTGGAAATAGGCGTAGCTGGGATGAATCAAATAAAAAAAATGGGCGCCTTGGGCATTTTTCATAACAGCCCTGAAGTCAGTGATTGGCTGGGGGTGAGGGGCTGTAGGTGGCTTGGAAGCTTAAAAGAGGTCATCACATTTAGCACATTACCCTTGGGCTGTGGGCAAGTGTGGTGTCCCTTTCTCTTAAAAAGGAGGATAGGATATTCACTCGCCTAAAGACTGCCTTTTCTAGGCACCATCTAACTATTAGGATTTCTTGATTATACTTGTTAAGGAGGTTATCACAAACATCTCATTCTAAGGCTTCTGATCATTCTATATAATTTAGGGGAAGTAATGGTTTATTTTTCTCATGCCTTCACTCCGGCTAAGGAGAGAAAAGATAAAACATCTTGGGCCTCCCTTTCTTATTTCTTCCTTCCCTTCCTTCTTCTTTCCTTCCTTTTTTCTTTTACCTTCCCATCGCAGAAGTTTTTGAGTGCGTACCACGTGTCTGGTATGCACAGTGCTAGGCTCTGGAGAAATCACAGCTCACAGGATGCAGCCTGTGTTCCAGAGATGGTTTGACAATCTGGTGTCGAGAAAGCTGAGAAGTAAACAAGCAATCGCAAACCAAAGCAAGCAGTAGAACAACATCTTAGGACGCTAATGATGACAATGATAACAAGGGATTATGTTCAATAGGTCATTCTCTCAACTCCCCCTGGAGCTTGGTGCTAATTTTATTCCTACTTTACTGAAAAATCTGAGGCTTAGTTGTTTTTGCAAGTTTACACACTTAGCAAGTGAACCCTGGCCTGTGGATTGAATCCTGTTGTGCCATCCTACAACTCAAGGACTTAGCTTTGACATTAATTGGTTGTTGTGAGCAAAAAAGGTGGTGGGGATGTGCATCTAATATATTTTTCTTGGAAGACCCATGAGGTAGTCATGGCAGGCTTCTGAGAGGAAGTTACAAGGAATCTGAGAAGTGAAGAAAGATTAATAGTGGAAAGATTAAGGTATGAAGAATAAAATATGTAAGTAAGTCTGAAAACCTGGCTATTCCTACTTCTCAGCTCAGATGAAATAAATGTTTAGCTTCTCAGCCCCAATTGCCTTATCTGTTAAAAAAAATGAGGTTAATATCCCTATTTCAGAGTTATTAGAGTGAAATGACATAGCATTTGTGAAAGTTCTAGCACGAGGCTTGGCATTAGGAAGATACCTAGTAAATGTTTTATATCTACAATTTTCCAAGCGATAACATTCTGCATTTTACTATGAGTACTGTGGAACATGGGATCTTCATTAACCCCAAAGCCATGGGATAATTCAGACAGTTTAAAATGAGAGTTTACATTATTTATTCTAATTTATATTAGTACTAACCCTAATATTTTCTTAGTTTATTTTGGGTATTTCGTTTATCTACTTGCTTCACAACTCATTCAGCTATTACTGGATGTATTTTAAGATAAACATTCCTGAAGGAAAAAGATGCTTGGCTAATTCTCAGAAATAACAGAGCTTGAAAGGAGCATTTATCAAAGCAACTAAAAAAAAAAAAAAAATCCCTGTTACTGTTTTCTGGACACAAAGAAGACAAGAATCTAAAACATAATCAATTGCTAATTGTTTCTCAAGTTCATGGCCATTGATACATTTAAAAATAACTGTGGCTGGGCACCCATAGCACAATGGTTAGGGTGCTGGCTACATGCACTCGGGCTGGTGGGTTCGAATCCAGCCCAGGCCTGTGAAAACAAATGAACAAAAAATAGTGGGGCATTGTACTGGGTGCCTGTAGTCCCAGCTACTTGGGAAGCTGATGCAAGAGAATAGCTTAAGCCCAAAAGTTTGAGGTTGCTGTGAGCTGTGATGCCAAGGCACTCTACCGAGGGCAGCATAGTGAGACTCTGTCTCAAAAAAAAACAACAACAACAACAAAAACCCCAACTGTGTATGAGCAGGGAGCCGGGAGGAGGGAGAGGAATGGGGGGGTCACTCACAGGGTATGGCACACCTCTTGGGGGTGGAACTCAATCATAAGAGGGACTTTATCTAACAAATGTAATCAGTGTAACCTAATTCTTTGTACCCTCAACGAATCCCAAACAATACAAAAAAAAGAAAGCTGTGACAGAGTCACTTCCAGATGTGAGAAGCCCCTCAACACCATTTTATTAAATGTTAGAAAAAATAAAAAATAAAAAAATCAATGTCAGGCACTGTTGAAGCAAACCGATGTGGTTTAAGATAAATGGATACATTAGTACCACTGGTACCTCAGGATGAATGCTCCCAAACAAGACTAAGAATCCTTCTTGTTAAACTGCTTTCCTTCTTGTGTATCATATCTCAGTTAATGTCACTCCCATCCTCTTATTTACTCAGACTAAAACCTTCGACTGATCTTTGCCCCCTCCTTGTGTCAAATCAGCTGTTAAATGTGGCAGGCCGGCCTCTGAGATGGCATTCAAGGGTTCTGCCCCTGGTGTAAAACATGCCACATAATCCCTTCCCCATGAGAGTAGGAGGGACCTGTGAATACACTGGATGTCACTCTAGTGATTAGATGGCCAAAGTAAAGGGAGTTTACAGATGTATATAAGGTCAGTTGATTTTGACTTAATCAAAGGTGGTTATCCTGCATTAGCCTGACCTCATCCTGTGACTTCTTCCAAAGAGGGCTTTAGGCTGGGCATGGTGGCTCATGCCTGTAATCATAGCACTCTGGGAGGCTGAGTCAGGTGGATTCCTTGAGCTCAGGAGTTGAAAACCAGCCTAAGCAAGAATGGGACCCTGGCTCTACTAAAACTAGATGCTAAAACTAATGTTAGCTGGGCATTGTGGTGCTTGGTGGGTGGTGCCTGTAGTCCCAGCTACTTAGGAGGCTGAGGCAAGTGAATATGTTGAGCCCAAGAGTTTGTGGTTGGTGTGAGCTATGATGATGTTACGGCCCTCTACCCAGGGTGACAGAGTGAGACTCTGTCTCTGAGCAGCAAAAGTTCTTTTGCTGGCTTTGAGGGAATAAGCTGTAATGTTATGAGAGGGCCTGGACCGGAGAGTGACCTCTAGGAGTTAAATGGTGTTTTCAGTCAAGAGCTCCCAAGAAAATGGGGAAGTCAGTCAAATAACCACAAAGAAATGAATTCAGCCAACTACCAGAATAAACTTGGAAGCAGATCCTTCCTCGGCCACGCCTCCAGATAGGAGTGCTCCCCAACCAGCACCTTGACTGCACCTTCGTGAGACATGAGCAGAGATCTAGCTAAGCTGGGCCTGGAATTGCAACCCACAGAAACTGTGAGATAAACACATGTTGTTTTAAGTGACCACATTCGTGTTAATTTTTTTTTTTGTTTGTTTGTTTTTGAGACAGAGCCTCAAGCTGTCCCCCTGGGTAGAGTGCCGTGGCATCACAGCTCACAGCAACCTCCAACTCCTGGGCTCAAACGAGTCTCCTGCCTTAGCTTCCCAAGTAGCTGAGACCACAGGCGCCTGTCACAATGCCTGGCTATTTTTTGGTTGCAGCTGTCATTGCTGTTTTGTTGGGCCTGGGCTGGATTCGAACCTGCTACCTTAGGTGTATGTGGCTAGTGCCTTAGCCACTTGAGCCACAGGCGCCACCGAGCCATTTGTGTTAATTTGTTATGCAGCACAGAACACTAAACGCATTAGGTTCTTTCCATTCTCCCTTTCCAATATCTTCCTTTATCCCCTTTTCTTAATTATTATTGCCCTCATTCATGCCCTCGTATCTCTCACCTGGACTAAGGACTTTCTAACTAGTCTAGTATTTTAATTTCTTACTTCTCCAAGAATTCCACTGTCACTATGTTTTATCTTCCAGAATGCGGTATTGATCACGTCTCTCTCTTTAAAAATTGCTCCCAGTTTCCTCCACAATCCAGGGAATATAGCTGGGATATTTCAGTTATGGGTTATGAATTAGAGAGCTGTGGATCTAAATTCTAATCCTTACCTAGCTTTGTGAACTTGGGCAAATTAATAAACCTCTTTAAGCTTCAGTTTGCAAAGTGGGGATCATAATGTTGTCTTCCTCATAGGGTTATTGTGAGAATGAAATGATATAATACATGTAAAGATTATGTCACATAGTACATGCTCAGCAATCCTAGCTATTAAAGGGGGTACTGTAAAATTAAATTTGAACTCCTTATTCTGGTACTCAAAGCCACCAATGATCCTCAATAGCTTTTCCAGCCATTTTCTTTCTATATCTTTCTAGAAATCTTATGGACCAGCCGTGCCAATCTATTGATGAACTGGAAGTTTCCAATTACATATGATGTCATGCACTTTTTTTGGTCTATATATTTATCTTCTTCCCTCAAATTAGAGTTATTTTCCCTACCCTTCTACACTTGCAGAAATTCCATTAATCTTTTGAGGCTCACTTTGTACGTGTCTGGGCTAGCTTTCAGCTGACACCTGCAAGGTCACTATATTGGTTACCTCAAGCCTGGGTCTGTTTTGCTTTGTCAGAGCCTCATTCCGATATGAGATGTCATGTAAGTTGTCATGTGGTTGTTGCAATCCTGCCTCCAACCTTCCTTTTCTCTGATTTTTTGGCGCAGCATTTTTACTCCATCCCTTCACGTTCCTGCAGCCATTTTCTTATAGCTGTGTTTGGTATTTCAAACTATGTTTTGAACTTCAGTCTACTCATACAATTGTGCACCTCAGTACATAGAAAGAAGGGATTGTTTTATATTCCCAGCTCATATGGTGCAGAAAGAGTATTTAAGTCCTTGTGAGGATGATTAAGAATTAGTTGCATTGACCTCCTTGTCAGTCTTCAGCAGGATGAAGCAAAGTTTGGTAATGAACGGTGTTTACTAATGGTTGATTGGCTTTAGAAGCATCTCATTTGGCTTAAATAATTAAATATTCTACGTAAGAATGCATCAAAGTAAACTATGTATGCTTTACAAAGCCCCGTAAAATCTACAAAGATCGTGATGGCCAATTTATTTTAATAAGCATACCTCTATCTCCATATACGCTTCTTTGTCAGAATAATTTCAGATCTTTGTTATGCCACCAGATCTTTTTATGCCGAGCAATTGCATTTATGATCCTGGAAAAGGTCTAGAGATACCACCTAAGTCTGTGGATCTGGAGACTCAAATGCATGGAGAGTAGGTAGTTCTTTCCCTCCCCTAACCTATCATTTGATACATCTTCTCTATGCCTGGCATCCTCCTCTCTTTCCAGTTGAGGATCATTCTTCTTGCTGGAAAACATAGACCTCAAAAAGAAATATCCCTCCCTTCTCCTTTTGCTCTGATAACTCTGAACAATAGTTTTTGAGAGAGAGTACAAGCAGTTCCTGAGATACAAACATCAGACTTATATACAACTTGCCCTTACAAACGTACAATAGGTCCCTGAGTTACAAACATCAGATTTATGTACAACTTGCACTTACAAATGTGTAATAAGTCCTTGAGTTAAAACATCCACCTGAGGTATGACTTGTACCTACAAATGCAGGCTATTATAGGTGATAGTAGATGCACTTGTTCCACTTTATTTTTTAATATTTTTGAAACAGAGTCTCACTCTGTAGCCCTCAGGAGAGTGCCATAGCAACATCATAGCTCACTGCAACCTCAAACTCTTGGGCTGAGGTGATGCCGTTGCCTCAGCCTCTTGAGTAGCTGGGACTATAGGTGCCTGCCA
>NW_003852396.1:54962707-54992575 GCF_000181295.1 Otolemur garnettii
TAGAGATGGGAGATGGGGTCTCGTTCTTGCTCAGGCTGGTCTCCAACACCTGAACTCAAGCAATCCACCTGCCTTGGCTTCCCAGGGTGCTAGGAACCTGTTTCACTTTACATGCAAATTCAGCTTAAAAACAAACCCAGAGAATGCATCTTATTCATAACCCAGGGACTGCCTGCATGTGAGTTCTATCCTGCTTCCTCTTCCCTTGAAATGTAGCTGAGGAAGGAAGTCTTTTAGTCTTTAGAAATATTAGTTCATTTCTTTCAGAGCACTAGCTTCTACAAAATCTATTCTTAGACATTTATGATAGCCTTTGGTGTTTATTATTAGTCATATCCTCTTTTATTTCATCTTTTATTCATTTTAGATCTGAGCTGACTAAACTAGTTTCTTTCATGAATCCTTCACTTCTTTCTTAGACATTTAGAGCCCATAAAATCCTGTATATAATGTATGTGTGTGTGTGTGTGTGTGTTTAAAAATGCTTACCATTTGCCAAACTCAGTGTTAGGTATTTTACATGCATTTTCTGAGTTAATTTTTCCAACAAGTTTCTGTGGTAGCTACTATGACTTTCCCCATTTTCCCAAATAAAAAAAAAATAAGCATAGAGAGGTTAAGTGATTTCCTCAGTTTGGGTCCTGCTTTGCAGAGGAGAACTCAGAGATTGAGAGAGGGTAAATATCCTGCTCAGTGCCACACCCCGAGGATTCAAACCTGCATATTCTTGAGTCTGTGAGTCTGGGCTCCTCCGTGCTACAACTCCTTCCTTCCCTTTGAAGCTTTTGACATCTGTTTCTTAAAATCTTTAGCACACGCCAGCCTCTGCCCCATATTTCCTTTCCTTATTACAAATTCCAAAATGACATGGAAACCATTCAATGCTTCTGTGTTAGGTGGAAGTGAGTCTAAAAATAGCAGTCTCTTTGCTGTACCTTCTACCATTTCAGAGATGATATTGTCAGGAAGGTAAGTAAAACAAGTTTTAACCACTTTACTTTGAGCTGTGAAAGGCTGCTCGTAGATGCTGTGAGAGCTGAGATTTCCCATGAACATACGGCCTGCCTCTGTGGCAGTTTCATTGTTAAGGTGGTCCATTATTTTAGAGCACGCTAGTTCCCTGAGACTGCAGGATATCAGATGGAGAGCTCGAATAGTAGACTTGGGTATTATAGTGGAGGGCTCCGCAGAAAAATAAAGAATCCTTAATTATACCACAACTTTTAGAGGAAAACATAGTTGATGATAGTTCCATTTTTGAATATATTTTCTTTAATATTATTTTTCCTCTTTACAATCAGGCATGTATTTGGCAGCCTGATCCTAGTGACCTCCATCGATAGCAACGAACCTGTTATTTTTGACACAACTGTTGACTTAGATCTAGCTTTTCTTTGTAATAGGCTTAGGAAAATATGTTCTTTTTTACTACTGATGCCTTTTCATTCTGAACTTACCTTTTCGAAAAGAATTGTGAAGGTATGAGAGATATTCGTAATTGCATCAACACGATACTAAAGGCAAGGATGGCTACATTGCTGACATCAAACTGGGTTGGCCAAATGTAAGTACATTTAGAGGTATGAATGTGTAATTATTTTGGGAAGGCATAAATGATCTATAGCTTCTATTTGGTCAGGTGGGTTTTAGCATGCTCCTATGGCTATCAACTCTGTTCTCTCTCCCGTTACCTTCACCCACATGATCTTGACTCTACTCTTGGGGTCAAATTTAAGAACTCCCTTTAAGATTATTTCTTACTTATCACTGGGCTGGCCCCTTTCCTTTTATAATGAATTCATTTCTTTCCAGAAGAAATTCCCTTGGGTTGCCATATTCTTCACATGAGTTACACCAAATGTCAGGACTAAGTCACTGTTCCTTTCATGTATTAAAATACCAAGTTCAGCTTTTTTATCTGTCTTAGTCAAGGTTCTTTATTTGTCACAAACAGAAATCCACTGAAATTGGGTTAAGCAAATGGGAAATTTATTAGAAGGGATTCAGATGGCTTTTTAAGCCTTAGGTTAAGAACAGAAGCTGAGATTTTGAGGGACCTGGTACGTGGGAAGTCAGGAGCTGAAGTGTCACTCACTTTCTACGTTCTGTGGGGACACAGGCTACTAACTTAGTGATTAAGTTCATGCCTCCTGCAGGAGCTATGAATGCTAAACCATTCTCAGGCCAAATAGATAAAAGAGACTACAAGATGCTTTTCCATTATCTGTTAACATTATGCAAATATTTATTGCTATTGTAGTTCATTTTTCATATTTTCACAAATCAAAATTTTCATATTTTCACAAATTTACCAAGTCAGCACGCTGCCATGCACCTAAAAGATGCTGAATGAATATTTATTGAATGAATAAATGTTATAACTCACTTTTGAGTGCTGTCACACATTCCTTCTTGAATCTGAAGGACATGCAACAATGACATCTGTCCTTCCATTAACTGATGGTGCATATCAGGATTGCCTGGGGGAAGACTGATTTGACTGATCTGACACTTTTTCGTTGTGTTCCTTGCAGACTTTAATTTTCTACCTAATGCATGAAAAGTCTTAGAAGATAAAATAACACTAGTCTAAGATAATTACCTTAGAAAACCATCTGATCAGTTTTCATTGAAAGTCAGGCTTCCTGATCTGAAAATTGTTTTTCTAAATAATTAAACAGTTTGAATTAATTAAAGGTCTGAGCTAAGAAAATCTTTGTAAAAATAGACTTCATTTAAAATTTTTTTGTACAAATTACAACTCTACTTGTGTGCCAGGAACTTAATGCTTTAAGATATCTCTATGGTGAGATCAGGTCAATAAAAAGCTGGAAGAAACAACTGGAAGTTCATTGACAAAATTATTTTAATACCAGATCCTCCCTGGCTCCTGTCTGGGACTTCTCCGTTCCCTTATTTTTCTCAACTAGATTTGGTTCCTGGGACCCTGGTCCTTAAATCTGATTTTCTCTCAGCACCTTAGCAAGTCCTTTCTGATTTCCACCCAAACTCTTCTGATCTATTGCCAACAACTCCAAGGTGGTTTTCTAGAATCTATCTTTAAGTATCTCTTTTCATCCCCTTGTGAAAATATTAATTGTTGACCCTACTATGTGATTTAGCTTCACCTGCCATGCTACAGACTAATTCCCAGTCCCACTACATTAAAGTTGGCCAACGAACATTAACCCAAGGAAAGATCTGGCTCCCTCTTGTAAGGATACATTATTAATCATTAATATATTTCCAAGTATGGGCCTTTGGATCTGCTCTAATGAAGAAACAGGATTCATTTCTTATTGTTAGCATCAATGGTAGAGTTGCCATATAATTTTTTTCCTACTCTAAAAAATGTGTGAGGGAAGGGAGCACTATTAGTAATCAATGTGGAGTAGCAGGTGACCATCAGGATTGTTATGGACAAACTGGAACTGTTGTCACTCCAGTTGTCAGTGATTATCTGGATTTCTCAAGAAAATATTTTGTTTCTCTGTTGTGATTCATTTATTTTTCTTCATGAGTTTAAATCTAAATCTTTCTCCACCTTTGTTCAGTTTGGAAAATAAGCAATTCAGTAAATAGATGAGGGACTGGTCTTATTGAAATGCTCTTGAAAAGCAAACAAACATTAACCCAAGGAAGTCAGACTTTCAAAACTAGGGGACTTTTGACATTTGATAACTGACTGGACAGGGCCAATTTTCTTTTGAAAAGAAATACCTTGTCAGAAGGAGTTACCTACCTTTTTCTTTATTCAGTGGGGTGGCAGAAAGTCTTTAGGTTTTCTTTAGAAGTTCCCATGACTTAGACCAGTATGAACTTTAATTTAAAGATCTGTTATAGGGCACCGCCTGTGGCTCAAAGGAGTAGGGCGCTGGCCCCATATGCTGGAGGTGGTGGGTTCAAACCCAGCCCTGGCCAAAACTGTAAAGATCTGTTATAAAAACACACATCCAAAATTGACTAAGTAGTTCAGCCTCTTTTATGCAGCAATTTCTGAGTTTTTAAGTTTTGGATAATTTTTATATATACATCATATAAACATATATTTATAGAATATCTGAATTGATAAGTACCTCAAAAACCATCTAATCTGGTGGTTGTTCCCCTTGGCTATGTATCTGAATATTTGGAGAGCTTTAAAAAATGTTGTCTTTTCTATCTCCAGAAATTCTAATTTAAGTGGCCTAGGATGGAACCCAGACATAGGAATTAAAAACAATGTCTCAGGTGATTCTGATGAGTAGCCAAGGCTTAAAAACCTTTGAATTAATTTACCCTTTTCATTTTACATCTGAGAAAACTGAGGCCCTCTTACTTCAGCTGTCACTGTGGGTTAACAAGCTAAATATCCCTGTGAATTGCTAGATGTTTTTAAAAGGGCTCTGTGAATGTGACATCACCTTCTTTATTTAGAACTGATCATAATTTTTATGGCTTCCAACAGATGTCTTGGTTTCTTGAATTATCCTTTCACGTCATGGGGCTTCTAAGGCATTTGCTGCCAAAAGAGCCGGAAGGTATGTCTGTTTTTTTTTTCTCCAGGTAGTATAGCATATTTTAGCTTTTTATTTCTTGTCAGTATTTTTGCTTCAATTTCTTCATTTATTTTTTTTTAGTCCACTGAAGTTTGTCTTCTAACACTTTAGATTATATGGTTTATGCCCCTAAAGATCTCACAACTTCAAAAATAGTTATCTTTTGCCTTAATACTTAAGTGATAGCTTAGCTGGGGGGGTCAGCACATTATGGCCTATGGGCCAAAATCCAGCAGGCTGCCTGTTTCTATAAATAAAGTTTTACTGGAATATAACCAACACTCATTGATTTATGTATATCGTCTATGGCTGTTTTCAGGCACAACGGTAGAACTGAGTAGTTGCAACAGAGATCGTAAGACCCACAAAGCTGAAAATATTTACCATCTGGTTCTTAAAAAGTTTTCGGACTGTTTTAATTACTTAACACCCACCAACTGTAAGACATTTGTAGGCATTGTGCCTCTATCTTCTAATGTTAAATGATGCTGCAGAGACGTCAGAGGTCAATTTGATTATCATCTACCCTTCTATCATCCACACTAATGACTTAGTCTCTTTGGCTGGATGCCTAAAGGATTCTTTATTTATCTCTGAAATCGAGTAACTTCTATATCTTGGTGTGAGTGCTACATCAATTTTTCTTAGTGTACTGTACATTTAACTCTTGTTGTTTATTTTTAAATGTTATTTTGGTTAAATACAGAATTGAAAACTTATAATCCAAACACAATAGATATCCACATTTTAATTTCACTTCGTTGAGTTTCTATAGCTCTCACTCTTTTCATGTTTATTTCATTTTCCTCACTCTTTTTTTAGCCCTATATTCTGTATACTTGATTTCCAGTAACATCTATTCATCGTTTATCTGGCTTTTGTATCTCTGCTTCGAAAGTGTTGAAAGTTTTATTAAATTTTAAAGTATAAACATATTTAAAACAGAATTGGTCACAAATTTTCTCTGCTTGGTGGGAACACTTTTTTAAATAAACTTTTTTTTTTTCCAGCTTCCATTTGTTTTTTCTGTCTTTACTCCTTTTTCTTTATGTGGTTTGTGTAATGGGTTCTTCTTAATCATTGCTTAGCTTTGCTTTTTTGTTCATTTTAAAATTGACATAATCATTGTACATATGTATGGATTACATAGTGATATTGTGATATATGGGCATAATGTATAGTAATCAGATGAGGGTAATTAGCATATCCATCACCTGAAAGCATTTCTTTGGTTTGGGAATATTCACTATCTTCCTTCTAGATGTTTGAAACCATATATTGTTGTTACCTATTGTCATCCTGTGCTTATGGAACACTAGAATTTATTCCTCCAGATAATCTTTAATTTTGTATCCTTTAAATAAGTCAAGTAGAGAAAGTAAAATACTGCATATCCTCATGCATAGGTGTGTAGAAAAAAGTTAATCTCATAGAGGCAAAACGTAGAACAAAGGATACTACAGGCTGGGAAAAGTAGGGGGAAGGAAGGACAGGGAGAGATTTGTTAATCACTACTTAGCTTTGAATGAGATAAGTTTTTTTC
This sequence comes from Otolemur garnettii, assembly GCF_000181295.1. Classification (NCBI taxonomy): domain Eukaryota; kingdom Metazoa; phylum Chordata; class Mammalia; order Primates; family Galagidae; genus Otolemur; species Otolemur garnettii. The sequence goes on from NW_003852396.1 coordinate 54,968,789, forward strand.
TGAGTAACTATTTGTAGGAGACAGACAGGGTTGTATTTCTGAATAATAAAGAATTTCTTGCTGGCTCATGTTGTGACAGAAACTACTAATTGCATTCTCCAACATCCATTTCTCCCTTCTACCATGATAAAACTATACTCATTGTTAGCCCAGCTAACACCCAACATTCTATGCTTTCCTTATAGCTGGTATGGCCATGTGACAAATTCTGTCCAAGAATATATAAAGCAAAGTGTTGAGTGTGACTTCTTGGTGAGCACCTTAAAAGTGGAAGGAGAATGGGGACTTCTTCCTCCCTTCTGCAGCCTGCATTAGGGGTTTGATGACTGTAGCTGAAGAAGACATCTACACCCACGAGGTGACTGCAAAGTGGAAGCTGTGTACAGTAGGTAGCAGAGCAGAAAGTTAGGAACCTGGGTCCCTGATGACTCCGTGAAGCTGACATACAAATCCTATTCCTGAGTTTTTTTTTTTAAACACAGCTTTATTGAGATATCACATATCGTACAATTCACCCATCGAAATTGCTCAATCCTATGGGTCTTAATTTGTTTGCAGGGTTGTGCAATCCTCACCACAATCAGTTTCAGAACATGTGAATTTTTTTTTTTTTTACACAAGAGAAAAATAACCATCTATTGTGCTAAAGCTTGAGGGGCTTCTCTGTTATATAACTGAGCTTAATATTAACTGATGGGATAATAAAACTTCTTATGACACAGGGTGCTGTGCAAGTAGGTAGATGTGCAAGGGAATTGCTTTGCTTTTATTTTTCACTAAGAACCAACTCTACCCTGCTACATCTCACCAGTAAATTCCTCCCCATTGAGATGTCCTATGTGGGCAGTTCTGCTTTCATCCCCAGCTTCCCTGCTTCTTTAGGGTGCCAAATAGCCATCAAAGAAGCTTCCTCTGTATAATTGCATGTTCCAACATCCTTGATTAGACAAGGTGTTGGTGGTTATTCTCCAATTCTTTGGAGAGGAAGTGCTTAGCATGCCTTTTTGGAAATCTGCATTTTCAGATATGTCCTGACTTTGTCTTCTGATCTTCCATAGTGGTCTTTACCTTGGGCAAACTCTTCCTTACATAGAGTGACTCAGACTGACAATTATTTTCTAGTTTTCTCCAGGATGGAGTTTGCATTTCTGTTTTCCTTCATCTTGTTGTTGCAGAATGACTTTGGAGAAGAAAAGGGAGATAGATGTCTTTACTTCACAATTTTAAAACTGGAAGTCTCCTTGATTTATTTAAAAAATTATATATATATCTGTATATATCTGTATATTTCCTTAGAAAAGGATGTATGGTGACCAATCACTGGTAAGTACTGTTAATCTTTTAGATAGTATTTTTCCAAATGTTTTCTCTCATGATCTTATTCCGCATCTATATAAGTAGATTGATAGGTAAACTATATACCTATTTTTAAACCTATTTATTTTATTTCTGGGGAACATGACATGGAATATCATTAAATAGTCTAAGATATTATTTTTAAGTGCTCCTTGGCATTCCAGTGTGTGTATATGCCATAACTTATTAACCAGTCCCCTAGTTTTGAACATTAATTTTTTCCCCATGCTTTCATTATTATAAATAATGCTGCAATGCACATCTTTTTAACTAAAAAAAAAAAAAAATAGGCTAAGCATGTCTTGTTTTTCACATTTGCATAGAAAATCTTTCTACAGTGAAATTTCAGATCAGGTCAGATGGTCATTTTTTATGAATTATTAGTAGCTCACTATGAGGTTCTCATTATTATTCAAGGTCAGAGAGGAGGCAGAATGGTAATTGGGAACCTTAGAGCTCAGTAATTATTTCATCCTCATCACTGGAGTTGAAGAAATATTCTTCAACCCTGTGGCAGGCTCAGGCTGAAGGTCTCTGTCTGAGCATAAGGCCATAGACTTTCAAAGATTGGGATCCCTGCCCTGCTGGGGTTTATAACATCTTAAGACCTAATGACCTCCTGTATCTTCCATTGAGATCTTTTAAGAAAGGATTTTAAATTTTAAACCAGTTTTAGACTTACAGAATAGTTGCAAAGGTGGTACAGAACTCTCTTATATCCCTTACCCCACATCCCTTACAGTTCACATCTTATGTAACCACAATATAATGATCAAAAGGAATATGACATTGACATTGGTATGATATTGGCAGCTTAACAACAGGCCTTATTTAAATTTCACCATTTTTACCATCCATGGCAATTATTGATTGATTGATTAATTTTTTGAGACAGAGTCTCACTCTGACACCCTGGGTAGAGGGCCCGAGCGTCATAGCTCACAGTAACTTCAAGCTCCTGGGCTCAAGTATCCTGTTCCTTGAGCCTCCCTAGTAGCTGAGACCACAGGCACCTGCCACAATGTCCAGCTAATTTTTCTATTTTTAGTAGAAACAAGGTTTTGCTCTTGCTCAGGCTGGTCTTGAACTCCTGAACTCAATTGATCTACCTGCCTCGGCCTCCCAGAGTGCTAGGATTATAGGCATGAGACACTGTGCCCAGCCCATGGCAATTATTTTCTATATTGGGATTCTAACGATGATCTTGTACCACATTTAGTTGTTATTTCTCCCTAGACTCTTCCAGTCTATAATAGTTCCTCGGTCATTCCTTGTCTTTTGCAGCAATTACACATTTGATATGTCTGGTCAGTCAACTTGTAGAATGTCACTCCATTGGGCTTTGTCTGATATTTTCTCATGATTAGATTGACGCTGTGTGCTTTTGGCAAGAACACTACAAAAATGCTCTTGTATCATTCTTAGCATACCACATCAAGGTCCATGACATTGCCATGTCTTACTGCTGGTGATGTTTACCTTGATCAGTTGGTTAGGTTGGTGTGTGACCAGTGATACAAAGTTCTTTTTCTTTAACCTCACAGTATCCTATCAAGACCCTATCTTCCATACTTATGTAGGTTAGTTGTTATCTTCCCCATCCATTTCAGTGCACTCTGGCCTGAGTGACGGAGCAAGACTCTGTCTTTAAAGGAACAAAGGGCTAGAAGAGAGAAAACAGACATGTATAATGTTGACTTACCAACAACAGGAAATATCTTTTCATTTACTTTAGCTTTTTTTCTTTTTACTTTTCAGGAGTGATTTATGATTTTTTTTTTTTAGAACAAAGATCACCTTTATTACATGAGTCAAAACAGAAGAAAGGAGGAATTATTTGCCTTTCCAGGCATTGATTTTCCTCAGATAGAACTCCAGCTTCCTGCCTTCTAGGGCACGGCCATCTGCTCTGCCACACTGGCCTGGCCTTGATGCAATGCACGTAAGAAGCTTGCCCTGCTGGAACTGCTCCTCTAGAAGACTGCTTATTTTGGCATTCTTTTTCCTTTCATTATATTTCTTCTGATTTTTTTTAAAATTGTTTTTTGTTTAAAATCTCTTCTCCCTCAGGAGTCAGCTTGGCCCCCTTCTTGAGGCTCAGGGGCAGTGCCCAGTGCGACTCATACCACTGCCAGTATGGTGATACATTTCTTCACCACGGTCTTGGTGCGAACCAGCTCATTATTAGATGCATTGTAGACAACATCAATGATCCGTGTTTTCTTAGTACAATACTCTGAGCCCCAGGAGAAATTCCCTACATCCAGCCTCAGGGCATGGGATTTCTTGTTACCTCCCTGAACATGTACTATGTGTATGTGGCCGAGGTCAATCTTAGTATTGGCATTCAGGCATCCCAACTCATATTTCTGCTCCTGTGGTAGGGCTTTCTCTTGCTCCGAGTCTTGTGGTACTTGTGCCAATTGTCCCAAGAGATGCCCATTGCTCAGTGCTGTCTGGAAAGAGGATTTGCAATTTTTTATAAAACCGTTTGATTGATCTAAAACCAAAAGGAGTCTAGACTATAATTGGTGAGGAGAGAGAAAAGAGAAGTGACTAGAAAATGTATCAAGTATCTATTCTATATACCTACTTGTCTTAGAGAGCCTCACAACCACCCTGTAAAGTGGGCACTGTTAGCCACATTTTGCAAATGACTATAATGAGCTTCAGGTAAATAAATAAATAAAGCTAGAAAGTGGTAAAGAGAGAAGGGAGGGTATGAATTCATCTGTCTGGATATTTTCACTCCATGCTCTATTTGCAAGAGCAAGCCAGAGAATAGAATACCTGGGGGAAGGACGCAGTGATTAATAAAGTTTAGAATCTTCATAGTGAGGCTAAAATGACATCTCACCTAGATCCAGTATTAGAGTCTAATGTCAGAGCCTAGTACCCTCTTCTATTTACTTTACTTTTAGAGGGACACTGTTAGGCTTGGATAGCAAAAATATTTCACCCTCATGTTAACACCAATTTACTGATCATAGCTGCCTAGAGTGCTCTATTGAGATGGATTCTAAGGCTTCATCTGGACACAGTAGCAAAGTGCATAAGGATTAATTTTCAAGGTCTTCTCTGAGTGAGAAGATAGGAGAAGGAGGCATTGCATCCACCTACCAACCACCTAGGACTCTGTAGTACATCCCAGGTGGCAGAGGCTGGGTCAACCTTATAAGTATGCCACAGGATGGAAAGTTTGAAATCTAGAGCTGGGAGAGAGAAAGTGGTGCTAGCTGAATTTAAACATTTGGAAAATATACGATATGAACATTTTGTGTGTGTGAGTCCTATAGTTAGAACAATGATGTTGTATAGGGAGTTACCGCAGGTTACATAGAAAGAAGAACTTTTCAACAATTGGAGTTGTCTGAATATGGAAAAACAACAACCTGGAGGTGATTATGCAGTGGCTGACTTTTCAGTGTGATGTAGACATTGAGAGTTTAGGTTTTGGGAGTCACAGGGTCCTGGGTTAGGTGTGTCTCATATATTAGACAAGTTAAATCATTCCATTATATACTTTCCTAACCTCATACAGCATAATGTGGAACTTACTCTCTTGTAATGTTACATTTATTTCTGTGATCCTTTGCTTTAACTATGTCACCTCCAGCATATGAGTGCTGTAATGATGGAAGTGACAGTTTTGCTCACAGTACCTGGCACAGAATAAATGCTCTATAAATGTTTGCTGAATAAATGAATGAATGTAGATTTATCACTCTCAGTTTTTCCCTCTTAGGAGCTCCTATTGATCCTGTGCTTGAGTCAAAAATACCACTTGCTCGGAGATGCTGACTTATGTTAATCAATGGCAGGGGCTCCAAAAAGACACAGAAGTCACAGAATGATGACACTCATGCTTTTTGTTATTGATGCCAGTTTCACTCATGGATCCAGGAAGAGGTGAGACAGGGAGAAAAGAGGGGTTAGTAGTCTCTTGATAATTGTTTTTTAGTCTTTGTTCTTCCCTTTTGTAAACCTCATCATATTCTTATTACTTATTAAATATCTTTTTACTAGATCCTACTTATTTGATATCCAAATTTCTTATTATACAGTATGTCCCATGAGGATAGGGCCTATGTCTTCCTTAATGATTGTTCTAACCCAAGCACTTAGAACAGTGCCCGGTGCATAGGAAGGACTCAATAAATATCTGTCAAATGAATGAATAAATGAAGGAGATGTGGTCTAGAAACTTTGTGCCCAATAAATTAGTGTGCGAGATGGAAGTACATATAACAGGCAGTGTCTACCTTCAAGTAGCTCATAGTCTAGGTAGATACTTAAGGATAAGCATACAGAACTCTATACACAAAGAGAGTGGCACTGATACAGGAATTAAGTTTGAGTTCTTGCCCCCAGTGATTTGCCTGTGAATGTGATTTCAGTGATCAACAAAGATTATTCTGATCCTTTATAGGAGTCATCATAAAGTAGACCTTCCACCTTTTTTTTTTTTATATCAAACTTCTAGTAGCAGAAGAATACACAGGACTGAAGGAAATGCAGAAGTCCAGCATATAGTTTCTTCAGTTTCCCTGAACTGTGAAATGTGAGTGGGGAGGGGCATCAGAGCAATAATTCATAATGACATTTCTGGAGGTAATCTTACAAAATTCTTAGAAAATCTAAATTACAAAGTTAAAATACAAGGGGGTGTTTGTGTAAGCATCTTCAACCCGAGATGCTTCAAGAATACTGAGTCATCACAAAGGCCAGAAAAAATGGACTCTCACATAATCACACAGTGAATCACACATGAACTTAAAACATGTAAAAGGAAATTAAAATGTTTTTCATATGACACAAAATAAGTTCCTGAGAGCAATATCTTGGCTAAAGGATTACTTGATATTAGTTGAACCATAAATGTTCAGGAATTTAATATTGATTGCAGCTGTATACAAAAAAGACATGAGGAATGGCGGGGGCTGCTGTCAGCCAGGAGAGAGTGTTGTACTTGGAACCATGAGAAGTGTGTGTAAGTGGTCAGGGTGCTGACAGAGCAAGACTGAAATGGATTGTTGAGAATCCAGAATGATTAATACGTAGGTTCAGTGAGGCAGACTGGAATATATTGCACATTTGATTAAGTGGAGAAAGTTGGGGTGGGGAAGAACCTAGTACCTATAAATGTATGTGGGATTGTTTTAATCATGTACTAAAAGATACAACCAGATCTATTATGAGATTGTCACCAAGACTCACCAATTTTTCTTACCTCACATTTCTTTTATCCACCCTTCCTTTACATTTCCTCTGCCTTTTCTTTAGGGTAGACCCAATGTTTCATGTCTTGGCTATTGCAATGGTCTTCCAATTAATCAGCATGACCAGTCTTCCCCAAACTAAGTGGACGACACTTAAAACCATCAGGTCAGTATTCCTAATGCATCACTCTTCTACTCTAGTCCTTTATTTTCCTTTCCTTACCCCCTCAAAATTGCCCAGAATGATGGGTTTTAAATTGCATCCTAAGACTATATGCATTGTATGCTCCAGAAATATGGACTGTGTTTGTTTTTACTCAAGCAATGTCTCTCCAGTGCCTAGCACAATGCCTGCAGCAGAAGAAGTGAATATTTGTTGAATCAATCAATGAGATGACTCATTGGTTTCTGGGAAATGAATTAGAAGACAAGGGGCTAGTTTCTACATCCTTTCAAATCATTAGCTCTATTGTTAAACTGCTTATTGTGTTGGTGCTTCTGAGTTAAGTTTTGTCTGAGAAAGAGTCTTGTTGCTGTGTTTGCTTGAAAACCAACTAAACTAAAGATTTTTTTTTTTTGAGACAGAGCCTTAAGCTATAGCCCTGGGTAGAGTGCTGTCACAGCCCACAGCAACGTCAAACTCCTGGACTTAAGTAATTCTCTTGCCTCACCCTCCTGAGTAGCAGGGACTACAGGTGCCCGCCACAATGCCTGGCTATTTTTTTTTTTTTTTTTTTTGGTTGTAGTTGTCATTGTTTGGCAGGCCTGGGCCAGATTTGAACCTGCCAGCTCTAGTGAGCTGGCACCTTAGCTGCTTGGGCTACAGGTACCACCAAACTAAAGATATTTTATCTCTTACATTTGATGTTCCAAATCCCAAATTAATCTTCCAATGGCAACTGCTATTACTCCCAAAAATGTAGAGGATATTATAACGGCTTTTTCTCTAGCAACCCTCCCCCAAACCCTATGGGTCTATGGAGCTGCCATATTTGTTCTTATCTGATCCTGTTCCCAAGAAGCAGGTTTTGACCTAAGTCTGGCCAATTGTAATGCCTTCATCTCTAGCTGGGCTATTTATTATCTTTTCTCAGGATATAAAACATTTTTTTTAAATCAAAAACTGAGCAATAACAATTTGGCAATTTCTGTGAGTAGCACTAACAGAAACTCTTCATGATCAGGTTTTCTAGTTATTTGGAGAAAGGTGGTTAGGAATGGAAGAGACAGACCCAAAGATCCAGAGAGAAGGAAAATGAGAGACAGAGAGAGCATCCTGGTGGCATTTGAGTCCCTTGTTCTTCATGAATCGTAGGCTGTCAAAGGTTAAGTCCCTGAGATGCAGTTTGGGGTGCAGGATATTCAATAGAGAGCAACACTTATGGAAAAGGAAAAGGAAAAGGAAAAGGAGAAAGCAGGATTGGGTAAAGGGAGAAACTGAACTCTGTGCAGGTCTGACAAAGTCTGGGTCAGCTCCAGAGAACTCTGGAGTATAAATGGCCCATAAAAATGGTCCTGTGTGGCCTGAGACAACCTGGCCTTTACTCTCTCATGATGATCAGTCGTTGGATGTGGGCTGCCCAGGGAAGGTCATGTTCTTGGGTGATGCACTTCTGTGCAGCTGAGGCAAATCCTGAAGTAGCCTACTGATGGCTGAAGGCTGTGCACTGACCATATGGCCAGCATTTGGGAAAACATGTTCTACTTTGGCAGCTTATCTCCATGTCCTCAATGGAGGCCCACCATATCTGGAGTTCAACTCTTTCTCTTAATGATGTGAGACACTCCAATTTGCTTTCAGTATGTTTTTTATATTTTTCTCAAATCAAAGTCGTTAGATTTTTGTCACTTGCCACCAAGAAAGTTCTGACTAATACCCTCCAGTGATATTTCCCTCCAAAATACTTTCTCTATTGCTTTGGCCTTGAAATATCTGTACGTTTTCATCTTTACTGCTAATATCTAAATGTTGGTCCTCTCTTTCCCCATTCTGTTGGACCTAAAAACTAATGTGATAGTATGAAGAGGTGGGGCCTTTGGCAAGTAAATAAGTCCTACAGGTTCTACTGTCATGAATGGGATCAGTGCTCTTATAAATGAGGATTCTGTGAATTCCCTTGCCTCTTCCTTCATGTGAAAATTCAGCTAAAGGCACCATTTATGAAGCAGAGAATAAGCCATCACTGGACACTGAATCTGCTGATACCTTAACCTTGGACTTCCCATCCTCTAGAACTGTGAGCAATACATTTTTGTTTATAAATTACCTGGTCTAAGATATTTTGTTATAGCATCCCTCCCCCACCCCAAACTAAGACATCTACCTACTCGTTCATGCAACAAGTATTTCCTGAGCACCCACTAGGTACCAGGCATGAATCTAAATCCTACCTTTCCTAAGCTCCAGCTGTTGCCTAACTGCCTTTAGAAAGCCTTTTAACTTCGTGGTATATAGCACACTCCTTGGGTGAAGAGCTCAACTACAACTCGGATGTTACCTAACAAATGCAAACAATGTAACCTAATTATGCCCTCATATTAACCTGAAATTTACATGAATGAATGAATGAATAAATAAATAAATGCCTTTCTTTATTGATGAGCCCTTGGGGATTTCACTCTCCTTCAAACACCAATAGCACTCATGTTCCTCATCATCCTTACCATTCATTCAGTACTACTTTGCCTCCTATTGGACCACTGGCCTCTGGCAGAGCTGTTTTTGTGACACTGTTCTATGAAATAATGGAATAAGATACAAATATTTCATGGGATTCATATCAACGTCTAAGGGTGTTTTTTCAGTGAGGCCCTTAGGAGAAATTTCTTTGTTATTGCCATATCAATAGCACATGTGCTTCTGAATAACTGCTTAGTTTTTATTACATTACCTTGTAAACTGTGCAACTGGCTACATTTCTCTTTTCACTTTGGCTGCTACAGAGCTCAAGCCAAATATGTATCCTTTTAGCAAATGTGGAATATTCTATGTCAGATGTCATCAACCATTGCCTCCAGTTCTTGAGACTGAGGTCATGTTTTATTTGCTTCTTAAACTTTTAGTCCAAAGGCCTTAAGCCTAGGCATATAGTCTCTTGGTTGCCTCAAACATACCCATACCTTGTAAACATCACTTACCACTTCACATGTGTATGTACCTGCTGGCCCTCCTGAAGTTATTTGATTTTATAATTCTTCCTCTATGATTTGAATTGAAAAAAATTAAAAAATAGTATGTTTAATTTAACCTACCACATCCAAAATATTATTATGTCAACCTGTAATACATGTTAAAAAAGTATTAATATTTGGCATTATTTTTGTACTAAGCCTTTGATGTCTTAGTTCAGTGTTTTCTGTCTTATTGTCGTAAAATGTGCATAACATAAAATTGACCTTTTAGCTATTGTGAAGTGCACAATTCCATGACATTAAGAACATTCACAATGTCATACAAGCACCACCACCATCCACTTCCAGAACTTTATTTTCTTCCCAAACTAAAATTCCCTTGCCGGTACAAGTGAATCTTTCTATGAGTAGAATATGAATGTTTTGACATAATAACTAAGAAAGTTACATGAAGGCTACGTTAACCAGTTTGATGGAAGTGTCTTGGATTGTGTATGAAAACATCACACTGTACCCCCAAAGTGCATCAATGTACACAGTTACCATTCAATAAAAAAAATAAATAAAATAAAATTCCCTTGCCCTTTACATCTCTATGAATTTGACTACTCTAGGGACCTCATATAAATGGAATCATATAGCATTTGTCCTTTTGTGTCTGGCTTATTTTACTCTGCATAATGTCCTCAAAGTTCATCCATGTTGTAGCCTGCATCAGAATCCCCTTCCTTTTGAAGGCTAAATAGTATTCCATTGTATATATATGACACATTTTGTTTATCCATTCATCTCTGGTTTGCATTTTTATATTAGCTTCATTTTATGTTAACCTTGCTCTTTCTCTGTAACCTGTCTTTATTTTCTGAACAGGGTGCAGCATAAATATATTCGTCCTCAGTAAGACCATAAACTCCATAAAGCCAGTGTCTAGGACATGCTTAGTACAAAGGAGGTGTGCAACACATGTGTTTGTTGGCAAAAGCAACACTGGAGTCTAACCTGGGGGTGAGGTGAACATGATGGAGATTTAGCCTGCCCCGTTTGGCCGGGAGTGATGTGGGACACAGGAACTTGTGTCCTTGTGTGCAAGCCTTCAGCACACTTATGTGTGTGTCCTGTGATCCTGCATTTACACTTTGCTTCCCCCAACATCTTTTCGTGATCCTATTAGGAGCAGCCTTATCAACATATGTGCCTTAAAACTGCTAAAATGAGCCCCTCTGGGAGGAGGCACATGGGCTGAGAAATTGCTCTTCCTCTCCTTCCTATTCCAGCCTCCACTGCCGTTCTTGGTGGAGACAGCCACTGTGAGATCAGAGTAGACGAAAATGTAAGGTTGCTTTAATTTTAAGAAGTTCCCCAGTATTCAAATTCACCTAGACATGCTTTTAAGCTTTAAAAAAGAGATACAATTTGGTGATTTGGGGGACAACCTTTGAACAGCAACCTAAAAAAAGAAGCTTCGAAAAGAATCTATAAACAGAGCCTGGGTGTCCCAGAAGGCAAGGTTAGATGAGCTTAGTGGCTGCTTTCATGGCATGACTGAAGAGTGTTAAAGTCTCTGTGACTCCATCCCCAGTTGGCCTGAAGAATGTCCCCCTCATAGTCGCCCTTTTGATTGAGAGTGCTAATGCCAAAGGGCTCTTGTGAAAGGGTTGCCTGAGAAGAATTAGGCAGGGCTATACTGGCTCCTCAGCACAGGTACTTAATGCAACTAGTTAAGGCCAAAGTGATCACCTGAATGGTGCATCCCTGACAGGTGGGCATTGAGCTCACACTGGAGCCACTGTGAGTATGGGAGCTCAAGACCCGCTGTGCCTCTCCTCACCTGAGTGGCTCACTCTGGTTTGGGACAGTCTTCTTGATTTAAAAAAAAAAAAAGTCTATTTTACTGAAAACAAAACATCATTCTTTAGAATCACCTTTGGCTTGTGATTCGCCTTAACGTACATGCACCTAATCACCAATGCTTAACCTAGGCAAGATTGACACCAAGGGACCTGGAAAGTGAATTGGGTGATTTTCATGACAGTTGTGTTTTATGTTATTCGAAGAAGTAAAGCCAACTTGTGGAGATGAGATAGACACTAGGGAAGAACAGTTCTGGCAAGGGATGGGGTTCTGGGCAGCCAGCAAGCACCAGGGGATCTTTGAATGACACCTGAAGATAGGCTGAAAAAAGAATCACGTGGGCCAAGAAATGCTTCATCACATCCATACTTTTCCCTGGTATCTCACCACCCTAGCAGTTTAGACATCGGAATTAGTTGAGGTCTAGGCCAGCAGTTAGGAAAACTTCAGTCTGCTGCCAGTCTACTTCTTATAAGTTCTGTCACCTCAAGAAGATCTTGTACGACAGTTTCCTCATCTATAAAATTGGGTTAATAACACCTTACCTCTCTACTTCCTAGAGTTGTGCCAAAGATCAAATCAGATAAAACTCATGACTTTTAGAAGGAATAAAGGGCTTCAAAGCACATGCATCAGGTAACATAGCCTTTCTCGGTTTCCATTTGACTTTCCTGTCTATTTTCTTTGCATTATGTAGACATTTATTTTAAATCTTTTCTATAATGGTAAATTGTTAGATATAATGTGGAATCAATATAAATGTATAGAAAAATCAGTGTTTAATGGGTTCTTATGATTACTGTTACCTTAGAGAAATATATTAGGGTAATTATGTATGGAATCTATTATAGAGAGGCTATATTATGGACAGATTATATTATGGGAAGAATGTATGATATCGTATTATTGTTTTAGATCTAAGAACTTTAAAAGTGCTCCTTTTTCTACTCAACAGGAAGCTCCTTTACCTTGAATGCATATCTCAAACCCAGATCCATGAACAGGAAAACTGCAGACTTGGTGTTCATAGGACGCATATTCTTCCTCACCTAACACCAGGAGAGCCTCCTGCTTTGCTACTGAGATGAGGTCTGTGAACGAGTTGGGGGTAAAGCTCACTATATGCCATCCTTTATTTTCTTATTTTAAAATTGCCATCTGTAGGATATTTTGTAAGCCACTATTTGTACTCTCTGTTCTTGACAATAGCCACAAGAGGTGGGACAGGCCTGCTTCTGTTCTGTAGATGGTTAAATGGTATATTAGGGGACAGGGCTGTGTGGTAGGAAATGCAGGCTGGTGCTAAATAGACCTGAGTTGGATGCAAGATTGACTAGGCCTCTGGGTCCAATGCTCCCTCTTTGGGCCTTGGGCTAGTAATTTAAGCCCTCTGAACCCCAGTTTGCTCATCTATAAAGTGGGAAAAATAATAGTAGCTGAAGAACAAGATTGTGATAATAATAAATGTTTAAAATTATGAAGCCTAAGCTTAAAGGTTGGCTCATATTATTGTTGTTCATAAACTATTGTCTATCCACATCCTTTCATTTGAGTAAAGCTGTAGGCCAAGCTTTGTTCTAAAGAAAATATTTCTCATGGGAAAAGAGACATTAAAAAATAATCTTTCCCTGTAATACCCTGAATCTATTTTGTCAACCTAGAAATAAAATATTCACATGGACTTAGTAAGTAAATGAAAACACAGTTATGTCACATCGAACTGAAAAGGTAGGTGTGTCTTGCTTCTGACCTTAAAAATCTGTCGGGACTAAGCCACCTACCTTTCATTCTGATTAGTGTTCAGGCCCAGCTTGCATATCAGGAGTCATGTGTGGGCTCTGAGCCCAACAGCTGGTAAGTTCAGCCTCCACAAGAGCTGTACTAAGGAAAACCACTTTCCCCACCTCCTCCTCATTATCGTCCTCAAAGCCCATCACAAACCACAAAGGAATGTGCCCCTTGGTTTTCGCCCTTATTATGCACACTGTAAAATTATAATTTCACTCAACACTGCTGGATAAAAGCAGTGGTCCTTCAATTTACAAAGACTTACTCAGCGGGAAACAGGAGAAAAGCCAAAGGGGTGCAGCCGAAGGGGTGTTATCAAACACATCCATCCTAGAAGAGAAATTATCTTTGCTGCGCCACAGTTCCTAGAATTGCACCAGACATCTAAACTTTGGGGTTCTTCAGGGTTGTATCCTCTAAGACTTTGAGGGATGTGAAAAGATTATGCGCTGGTCATGATGCATTGTCATGCTTATTTGCATGTGTGTCTGGTCCACTCTATTCTAAGGCCCTCTACCTTTGCCCCTCTTTCTGTCCCTCTTTGCATACCTGACCTTCCTAACCAACTAAAGCTAGTGTTGCCTCAGAGTATTTGCACTCACTGTTACTTTTGCTTAGAATAGTCTTTGCTTGGCTGGATTCTTCCACCAGGCCTGAATATCACCTCCCTAAAGAAGCATTTTCTCATCACCATGGTGAAGAAGCACTCGCACTTCTGGCCAATACTAAAATCCAAGGATGCTCAAGTCCCTTATGTAAAATGCTGTAGTAGTTATACACAGATACATCCTGTTGTATGCATTACAGCATTTCTGTAATACCTGATGCAATACTTACACATTCCTTCGTTCATGTGGATTAAGTGTAGTATTTGGCACATGGTAAATGCAAATGTTGCTTTTTTGGGGAACTTTGTGGAATTTGCTTTTTAATATTTTCAATCCACAATTGGTTGAATCCATGGATTTGTAATCCACAGATATGGAGGATCAATTATGCTTACTACTATGTCTCAATGGTTTCAGTTTATGGAGGTAACAACATGGAGAGGCCAATGTTATTAAAAGAAGATTTGTTACTTACATTTTCCAAGAGAAGGGGACATACCACACCATGCAGGGCCACAAAGGAAGTGTTAGTTTTTGGTAGGAGGCAGAAGCAGGAGACAGTTTAGGCAAAGCCCTTTATTGGGGATTCTGTGGGAAAGATATGACAGGGAAGAATAATAATGTTTGGATTAGTTAGGACTGGCTGGATTTAATAATTTTGGTGGTTTGGGGGTTATAAGGGTGGTCTCCGGTTGCCTGGGACCTGGCTCTGGAATGACTCAAGGAAGGGACAATATTGGCTTGGTGTGTGAGAGTTAGATAAAGGGGGATTGTTGGGGTGTAGACTCCAGATTGGTTGGTTGGCATGTGAAAGTGAAAGGCATATTCCTAGCCCTTTTACTATCTTTTAAGAATTGCAAGCCTTGGAGGGGGCAGTCTCTTTCGTGCCAACATGATTTATTTATTTATTTATTTTTGGAGACAGAATCTTGCTCTGTCACTCTGTTTAGAGTGCAGTGGCTTTGTCTCCCGGGCTTATACAACCCTCCTGCCTCAGCCTTCCAAGTAGCTGGGACTAAGGCATGCACACTACGCTTGGCTATTTTTTCCTATTTTTTATAGAGATGGCACCTTGGTCTTGGTCAGCCTAGTCTTGAACTCCTGGCCTCAAGCAATCCTTCTGCTTTGGCCTCCCCGTGTACTAAGCTTACAGTTATGAGCCAATACAGTTGGCCATTTTTAAGATGTCAAAATATCATAAGATACACAAAATTAAAAAAAATGATTAGTATGCACTACATTAAATAGTCTCATTTATTTTTTTTTCTTTCTTTCTTTTTTTTTTTTTTTAGGCAGAGTCTCATTATGTTGCCCTTGCTAGAGTACCATAGCATCACAGCTCACAGCAATTTCAAACTCTTGGGCTTAAGTGATTCTCTTGCTTCCCTCTCCCCATACGCCACAACACCCGCCTATTTTGTTGTTGTAGTTGTCATTGTTGTTTGGCAGGCCCTGGCCGAGTTCAAACTCATCAGCTCCAGTGTATGTGGCCAGGACCCTAGCCGTTGAGCTACAGACACCGAGCCTCATCTATTTTTTAAGATAATAAAAGGGTAAGGCAGTAGAAGGTAAGCCTCATGAAGGTGGAGACCTCGTCCTTGTTCTTCACTGTATTGCCAAAGTTTAGGACAATGCCCAGCATATGGAAGGTGCTCAATAAATGTTGGCTGCAGGAATAAAGAAACATGAGCTTCAGAAGTCTGTGACTGTGTTGTTTTCACATTTGTATCTCCCTATTCTACCCCATCCTTACACTTTCCCCAGAATAGAGCAGAATGCTATCATTAAAAAAGAAAAAAAAAAAAGTAGTTGGATTCAAATTGAACTGAGAATGGTAATACACCATTTTAATTTTGTGTAATTTAAAATAGTTTTAGCAAATTTATGCATTTGTCACAGACAAGGTGGATGACACAAGAAAATCATGAATTTTGGTGGGAAGAAGTAAGATCAGATATATTCAAAACATTTGCCTCTTTTAATCAGGGATTAGCAATAGAATCTTCAACTATCCAGGATAACACATCATAGGTGATAATGACTTGATCTCTGCATTCAGGAGTTATTTAAATTAACCTTTAAAAATAGGAATGCAAGCATGTGCCTGTAGTCCTACCTACTTGGAAGGCTGACTCAGGAGGACTGCTTGAGTCCAGGAATTTGAGTCCAGTATGGGCAACATAGTGAGACCCCATCTCTAAAAGTAAATAACAAATAAATGGGAATGTAATAAACAAAGATGTTGAAAGCATTTATCTCTAGACAGCAGGATGATAAATATATTTGTAGTTTGCTACATTTTCCATGTTTTACGCAATGAACATGCATGACTTTTAAAATAAAAAAAAATCATTCCCAAAGGAATTAGCATTTTGGTCATATTTTATTCTGGCTTCCACATTACAATATGCCAACAGATTAATAGAACTAACAAAGGAGGCTAAATTCTGCATTATTTTTTCTAGTTCCTTATTTATTTATTTATGCCTCAGAAGAAATGTGAATTCCTAAATTATCTTTCATTAAATCGAATCAGAGTTTCAATTCACTCCAACTAGGGGGGCATAGCACATTACCATGGCCTGCAAGAACAGAAAATAACCTGGTAAATTCTCCGTGTCCCTCTACCAGTGTCAGCCCTGCCAACGTTCCTTTACTGACGTTCCCGAAACTGACATTCCCCTTTCATTGATGTCACTGAATCAGGAAGCTGAAAAGCTGTTGCAAAATGACTGTTTCTATTGCAAAGGTTTAAAACTTTAGAGATTGAAAGGTTAAAGTTAAAAATATGTATTTTAATTTGAACAACAGATGGCCTTGGAGTGACTACAAGGCTGAATTAACTCTCGAGTCTCTATGGCTGTTTGTGGAAAGAAAAAATAAAAAAGACAACCAAAACCCTTAAAAAAAAGCCCACACTGGAACACACAGCTCAAGTGCTGGTGACATCAGCAGAATCTCTCTGTTGAATTAGAGTCCCGAATTTGGCTTCAGAGCCATCTGTTAGCCTCCAGATAGAATAATCTTCTATGAAATTATACTGCATAGTTTCACTAATGAACATTTCCAATTGTCAGGGCCTCAGCCTCATAGCTGGCGCACCTCTTGGAACCTCTACAGCTTCCTGAGCCAGGCCTCAGCCATCCTCTGAAGAGCTCTATTGCCGGGAAGATCCCCAACTAAATCACAGAAGCCAGGTCTTTTTTTTTGTATCCTTGTATCAGCTCTTCCCTGAGAGAGCACTTAGTAAATGACTGCTTTATTATTACTGCCATTATTATTTGTTATGTACTGAATGTTTGCATCACCTCCTCCAAGTTGCTATGTTGAAACCTAACCACCAAGGTGATAATATTAGGATGATTAGGATGTGAGGCCACTGACATGATTAGCTTATGAGGGTGTAGCCCTCAGGAATTGAATTAGTGCCCTTATAAGGGGTTAATAACACTGGCTCCCCACCCATCACACAAAGGTACAGCAAGAAGGCAGGCCCTTCCTTACTAGATACCAAATCTGACTTGATCTTAGATATTTCAGCCATCAGAATTGTGAGAAATAAATTTCTGTTGCTGATAAGCTACCTGGTTTATGTTACTTTGTTACAGCAGCCCAAATGAGTGCAGACATCATTATTCTTAAAGTAACTTGGGTCCTTCTCTTCTGCTTAACACCAGGCAGGATTCAGGGAGGTTTGGGGGCATTTTTATGGGTGACTTCAAAGGCTCAAGGGCTGAGAGTGGAACATAAGTCAGATATGCAGCACTGGAATTAATGGAAAGGCAATGTTATCCTGATATAACTAGGGACATGTACAGAATGTCAAAACATGGTGGTGAGAAGCTAGCCACCCAGCTCAGAAAGGATGAATGAAGCCCTAGGGTCCACTGGCCTGGGCATCTTACTGCTCTAACCGGAAAGTCTCCAGACTGGGTTGCTGCCAGAGTGGGCATAAGCAGTCCCATTTTAGGCAGAACATTATCTGGATTGGATTACATGGCTGTAAACTGATCAGTGCATCTTCATATGCTGTCAAGCATCCGAGGTCAAACAATTGAACTATTTTAATAAGATTAGTGATTTGGCCCTTTCCTATAATTTTCTTTCTGCAGGATTCCATTCAGAATCTTTTGGAGTAAAGTGTTTTAGGGAAGTAGTGAGATTTCAGGATGTCCTTCATCTTCCTTCCTGAGGCAGACACAACTAAAATAAGCCTATGTGTCTGTCCCCTAAGATCACTTGTGCACCCAAAAATGTGCCAGAGAAATGGACCCAAAGCCAAGTGCCTGATGATGGGGACAGGAGTTTTAATAAGATGAATATTCTTGAATAGTAAATCTCATAGTGGATGTGCTAGTAACTCACCCATGGATTGAGAGCCAAGCTCTTTCTACAAAGGCTGGAGTGTAACAAATGGCCATATGTTCAATAATGTGAGACAGAATTTCATAATTATATAATGGTTAAGGGCTTAGAATACAGGTTGTGGAATTGCACAGACCTACCTTTGGAATTTCAGTTTGTCCACTTACTTTTTGAGAACTTGACAAAATAACATGTCTAAACCATCTCTAGTTTCTTCCTCTTAAAAATGGGAGAATAATGCCTATTGTGGCAAACAGACCTAAGCCAATTTGCATATTTACAAATATTAGATCCTCCAAGGGCTACTATTATCATTAGGTTCTTTTTAGCAGATAGTAGGTAGCCTGTGACAGTTAGTGGAGAGTTATGGGTTTCCTTCTCCAAACTCTCTCTACCAGGTGTTACTTTGCAATAACAGCGAGTCTCACATCAATTCTCAGATTCTTCCACAGATAGGTAAGCACAAAAAAAGCAATCAATCATCCAACCCACTTTGTAAGTGTGACAAAGTTCAGGTCTATGTAATTCTCTTTAGGGTAATCTGAAAACGTTTAGAGGTAGAATTCAACTTAAATTTCTAGTAGGAACAGAGTAACACCATCCTCTCTTTAGAATCCTAAACCTAGGGTTTTTTTTTTTGAAGTGATCGGGCCATTGGGTGATCAGATTCTTATATTCTGTTTTAATGATGGGGAGAGAATCTATATGATATTTCGATCCCCTGCCTGGAACGCTATCTATTTCACCAGCGAAAAATGATCTCTAACTTTTTTTATGCTACTCAATGAACTTTTGGTGTTGATCAGAGATTTTGATAGCTGAAAGACTCAAGTAATTTTGTAGTAACTGCTTCAGAAATCTTGGATTCTAATAGGGTCTTGCAAAGGCTAACTGGCCATTTGTGGAGTGTGTTTTCCTGCTTAGAGTTCTTTGAATATTAATTGACCAATCTAAGGTGGTTTTAATTAGGGCAATTAACTGGGGTGATCACCCTAAGAAGATTAAAACACATGCTAAGAAGATGATTAAAACACAGGCACATACACATACACATATGTCTATGCTGACATATTTTAAAGGGAAAGCCCTCATAGAATTAAATGGGATGATCCAATGGTGAGCTTTACGTATTAAAGTTAATGTGACATTAGTAGATATCCTCAGATGATAAACTCAATTAAGAATAAGAACTTTCCCCCTCTTTTCCCCTGCTGTATGTGCCTAGAATAGCGTGTAGCATATTGTGGTTGTTCAAAAGAAGCTGTTCAATAAACAGATGGAGTTTTAAAACTTTTTTAAAATTTAAAATTTAAAATTTTTAAAAGATTCTCTTGAGGATGTTCAGGGCTTAGTGACGTGCTGGGCATAATGACAATGCCCAAGAAATATTTACTCAGTAATAAGAATGAAAGTGACGAATAAGCAATTGAGTGAAAAAACTGAATTCCCTAAAGAACATTGTCAAACTAGATCAGAATAATGCTTCATGGAAATCTGGGGTTTGCTGTATTTATAGCAACTCCAATTATAATATTTTAGGTACATGATCTGGGCATAGCGCCGTTATAACCAAATGAATGTCCCTACCTGAAGAATACAGGTGAAGAGATCCACAGTGACCTAAAGAGAAGGCTTTTCTGTGGTCATTCGAGGGCTCCGTCCTAAGCTTATCATCGTCTCTGTATAGACCCTGCCATTTTTCATTTTTTAATGACTTTTAAAAAAGATTTTTTATTTTAATTATTAAATTTGTGTCCTTTTCCTGTTGTGGACACGTCCTATCTCGTTTAAGAAATTATTTTCTAGATCCAGGTTAAAAATATATACTGTATTTTTTACTAAATGTTTTAAGATTTTATTTGTTCTCAGAGGTCATCAAAGCACTGAGAATTGATATTTTGGGTATGGTGTAAGGAATTGTAGGACAGTACAATTTTATTTTTCCTCCATATGGTTAATCATTACTTAAATATAATTTTATTAGTCATAACCCCATTTTATCATTTTGATCTAAATTTTTGACTAGCAAGGGGTTTGTTGGTGGTGGTGGGGAGCTGCAGGAGTAATGCTAATTTTTATTTTTTGTAGAGCAGAGTCTTACTTTTTCACCCCCAGTAGACTGCCATGGCTCACAGGAACCTCCAATTCCTGGGCATAGGCGATTCTCTTGCCTCAGCCTCTGGAGGAGTTGGGACTACAGGCACCTGCCACAACATCCTGCTATTTTTTTGTTGCAGTTTGGCCAATGCCAGGTTCGAACCCGTCACCCTCAGTATATGGGGCCAGTGCCCTACCCACTGATTTCTTCTTTTTCTTTTTTTGAGACAGAGCCTCAAGCTGTCACCCTGGGTAAAGTGCCATGCTCACAGCAACCTCCAGCTCCTGGGCTTAAGCGATTCTCTTGTCTCAACCTCCCAAGTAGCTGGGACTACAGGCGGCCGCCACAATGCCTGGATATTTTTTGGTTGTAGTTGTCATTGTTTGGTGGGCCGGAGCTGGATTCGAACCTGCCAGCTCTTGTGTATGTAACTGGAGCCTTAGCCACTTGAGCTATAGGCGCCGAGCCAAGTAATGCTAATTTCAACCTCCTAACTACTAGTGTGAGTGGGGGCCTATGGTTAGGAATCTGGGGAGGAGAGATTCATCTCTCCACACTCTCCCCTTTCGAGCTCCAACTGTCTCAAGCCTGGCGCAGATCAAGACTTTGTTCTCATTTAAAGTTCATTAATCATTTACTAAGAGTGTCAGCCTTTGGGGTGCAGGGTACCTCTACCTTCTCCTGCTTTGTGCCCTACCAACTTCACACTTCCTGTGTGGCTCATTAAAACTGAGCCTTTGTGTTAACAAGAATAAGAAATTTTAGCACCAGATTATTTCTCTTTATTGTTGATTCTGGCCTCAAGGACTTTGAAAATTCCCTTTAATATCCAGACAGCTCATCCTTCCATTAAAAATATACTTTAAAAATTTAATTGAAATGTTTAGGTGTTCTGTACCATGAGGGAGTTTCCAAAGGCCTAGTCTTTCATGTTGCTGAAACAGAAGTCTTTGGAGTTTGTTTTTTTTTAATGTTTATATCTTTGATCCATACAGAATTAATTTTGATATTTTAAAGGGTGTGGTAGGGATCTCGATTTATTCTTTCTAAAATCATCCCGTTAGCACAATACTATCTACTGAACAGTTTATAGAATGGAGGTTTCAGAATGTAAATATTCAAGTATGTAATGGGGTAATGGAGACTAATACAAGGTCTGACCATTAAGCTTGCAAACTTGCACCATGCACACAACTGACAAAAACATTGCAAAAATCCGTCCAATTATGTATCAAAACTCATTAGCTGACTGTGACAAGCGTAGCTAACCAGGTAAATAGGGAAGTATGAGAAGTATTCTCTTTAAAGGGATTTTACTTTGAATTATTTTTGAGAAGGAAACAGGAAAATCTTGGGCATGAAAAAGTATGTGCAAAAATGGGCTCTTGCCATATACCAGAGGTGGTGGGTTCAAACCCAGTCCCAGCCAAAAACTGCAAAAAAAAAAAAAAAACAAAGGCTCTTGTATTACTCTAATGCACCAGCTCACTCTGCCCTGTCTGTGAGGAAGTTTTCAGCCAATAAACAAACAACTGTATTGGAACACTCTCCCTACTCCTTTGATCTGACCCCAACAACTTTTCTCTTTATCTGAAGATAAAGGAAATATTGAAATGCAGACATTTTGATGACATTTAGGACATCAATGGTCTAATTCGATGACAGCAATGATGGCTATTCTAGAAAAAGAGTTCCAAGATTGCTTTGAAGGGTGAACTAGATGCTCGGGTTGCTGCATAGCTTCCCAAGGAGAGTACTTCAAAGGTGACCATAGTGATACTCAGCAATGAGGTATGTGGCACTTTTTCTAGGATGAGTTTGTCCAACCTTGTACAAAGAGGAATAAGGCATAGTCCCTGCCTTGGAAGATCTTACAGTCCAGTGGACAAACAACCCTATTTTGCCATTTTGCCAGTCTACATGCAGTCAACTTCTTGTGTCATGAGTGCTATTTGTGTTCGAGATAACTCCACTTCTTTCTAGCTCAAAATATTTACAGAGATACAAATACTTTGGGGAGTATAATGGAGGATACATTAACTTTTTCCTGTTCGTTGTTGTATTGCTATACATAGTAGATGAGTTTCAGGAAAGCTGTATTAAATTTAAGTCTTGTTTTTTTAATTCCCTTGGCAAGTTTTCTCTTTAAAGGGATTTGACTTAGAATTATTTTTGAAAAATCATTTTAAAGAGAAAATCATTACTCCCCAACTTTTCTATGGTGCATCTAAGAGTTTTCATTTACTACATTTCTTAATTCAAGATATACTTGCATAATTCAGATTCTTTTCTAATAGAGGGAAAAATATAAGGAGACTAAATTTTAAAAGCAAATCAATGTGTATTTTAAAAGATGCAATTGTTGCAATACAGATTTAAAGACATTTCTTAAGGATGATTTACATGAATCCAATTTGCTTGCTTCTACATGAGAGGCAACGTTTTGGGTGATTTTTTTTTTCAAAAGCTAATTTTTAAGCTTTGGAGGGTAGGTGCCAAATGGTATTTTAAAAACACACATTTTAAAAAAAGAAGAACGTGCAGTTTTGCCTGGAGTACAGATGGAGCCTATGTCAATTGAAGGCATTTTGCCTAAGGACACAGAGAAAATCACTTTTTCATAAAGACCATAAACTCCACTCTTGTGTTTCTGTTCATTTTAATTTGTGGAAGGGGGGGTGGGAGGGATCAGACAGGGGGCACAAATGTTCTACTATCTGAACAATTTCACAGCTATACAAACTATTTGACTCAAATTAGTAATAAAATTTTATATAAAGGAATGTGATCATTTCTTGCTACTTCTCATTGATTTTTCTCCTCTTGTGGACAGATACAGGCTAATTCTGATAATCCTATATCTATATTTAATATGTATCTTCTATATCTCCTCACTTTGGCCCCCTGCAGCCTACAGTATATTAATAATGTTAAAAATGGTGATAGGAACTCTCATTACCTGTGCCAGGCATTGTGCTAAGAATTAGGGAGAAAACTTTTCATTTAAACTGAAAAACAGAAATGAGGAACTAGAGAATATTTGAGAGGGAAGAAATTGGGCCAAGATCTGGGTGTGCACTTTGGCTTTAAACCCTGTCCTTTAAGGCCCTGCATCTACGCTTTATAAAAACATATGTACGTGATAGGTGTGAAACTGCTAGTAAGAAGAATATAAATCTTCACTTATGGACATGGAAATGTGTCTATTGTATATTGTAATGTGTAAAACTCAGCTTGTTATACTACAGTGTCTGTAAAAGGATCCCCTTCTTATAAAAATAAATTTGTGTATAATTTTCAATATTCTTCTTCAAATCTTTGAATTTCATTTTTTAGTCATGGTTTTTTACTGAGCAGCACCACATGGCCA
>NW_003852396.1:54992775-55017137 GCF_000181295.1 Otolemur garnettii
ATTTTTTGGTTGCAGCCGTCATTGTTGTTTGGCGGGTCCGGGCTGGGGATTCGAACCCGCCACCCTAGGTGCACGTGGCTGGCGCCTTAGCCGGTGGAGCCATAGGCGCCGAGCCAGATCTTTGGTTTTAATACCGTGTGCTGCTGTATCATTTACAGATGACAATCTTCTTTTTCACTTTATTTTCTTCCTTCTGCTTTTGATTATAAAGCCAACTCTCATATCATATCAAACAGTTGGCAATAATTTCTCACCAGTTTTCTATTTCTAAAGATTAACTCATTTTTTTGGTCTGTCCTTCCTGTGTCATTGAGGATATATTACGCTGGGGTCAATCTACAGAAATCCCTCTACAAAATGACCTATACTGATATAAAAGGAAATTTATGGACACCCACGACAGGGTCAGAGGTTCTCGATGCCATCAAGGTACTGGAACGGTTTCTCTGCGATTCATTAACCTGTACTCTCCCCACCGTGATAGGCTGCCATAAAAAGGCTGCAGCTGCCCCAGATTCCATGTTCTTACCCTACTCTCTGGCAAGGGTGTCCAACCTTTATGCTTCTCTGTGCCATATTGGAAGAATAAGAATTGTTTGAGGGCTATACATTAAATACACAAATACTAACAAAAGGCCCTTTCTCACCTCTTTTTTTGTTTGTTTTTTTGATGAACAACAACAAAAAGTCCATGCATAATTTTCATGATTATTTACCACCACGGACAAGCAAAAAAGTTCTTAAATAATCTGCATGTGGCCTGCAGGCCACAGATTAGACATGCCTGCTAGAAGGTCTAAATAGATTGTCCTCTGATAGCTGCTGGAGAACAGAGAAGATGCTTCTTTACCACAGAGGCGCCAGCAAATGTCTCCGTATTTCTTATATTGGACTACATAGGATCACGTGCATATTTCTAAATCAATTACTATAAAAGTCATTTATTACTAAATAAATACCACGAAGCTGATGTGGAGGGAAGTTCTCCAAAGCAAAATTTGGATGCTGTTAGTGGGACAAGAGGAAAAGGGAGGCTGAGGAGGCCACCGGTGAATGCTGGTATTTTGATTTTGTCTCTTTAGATCCACACATCTCTCCCCTAAATACCATCTTCTCCCCCCTCCAACTCTTAACCCTTCCTTACTTCATGCTTGCAACAGCATTATTCCATTTGCCTGCTGAATTATTTTCCTCATTAAGGCTTTATGCTCCCCTTAAGAATCTAACCTAACTCGTTTGGGCCACAACATCAAATCCAAACTCTCACATCCATTACAATTTTTCTTTCCTCAACCATTCCCCGCCACCTGCTCTATCATCCTTAATAAAGTTCTCATTTTGCCTCTTCCCTACTGAAAACGGCCCGTGTTCCTGTTGCATAACAGGTGATGCTCATTCACCTTATCCTACCGTTTAAAGATTTCAACAATCTGGCCTCATCTACAATGTAATTTTTTACTCTTGTCCTTCCCCTGACTATTTCTAGAAAACACCATATTCTTTCTTACCTCCACAACTTTGAAAACACTTTTTCCTTCCATCTGGAAATCTTTCTTTTCATAGATCTGGATAACTAACGTTCTATACCATGTACTTCTGCATACTTCTGCCTTTTTCTGTGAATTATAACTGTTCATAAAAGCACAAACTAGCAGCGTTTCTATAAATGAGTATTTCATTCATTAGTTTATTCACTGACCGTGGTCTCTCCTGTTCTGTATGAGCAGACGCCCACCCACCTCCCAGCCTTGTGTCACACTCTCCTTTTTTTGCCTACTTTAATGCTGGTTCCTGTTTTAGGGATTCCATACACCTCTCCTTCACCCAGAATGTTCTTTCGCCACCTCTTCACTCCAAGAACCCTACTCCTCTTTTATCTGTGTCTCCTTGAATGTTATGGCTCTAGGAAAACTTTCTGGGACTTTCCAAAGAAGGGCTGATCCTGTTGCTTATTACATGTTTTTTATGGGACCACTTACTTTTCTAATACTTATTTCACTTATAATTAATTATCGATTCAATTGTCCCTCAACTGCTATTTCCTTACACATTCCAAGTGCCTAACTTAGGGACTGGTACTAGTGAGTGTTCCCTTCTTTTTCTCCACTCTGGTGCTTTTTTTCACCAGTCTTCACTGGTTAACAAGCACTGCATAAAGCAACGTTGGTTTTAGTTTTGGATAAAGCATTGTACCCAGATCATTTCATTACATTTAGAAGTCTCCCTAGAAATAGACACTAACTGCCAACTCTAGAGCTCGGAAGTCACTTTTCTCCCAGCCCTTCTGCTGTCTTCTCCACCTAGCCTTGATCCTCTCACTTGCCTAACTAGTGAGTCATTCCTGTCACATAACATTGAAGGAGAAACTCCCATTTGCTACTTTGAGTCCTGTTCTATGTCTTCTTCTTAAGGACAACACTCAAGATAAAAGATTATAAGTATTACATGAATCTGTCTTCATCATGCCTGGAATTTTCCAATAGTATTCCAAAATATTTTGTTAAATATCAAAAAATCCAATGAGCTATTCAAATAGACTCCAGAATTCTCTTAGATTTGTCATTATTTCCAAATACTTCAGAATCTATTTAGTCAAAATCTTATGCTATTTGAACTGAAATAGAGAATTTCAAAATCAGTATTAGAGAAACTCCTGTTAGGTATATTCTTATTGATCTGTGAATCAGATCAATAAGCAAATACTGCTCTCCTAACCTCAAAAAAGGCTGGAAGCAAATACTGCTCTCCTAACCTCAGAAAAGGGGGGCAGCACCCATAGCTTTAGTGGGTAGGGAGCCAGCCACATACACCCAGGCTGGCAGATTCAAACCCAGCCTCTGACAGCTAAACAACAATGACAACTGCAACAAAAAAATAGCCAGGTGTTGTGGTGGGCACCTGTAGTCCCAGCTACTTGGGAGGCTGAGGCAAGAGAATCGCTTAAGCCCAAGAGTTTGAAGTTGTTGTGACCTATGATGCCACGGCATTCTACCAAAGGTGACACAGTGAGACTCTGTCTCCAAAAAAAGAAAAGAAAAGAAAAGAAAATGGGGAAATGGTCGCTAACTATATCAATGGCCCACTTTTCTTTAGAACAATAAAACTGTCCTAAATTTTGGCAGTCCAGTATGGTAGCACTAGCCATGTGTAGCCACTGACCACTTGAAATGTGACTACTGGGACTGAGAAACTGAATTTTTAATTTTATTTAATTTTAATTAGTTAAGTTACATAGCCACAGGTGGCTAGTGATGATACTATATTTCACAGCACAGCTTTCTATGCTTACAGTGATGCATGAAGGGCTTCTGGATTTGTAACAGAGGAGTCAAGAAGTGCTGGTTAATTCTAGTCCTGCCAGCTGGGTGAGGCCGTTCATGCCTGTAATCCCAGCATATGGGGAGGCTGAGGTGGAAGGATCACTTGAGGCCAGGAATTCAAATCCAGCCTGAACAAGAGCTAGAACCTCCCCCAACTCTGCCCCTGTCTCCATCAAAAAATAGCAAATTACCTGGCAGGGGAGATACCATGATCACGAAAGTGGTTTTCCCAGGGCGAGGCTTATCAACTGCATAATTTGTGGTAGTGGGGTACTGCATTCACGATTTTGCCTGAAGAAAGAATGAAAAAATTTTTTAAAGTAGAAAATATAAGCCAGTAGAAAAAATTAGCCATGTGTGGAGGTGCATACTTGCAGTCCCAGCTACTCAGGAGACTAAGGCAGGAGGATCTCTGGAGCTCAGGAGTTTGAGGTTGCTGTGAGCTACGATCATGCCCATTGTTCATTACCCAGGGCAACAGAGTGAGACATTGTCTAATTAATTCATTCATTAATTCTGGTTCTCTTTTGCCTTCTCATTTAGGTGGTGAGAGGGTAATTCAAAATCAGACACTTGTTTCTACAATGATGACCTGACTGTGTGGGACATTCCATGCTGTCAAAACTATGCATTGCCTCATCGGAAACACTGAAAGGCAGACTGCCACAAGAGTAATTAGCTAAGCATGTCTAAACAGATACACTGAGTCTCTCCTCAGACGCAGATGTAGGAATGTTTAAAGGATTCCGAGTCATACCAATAATCTGAACACGTACTGTGGCTGAGTGTTTGTGGAAATATTGCACATCCCACCCAACTCATCACCTGTTAAGTCACATCTTTGTTTAATTTTCAAAAATGAAATGATCCATAGTCATTTCATTCATGGGAATTGGTGCCAGCTCATTTCTGGGAGTTCCATCTCCAGCTTCTGGAATTAAGACATGAACATCTTATTATAAACAGGCTATCTGTAGGAGCTTCCAATCTTGTCTCCCCTTGGAAAAGTACCAGAAATGTCATATTTGGTCTAATAAATTAGTTTCTGGAAGAATATTTGTTGACGTCATTTTTTATATTCCCCATGGGTTTGATATAGAAAAATAGCCTGGTCATGTTCAAAGCAAGAGATTAGCGCTGGTAGTATCTTTTGGCCTGTCGGAGTCTTCAACCCTCTGTAGTCAAGATTTGGAAGTGGTTCTATGCTAGCACAAGAGAGAGGCCTTTGTGAAAGGCCGATTTGGAGGGATGTTGGCCAGAGAGGCTGGAAATTGATCTCCTTATAACATTGATTTCATCATGTCCATGTTTAAGCTGTAGTGGCTGTTTGCTATTTTCAGAGACAAGGCCAGTGTCTCAGCCTGTATTCAAAGCTCTCCCTAATCAAGTGAGCCAGACTTTCTAGGTGAACTACACTGTGCAGGCCCTTCTTCCTCACATTTAAAATTTTATCCATGTGAATTTTAATCAACATTAACATCAAAGGCAGCCTTGAAGGCAAAGAGAAAGATTTCATAAAGAAGTAACATGCAGCATGAGCATTCTAAAAAAAGAAGAGAGGTTTTCTGTCTGGAGACCATACTGCTGTGATTGCATATTTAGGAGTACAAAGGCATTTTTCATTTAGGCTATAGCTGTTTTCCATACTCCAATTCTAGAAACTCACTATGCACTTATTGAGCACCTACTATATGCAAAGAACTAAGCTAAGCAGTACAGAAGGTACATCATTTTAAGCCTACTTGATTTTTTTAAGTCATGCATTTTTAAAAATAAATTTTTATTTAAAAAATTTTGAATGATCCTCTAATACAATGATCCTGTATATATCCATCATCCAGCTTTAATAATTAGCAAGCATTTGTCAAGCTTGCACCATTTACCCTTTTCTGTTGTAGTTACTATTGCTAAATCTTTTAATGCATCTCAGATTTTGTGCCATTTCCCACACATTTGTACTTATCTCTAAAAAAATTAGCATTTTCTTCCATAATTACAGTGCCATAATCACTTTCAATAAAAGAATAATTTCTGTGGTATCCTCCCATAAGCAGTCTATATTCATATTTTCCTAATTATTAAAAAATGTCATTTTTAACTTTTAGAATATTATAGGGGTACAAATATTTTGGTTACATAAACTGCTTTTGTACCATTTGAGTCAAAGTTATAAGTGTATCCATCACCCAGACTATGTGAATTATACCTGAGAGGTATGAATTTGCCCAGCTCCTCCTCTCCCCTGCCACCTATTTGAATTTGATGAGTGTTATTTCCACATGTGCACCTAAGTGTTAATTGAATGGTAAACTAATACTTTTTGTAACAATCTGGATGGAACTAGAGACCATTCTTCTAAGTATCACAAGAATGGAAAAACAAACACCACATGTATTCACCGTTCAATTGGAAAAAAATGGAGGTGTATGGCAAAATGGTGGACCAAAAGGATCATTCAACTGAGCTCTCCTTGAACAACTGGGGGCAAAGACAGAACCCAGCCATACCTGGTGGGGGGTATCACTCTACCAGACTTTCTGCTATACTACAACAGCATGGTATTGGCACAAAAACAGAGACATCAACATTTGGAACCAAATAGAAAACTATGAGATGAAACTAACATCTGCCTGATCTTTCATAAACCAAACAAGAACATACACTGGGGAAAAGAATCCCCATTCAATAAATGGTGTTGGGAGACTGGATAACTACATGGAAAAGACTGAGACTGGACCCACACCTTTCACCACTTAGCAAAAGTTGACTCAAGATGGATAACAGATTGAAATCTAAAGCATAAAACAATAAAAATCCTCAAAGAAAGTGTGGGGAGAACACTTGAAGATATCGGCCTGGGGAAAGATTTTATGAAGAAGACTTCTGTGGCAATTGTGACAACAAAAATAAATAAATGGGACTTAATTAAACTGAAAAGCTTCTGTAAGGAAACAACAACTAAAGCAAACAGCCTTCAGAATGGGAAAAGATATTTGCATTTTATGAATCAGACAAAGCTTGATAACCAAGATCTATAGAGAACTCAAATAAATTAACAAAAAAAGACCAAACAATCCCATATATCACTGGGCAAGAAACATGAATGGAACCTTCTCTAAAGAAGATGAATGGCTAACAAACATATGAAAAAATTCTCATCATCCCTAATCAGAGAAATGCAAATCAAAACTACCCTGAAATATCATGTAACCCCAGTGAGAATGGCCCACCTCACAAAGTCTCAAAGCTGCAGATGCTGGCATGGATGTGGAAGGAAGTTTGCACTTTTACAGTGCTGGTGGGACCACAAACTAATACAATCTTTTGGAAAGGAAGTGTGGAGAATCCTCAAAGAACTCAAATTAGATCTCCCATTTGATCCTGCAATCCCATTACTTGGCATCTACCTTGAAGAAAAAAAAATCATTTTAGTATAAGGACATTTGCACTAGACTGTTTATGGCAACTCAATTTACAATTTTCAGAATGTGGAAACAGCCTAAATACCTACCAACCCAGGAATGGATTAATAAGCTATGGTATGTGTATTCCATGAAATACAATTCAGCCACTAAAAAAGATGGAGACTTTACATCTTTCGTATTAACCTGGATGGAAGTAGAACACATTCTTCTTAGTAAAGCATCACAAGAATGGAGAAACAGGAATCCAATGTACTCTATTCTAATATGAAGGCTGTAGGTGAGCTAATTAGGGGAGTAATGGAATGAGCAAGTTGGGAGAGGGGATGGAGGGTCACAAGGTATGGCACACCTCTTGGGGACAGGACACCATTATAAGAGAGACTTTAAAAAATGCAATCAGTGTAACCTAATTCTTTGTACCTTCAATGAATCCCAAACAATAAAAATAAAAAATAAATTAAGGAGGGGGGGAGGATGGGTGGTGGGAAGGTGATTGATGGGATCACGCCTATGGTTCATCTTATAAGGGTACATGTGAATCTTTCTAAATGTAGAATATAAATGTCTTAACACAATAACTAAGAAAATGACATGAAGGCTATGTTAACCAGTTTGATGAAAATATTTCAAATTGTATATAAAAACAATGCCCTGTACCCCATGATAGTATTAATGTACCCAGCTATGATTTAATTTAAAAAATTTGAAAAAAATGCCTTTTAAAAAATTGATTTGTCCAAATCAGAAACCAGATAAGGCCCAAACATTAAACTAAGCCAAACCAAACCAATTTTCTATTATATATAATATCCATATTATATAACATATTTTATATAAAATATTTTATTATATTTGTATAAGGGAATATATATGTATTTGAGTTGTTGAAGAAATCAGGTCAGTTGTTCTGCAGACTTTATACTTTACACCAAATTCCAAATGTTTCTATTTACTTCTTTTTGGTGTTACTTATCTTGATCCTTTATTCTTCTGTTTTTAATAACTTAAGAGTTTGTGTGCAACTTTTTTGGCATGCATACAGTGCTTCCTAAGTGCTGCTCTGTGCTTCAGATTATATCACATCAAGAAGCACACGATGTTGATCATATTGCTCTGTAAGCAGCCTCTTTCTCTTCCAAAAAGCTAAAAATGACCTTGGAGAAAAAATTTAACCCTGCAGAGCCTCAGTTTCCTCATATAGACGCGAATATACTAACACAAACTTGCAAAGCTTGGTGAAAAAATTAAGTGATGTAATCTTTCTAAAGAGCATGATATGCTGCCCAGCACATCAAAAACTTTAAAAGATGTTAACTATTATGATGAATAAGCCGTATTCAGTACTTAGAATAGTATACTGATCTAGGAGACTCTTAATATTAGCTATTATTGTCTTTATGAATTATTTTGGCTGAACAGGCCAGGTCAACTTCATTGGGTACACAGTATTTAAAGGATAAAGTGAAAAGGGTATAAACTCCAACACATTGACGGAGAAACTTCTCTGATAAGTTTCTTTCTAGGACTATAGGATAAGCTTCAAGATGGCAGGAACTGATTAATTCCTGTACTAATAGTGTGTAGCCCAGTGCACGTCTCAATAATGCATGAGTAAAAAGCTCTGCACAAAACTAAGTTTAGCTGGACTGGCCTATCATTGCATAGTCCCCGGCCCTCACCTCTCTGATACCCACATAACAACTCCTAATTGCTGGCTCTGACATGTGCCCACCATCTTTACTGCTCAGAAGACTTAGGTTCTTTGGCTTCGGCCAGTGGAAGCTGGACCAGTCCTTCCATGCCTCTCTCTCACCCGCCTCCTCTAGGAGGATCTTTACTGAGACTGTTTCACTCCATGTCACTCTTTTGCTCCTCTCAACATCTAGGCCATTTACTATTTGCCCACACAACCTGATGCTTATAATTTATAAATACATAGGTTGTCTTGATTTTTCATCTTTTCCTACACTGCTGTCTGATTTTCTTCAGTAAATTATAAACACTTTGATTGCTGATATGGTATTTTTTTCCATTCCAAGTTCTGTTCTTCTCTTTCCCCAGCCCTCGTTCCCCAACCCAAACATCCGACCCAGGAGTAGAAACTTAGTAGAACTTTATATACATACCATGTACCTATTAATTTAGCATCTCCTGATTGCACTTATTCAGTGTACTTCGAAACTCAAAGACCTAAGAGGTCTGACAATTAAGTTCAGGAACTCACTCTAGAAAAAATGCTACATATCTCACTATGATTACAGATGGCCAAGGGAGTATGTTGAAGGTGACCAGATGGCCAAGGGCATACATGGAAGATGACTAGAGTGATATTCAGCAGTGAGGTATGTGGCTTGTTACCACTGCATGATGATTGTCCACTTCTGTGCCTGTCTCCCATCACCCTCAGCAAGTTCTGGAAATGGAGATTATGCATTTTCACCTCTGTTGCCCTTAGAACCACAGCAGGGCTTGGTGCATGACAGATGTTCAATCAATGAACGATGAATTTAAGAAATGGTAGGTTAAGCAACTTGGAAAAAACTCACTTTTGTCTAAAAAATAATTTTGACTGACTGGACTGGTTTAGTCGACAAATTGAAATGTTTGAACCAAATACGTATGTGGGCCAGTCCTTATGAACATATTCAAAACATATTTTTAGGAGACAGATAAAATTAGACCTAAAATTGAAATGGAAAAAAAATGCAAGAGAGCCATTGACTACTAATGGCTTTATTGTTCTGCTCAGGAACATTATGGACCTTTCAAGGTTTTAAACCTAAAGAAAAACTCTAACAGTAGGATTTCGGGCAGGAGAGAGAGCTATTTTGAGGCCTCTTGGTACTGCTTAGTTCTGCACAGGGCAATTCACTGCTTCAAGTCCTAGGACGCACAGAAGGAAAATAGTCCGTGCTCATGTTGCAGGTATGTTTCTTTCACTATTTGGGATGAAACTCACCAACCAGGTTGAGACACATCTAGGCTGTGTTCCCTACACTTTCCTCTGACTCCTGAGCCCAAATAAAAATCAAACTCCCCCATGCTGGCATTCAAAGGAAGAGCTGACATTTCAGTGTCTTAAACATCGACATTTTCTGGTTCAATGGCCTAGCCAAAAATAAGAAGCAAGTATTACCCAATTATCTTTGTCTTTTGAGCCAAAAAGATGTCCTTCCTCGTATTTAACTCCACCTAACTATTGCCCATCTTGAAAAATATAAATTGCTCTCTTCAAAAGCCGGAAAAATTGGCACTGATGATTTATCATAATTTAGTTAAAAGTTAATCCTTCCCTGCCGCGAGCCACAGCTGATTATTTAGAGACTTATTGCCATTCATTGTTCGTCGAGTTTTACCTTTCCACTGATGTAGCATGATGTGTTACTGGGAAAAATATTATGATTTTAATTGCATTTTGGCATCTTAAAAGAATGTTTCGCGCTGCTTAACATCTGCAGTCAACAGATGTTTAAACACCACTCCCTCCATGACTAAAATTTGGCAAAATGTGTAATCGTTGGAACAGCTTAAAATTCTAAATATACTTCTAGGAACATGATACAAGCAGATGAAGCACTACTTGTATGTGTTTTATATTAAATATTAAAATATTATATATACCGTCTGTCTCAGAGACAACAGGTTTCAGAGAGAAGCCAACAACAACAACAGCCAAGAGATGTTTCAATCCCACCATACAAAAAACGTTCTCTCAGTGGGGTTGTCTCTTATGGTCACTGTCAAGTGCAGTGGGGACCCTTTTTAAGTGTACTTTACTGGGGTTAACTCCAGAAACTAGCTGAAGCAACTCTGTGGGGCCGACAAGTTCATCCTTTCAGCTTCTCCTTTAGGTGTTTTTCTTTCCTCTAACCAGGTCCCCAGAGCTTCCACACAGATAGATTCTGATATTTGTACTTTCTACTTGATTTGGAATTAATTGGTCAACATTCAGTTAATTGAGACAAAGGCCCACTCACTTCCATGTGTATGTTTTGGGAGGCAGGGCAGCAGAGAAGGAAAAGGATGGCCCAATTAATTTTTGACCAACCGTCTATCACGTTTCACATAGCTTAAAGAAATCCAGAGATAATCAAGCATTTCACTTCAATCACAACTGCCAACAACCTACCCCACTGACCCTTCTGACAGTTGATAACTCAGAGCTTTGCAGAGAGCTGCTTCCTGTGTCCTTATTGAACTAAATTCAACGGAAACCCCATTTTTACACCAGTATCCAGGAGGTGATGGCAGACAGTATGAGAAGCCCTCACATGACTAAAATTGTGTGTGTGTGGTGGGGGGAAATCAGAACTATGATTACATGAAAATTGTCACATGTAAGAAGTGACATTCTCCCCTCTGATTTTTCAATCCTACTGCATGTAATAAATTACATGTATCCTATTCCACAAACTCCGATGTAGCCTATTCCATAAAACTCAGCACGTTTTATGTAAAATTAAACTAATTCTGAGCCTACAGCCACTCTCTTCATCTTCTATCTCTGAATGTTGAATTTCTCAGCCACAGAAACTGTAAAGTATTTGAGATTCTGGTTAAAATGTAAAAACTTTCAATAGGTAACGTGTCCACTGGAGCTTATGATATACTTCTGTTGCCCTGCCCTCCAGTTGTGTAAAATCCTATAAGCTGATAAGATTCAAATACATTCAAATACATAAAATAATAGAATAATAGAGGGGTGGTGATGGTTAATTTTATGTGTCAGTTCGAGTAGGCTATGATGCCCGGTTGTTTGGTTAAGCATCAGTGTAGATGTTACTGTAAAGGTATTTTTAAGATGTGATTAATATTTAAATCAGTAGTCTTTGAGTAAAGCAGATGGCCCTCCATATTATAGGTGAGCCTCATTCAGTCATTTGAATGCAAAGACTAAGGTTTCCTAAAGGGGAGGGAATCTGGTTTTAAAACTGCAACATAGAAACCCTATATCAGTTTCCTGTTTGGCTTGCCTTGTGGGTTCTAGACTTGATACTGACTGCAACATCAACTCTTGTATGCACTTCATACAGATTTGGACTTGTTTGCTCCCATGATTTAATGAACCAATTTCCTCAAATCTTCCCCCATCTCATTCTCGATAGATAGATAGATAGACAGACAGATAGATAGATAGATGACAGACAGTTAGGGAGGGAGATAGAGTTCTGTTTTTCTCTGGAGAGCCCTGACTTATATACATATGTATATGTGACATCTGGATTCAGAGAAGGTGAATGGCCCAGAGGAAGTGAGATCCTGCTGAGATAAACAGGATTAGGCTCTGAGAAGTACCACAGAGGTGATCAGTCGAAGACTGAGAGATGGGGTCTGTGCCCTTCAGGGGCCAATGGAGAATCCCAGCCTGACAGTTGAGAGGTCACGTGTTGGAGAGCAGTGGACACTGAGCCATGATGGACCCGTGGGACCCAAGAACTGAAATGTAGAAAAGAGCTTCTTCCTTTTTCTTCCATGCAGGTGATTTAGAGAAAATGATTACATTTTTCAGAATTGCACCATCTTCTCTCCAGCCTTATGATAGTGGAGTCCACTTCGGGCTGTCTGCAGCTGTCCCCTGCCCTCTGCATGTTCCATCCTTCCTATCCACCCCAGAAGCATTTTCTCTTCTTGGGAGGAATGCCCAACAAAGAAATTAAAACAAAAACAAAAACAAAAACAAAAGAACCCCAAATAACAAAAAACACCTCATCAAGAACCTGGAGGATGAATGTCTGTGAAGTTTCAACATGGACAGGAATAGAAAGAGGTTTCCTTTGGGAGAGAATAGAGAATTTCAGAGAGCTCAAGAGAATCAGAAACTCAGGACCCAGGAAGGCGAGCATTCCTATTTATGCAAGCATCACCACCCACGTGAGCGAGTCGATCTCTCAAGTGATATTTAACTGAATAAACAGTAGCCATGTCTCAGGGCCCGAAATGGTGCTTTTGCTTTTAACTTTGTCCCTCTTGAGAGATTGCCACCAGGCTGAGATGGTGGGATGATTTAATAATCAAAATGACACTAAAAGCCCTGACTTAACCCTTATACGAGGTATCGGAGTAACAAAAACATTTGCACACTCTCAATGTTTTGAAATTTAAAAAAGTACAATTTTATTAGAAAAATACTTAGGGGAGAGGGAGTGGCAAAAAGGGGGCGGCGGGAATCAGAACTATCAATAAGCTTACATGAAAATTGCTGATTGTAAGAAGTGACATTCTCCCCTCGGATTTTCCAGTCCCACTGCATGTAGTAAATTACATGTATCCTACTCCACAAACTCAGATGTGCAAAAAATAGCATGTTTTATGTAAAATTAAATCTAATTCTGAGCCTACAGCCACTCTCTCCATCCTACCGGGTGATTTGAAATTCATCCTCAGCCATTATTGTCACCCTCAGGAATGGGGCACGGGTCCCAGGTTTGTTTTTGTTTTGTTTTGTTTCCAGTGTAGCTCCAAACCCCAGTGAGAACTCTTCTTTCACTGGACTTAGTCTACACCATTAACAGCTGAGGCGTCCCTGGTCTCATAGCACACAATCTCTTCCAGTTCTGGCTCCTCTGCTGCCTCCTTTAAAGCTAAGATCATCTCTAGTGAGGCTTTGGTGTCTCCCGCTCCCCAGCCCTGTATCTCAAATGTCTTCCTCCTCTTCAGAGTGCTCTAGGACTCACCAGACTTCTACCCCATTTCCATTTCAAATGCCTTCTCTTCTCTCTCAGCTCCTCCCAGACACCAAGTGTAATCTCCTCAATGGGGTTAGGTTTTATAAAATTCAGGACCAGGATCGGAAGTATCTTGCAGACAACTTTGGCTTCTGGCCCTATGACAAATATTTCCCTTGCGGCAAGAGGCCATAAAAAGGCCTGACCATCTGCTTACGATGGAGGAAGGGAAGAAACACAGGGAGCACAAATGCAAGTTAATATTCCCAAAATTATACCACCACAAACCGTTGACAATTTGGTGATTATCTTTCCAGAATATTCTTGTGTTTACAAAGCAAAACCTGTGCCTACATATACACTTAAAAAAAAAAAGAGAAAGAAAAAGAGCATCAAAAAGAGTGTACATGCAATTGCACCTTGCATTTTTTCACTTAGTGTAATGCAGAAATCTTTCTAGACTGTCCTTATTTTATTCATTGACATTGAGTATTGCTCCACTAATGAATAACCCAGGTGGTTTCTATGGTTTGGTTCTTTTGTATGATGTGGTATTGGACACACACACATACACACATATGAGTCTTCGTGTGACTTTTTTAATCACCATTTCCTAGAAGTGAACTGACTAGGTTGATGTTTGATCAAGTGGCTAATGAAAGTTAAAGCTCAGGTTTATTTGCAAATTATCACATAGTTCTCCATTTTTCAGCATTGTGGGCCTTGGACAGCTCTGGTACAGGCTGGTCTTTGAGAAAGGCAGAGCCAGAAAACAAATTTCTTAAGAAATTTCTCATTTCTCCACGAGCTTGATAAAGGTGGCAGGGATGTGGCAAAGAGTATTCCAAGCATCTCCTTAGCTGGCCTCGGTGAGTAGAACTCTTACTATTGAAGTTTAAGCAATAAAATCCTGGGCTTCACGACTACTCATAATAGCTAAGAGACCTTATCCCACTCAAGGTGTCCAGAGGCCCATTTGTCACATAAGATGGGACACACCATCCCCTGGGGACTCTCTGTGGTGACACGTGTTTCATGCATATATTATGTGTTCTCTGAATCCATGGACATAGACTTCCCCAGGCTGGTACCTGGTATCCATCTATGGACCCTGCCATGCCTCTTTAGTCTCTGACTTTATATTTTAGCAATATTAAATTTTTGTGTTAAGCTTATGTTCCCCCCAAAGCAGACCCTAGGAGTAGGAGTCAAGAACTTTAAAAAGTTTACTTTGGAAAGTGCAAGAATGAACAGTAAGGAATAGGGAAGGGATGTAGGAAAGAGAGGTGGCTGATCTGAGGTGTGCCATCGAGCCAGCTGTCAAAAGCTTACTTCCAAAAAGCAAGGCTGAGAAAGTGTAAACCCAGGCTCCAGAGTTACCGGACTTGAAGAGCAAGGAAGCTGGGGTGTTCACCAAATCCTATCAGCACACCTTAAGGTGCTAATGTGCTAATGCCCTTAGTACAGCACATGTAGGCTGCCATGCCAAGGCAGAGCTGCCTCACGTGACTAAGAGAAAAGTCTTCAGGTCAAAAGTGCAAGAGGAGTTCTCTGGGACACGGCTAAGAGCATGGTCACAGCACCCACGATGTCTGCCAGGGAACTCTCAGAGTTCCCATTTGCATCCAGATTGTTTTACTCTTTTGTGTCTTTACTCATGTTTCCCTCTTTCTTTTTCTGATTAGTTTGTAATCCTCAGACTTCCAGGGTTGGTGCCCCGCCTCTTCCACTTACTAGCTGTGCAACTTTGGGCATGTTACTCGAGCTCTCTGTGCCTTAGTTTCCTCATTTGTGAATAGACATAGTGATAAGTCTTGTTTCATTAAATGGTTGTGGGGATTACGTGGTGATGATGGAAAGTTCTTACAGCAGTGCCTACCACTTAATAAGTTTTCAATAAATGTCAGTTATCATATTTACTGTCCTCCAATAGCCACTTCAAGTGATAGTTCCCTGATGTAAGCAGCCCTGAGGCCCCAGTCTGGATTACAGGCTCAAGCTCCTTCTTAACACATTATGATGATATTTTCCACATACAAGTTTGTCTTCTTCTATGGATAGGAGTTCTCCAGAAAGGCATCACTGCGGCTTACTCAGTTCTGCATTCTCTGCCCTTAGTGCAGGGCCTAGGCTGCTATTCTGTTCACAGGTAATGCTCAGAGATTTAGATTTCACTCACTCATAGATAAACCCTTTGCTTAAGACTTGCTCTGAGTAAAATGTACATTTCACCAAACAGTAAACACTTTCTTTATTCTTACATACACACCGTCACCACTGCCCCTCTTGAAATATAAACACACACCCCCCTCTTTTTAACATTTTTAACATCAAGTTGAGTCAATCTTGACACTGAAATATTTTTTCCACTTCATATTCCTTTCTTCTACAAAGTGAGCTGCTATTTAAGAAACTGTGGACCTACCATTAAAATTGACAATGTATGGTTTAGCCTTCAAAGTGAAGGATAACTTAGAAACAGTTCTTGGTTCTGCTTCAAGAAAAAAGCAGGTTCCTGGAGGATCCACTTCCCCCTCCAGTGTATCTTATCCTCCTTGCGTTCTCTCAACACAATTCCTGGAGGTGATTCTGCTGCATCTCATGGGGTATCAGTCTCATCCTGATCGAGGTTGGGCAGGGCGGGCTGCTGGAGTCCCAAGAATAGAAAGTGGGAGAAGAGCTCTGTGGAATGGAAGCTGTGTGAAGGTCAAGGTCGAGATGCCAAACCAGAAGTGAGGCTGAGGGAGCAGACAGAAATGGGCACCAGGGGACAAAGTTCCATAATGGAGTGAGAGTAGAAAGGAAGTTGAAGTAAGGTCCCCGTGCACAGGTGCAGTCCCAGCCAGGAAGTTATCCTGCATTAGATGACAGCTGCATGGTGAACTGGCCTGAATTGAATTGACTCCAAAAGCAAGATCAAGGACAGAGGGGTCACTGATAGTGGAGGGCTGGCTGGTACCCAGTTAGTTAAGCTGTGGGAAGTGATGCAGGAGAAGGCATTGTCAATGAACCACACGTTGGGAGGGTGTGGTCAGGTATTAAACATGGACTCATTCAATTTTGCTAGAACATAAACATAATCCTGGTTAGAGCACTAGCTTCCCAGTATTACTAAACCCAGACAAAAAATTTTGTCAAAAAGAACTAAGAGCCAGATGTGGTGGCTCACCCCTGTGAATCCCAGCACTGTGGGAGGCTGAGGAGGGAGAATTGCTTGAGCTCAGGAGTTGGAGACTTGTCTGAGCAAGAGTGAGACCCCAACTCATAAAAAAAAAAAAATGAAAAACCCAGCCGGGCACTGCGGCAAGTGCCTGTGATTCCAGTGGCTTCTGGAGGCGGAGTCCATGGGATGCCCACAGTCCGAGTCTGAGGTTGCAGTGAGCTACAACGCAATTGCTCTCTGCTCAGGGAATAGGGTGGGACTCTGTCTAAATAATAATAAAAATAAATAAAGAATTAAGAGCAAATCCAGATTTGAATCCAAACTCCTTGACATACTAGCTATATTTGGGGGCTGGCAATTTCGACAAGTATCTTCCCTGCACTTAAGTTTTTATCATCATGAAATACAGATCATACCCCTGGGTGGTTGTGAGGAATCATTGAGACAGTAAGATGAAGATGGCAATGATATATTGAATACTTAATATGAACCTGGCATAGCATCAAAGGTTTTCACATACTTCTATTTTCTGTAATCAACCTGCAAGAGAGGCACTGTAGGTTCTTATTTTTGCAGATGCAAATCCAGTCTCAGTGTGATTAAGTGACTTGTACCATGTCTCATTGCTAAAAATACAGATACATCACTATATGAAACATCGTGCCTGGAATACAGTAGATGTTTAACACATGTGAGTTCTCTCCTTTCACTCTGCCGGCAATGCTAACCATAGATGATTTTAATATTGTCTGATTATTGAAGATACAACCTTGAAAGAGGGCACCCTCTCTGCTGGACTACAATTTCTTAAACTATTTTCATGTTCTTTGTGAATTTGATAGTCTTTTAATCCACTGAGGCCACGATCTTATTGTAACATGTTCTCTGCCACCAGTCTTTCTTGAGGGACTTCCCTCTGCATTTGTCTGTGGCTATCTCTGTCAGTGACATTTACTTCCCAAGATACTTTATTTCTCATTTGAGCTTGAGCAGTCTGAGAGACAATGTCACAATCAATTAATCCATCAACAAGCTGTGTAAATACAATCCCTTGCCTTTGCATAAAGAATCTTTCTACTGCTCAATCTCATGGGATTGGTGGGACCACCCAGAAGAGAACTGGGAGCTTGGAAGGAACACATCCTAGAACATGAAATCTCATATGCATGGGGGTACTTCAGCTTCACAGCACCTGAATCCCAGGGTGGGAAGATGGGACCTGATGAAGTCTCATCCCTGTGACTGCTGGGAGCTGCAAATGGACCTGGGAACCCTTCAGAGAGCCACAGAAACAATTCCTGAGTATCTTCTCCTCTTCTCCCTTGGTATGACCTTCTGTGCTGGGGGAGGCAGTGATGCCTTGGAAGGTTTGAACTGGTTTCTGAGGACAGGTTAAGGCTGGAATCTCATGGTTATCTCCTCCCTCAAAACAAAGCCAGAGGATATAAACCATGGGCTGATTACAGCTTGTTGTGGATTTGCCTTATCATGAGTGAGTTAGTACAAAAGTTGAATTGGTTGCCACATTTTAAATGAGAGACATCACAAGAAATTCCAAATTTCTGACTTCTCGAAAAATTACATCTGATAATCCTGGGCTCAAATTTCCATGGCCGAGAGTAGACTGAAACTAAGAAACATCTTCGGATGGAACAGGTGCTTGTTCTATGTGACCCGGTTACCATTTGGTCCCATGTTCAGTTAGGTTACCTGTCTGGTCCCCTGGACATTTGAGTTTTAAAAGAAGAAATGGGAAGAAAAATAATAATGGAATTAAAAGACTTATAACACAGTTTATCACAGGAAAACTGAAAGGTACTTTATGTAAATATTTCATTTATGTATCATTATCCTAGTTTTGCAGAAAGAGAAATTGGAGACCAGAGAAGTTAATTGACATGCTCAAAGTCACATGGCTGGTAAGTGGTGAATTTCAGGTCGGGACTTTCTGGCTCCAAGTTGTGGGACTACAAAATCCCAATCTGCCACAGTGGCTTCACCTGGGACCTATTTCCCTTTGTGGATAGGATGCCCGCACATTTCTGCATGCCTAGGGCCCTTGATGCCCTGTTAGGTACTTCAGAGTTAATATTAGACCAGGAACCATTCTTGATATGAGAAAAATCCAAGTGGAGTCTTGATTTTTCTTCTGCCCTGGTTTGCATCCTGTCTGCTCTCTGAGTCTCTAATGAGAACATGTGCAGAGATATTCAAATCGATAGGAGAGACTTCTTTGTATATCACTGAGGTTACCATTTGCATTAAGGGGAAAGAGATTGGATGACTCTCAGTCCGGCAATTCAGCAGCCATCTGCACTTCACATCACTGGCCTGAATTTTCAGCCTCATTAAATTCTTGCAGGTCATCTGGTCCCAATCTCTGTGGTTGTGGAGTGCATTTTTATGTCCCATGAGTTATTGCCATTTCTAACCTGTGCTTTACTGTTCCAACCTCCCACTACCCTTAATTGCTCTTACAGTACTTCTGGTATTGTTTTAAATGACTTCCCTATCCTGATTATTTCCGAGAGCAACAGAGGTTGCTGCATGTATATGAGATACTTTGTTCTTTGGGTTTCTACAGGGCATCCAGCTTGCTCTGCCTCAGGTCCCTAGTGAGCCATCTTTGCTATGACCATAGTCTTCTGGCTGACACCACTACCAAGAGGTATTAAGCCCACATGAGTTTTGATGTAGTGGTGGGTAGATGAATGCTTCTCTCTCATGTTCTGCTGGTAACCCAATGTCTTAGAGACACTCAGTATGGTTGATTTTTATCATAATGCCCTTCAGCCTCCATATAAACGCTTACATAGCCCCATAGGATTCAGGAACTGGGCTGGTAGATACAACGCTGAACTAGGGTTTGCTTCTCCCCTTCAGTGACTAAGGCTTTATTTTTGCATCTGTCCACCTAATGCCCTGTTCCCTTAGACTGAGTTTCCTCCAACGTGGCTCTTTACTCCCCTGTATGAATCCTTGCTATCTTGCCTGCAGGGGGCATGGCTGAAAGTCAGGGATGGCTGCTCCTCAGAGTCACATTGGAAGCCCTGAAATCTTAGATAGGAGTATTTTTACATAAAAGTACTTAAATTCTTAAAGCCCAAATTATCTGAAATAGGTTTATTGCACAGCCTTGGTCCAGATAGAGTTTGGCTTATGTGTTCCTCTGAGAGGTTGAGTATGCAGCTTCAATGTCATTTTTCCTCAAGAGGCAAGTCTTGTGACTCAAGGGAGATTTGGGGGTTTGGACTCCAATGCAGTGTGAGCTACAGGGTCACAGACACTGCTGCAGTCAGTAGGACTCCTTGAGTCAGTTAAGCAACAAGGAGGAAGTGGGAAGTGGAACTCGAGGAAAGGGTCGTGGCTGGGTCTAAGGAAGGGACTGAGGCAGTGAACTTGTTCTGTTTCTGCCTTCCTCTTAGACTGGGTTCATTCTCTTTCTACCTTTGCCTCCTAGTTAATGGGGTGTAATATGACCATCTCATACTTCCAGCTTTATGTGTAATAGTTCCAGGAATACGTAAGACTTGTAATATCTTTTCTGATCCCAATTTTAAATTCCCAGGAGGAAGAATTTGATTGTTTTTGTTTAGATCAGAGTTTATGTCAGCTCTGCTCCACCCACCAAGTCTATGTCTGTGGATCAAAGACAAGTCTGTGGAGAAGTTCACTGTGAGCTGGATGGTATCTACTCTACCTGATAAGAATTTTCCTCCAAATTTCGCACATTTACTTGCA
Organism: Otolemur garnettii; assembly: GCF_000181295.1. NCBI lineage: Eukaryota > Metazoa > Chordata > Mammalia > Primates > Galagidae > Otolemur > Otolemur garnettii. The sequence goes on from NW_003852396.1 coordinate 55,013,090, forward strand.
CCTTTCTGGAAGAGCAGAGGAGTGATACTCAGAGAAGCAGTGAAGTCTAGCAAACAATCTTAGTAGTTTTAAAACTTTGATGAGCACTATGTATTAGACTCTCTATTGAGCCCATCACAGAAATTATCTCACCTATCACATATAAGAACATCTTCCCAGTGGTTACTATTACTGGCCTCATTTTACACAACAGCACCAGATTTAGGGAGCTGAGTGGACCAGGATCAATGTGGAAAGCAGAGCTCACACTAGATGCATGCTTCCAATCACTATGTTTAGAGTCAGACACACTTGGCTTCAAACCTTGAGCCACTAGCTACGTGATTTGGGCTAATCAGTCAGAGCTTTAGTTTCCTCATCTGTAAATGGAAATAAGAATGCCTTTCTAATTCAAAATGCTTTTCAGTCTCTTGGCCAGAGCCACCATATTCCAGTAATTCACCAAAATGATGAAGACAAAGGAAGGACGAGAGGCACCCACTACATTGTCTCTAGGCCTTTTAGAAAACATGGAGTTGTTCCTTTGGCCACATGCATGCAAATCTACAAGAAAGGTGATATTGTAGACATCAAGGGAATAGGTACTGTTCAAAAAGGCCACACAAAGGTTACCAGGGGAAAACTGGAAGAGTCTACAGTATTACCTAGCACGCTGTTGGCATTATTGTAAACAAACAAGTTAAGGGCAAGATTCTTGCCAAGAGGATTAAAGTATGTATAGAACATATTAACACTGTCAGCGCCGAGATAGCTTCCTGAAATTCGTGAAGGAAAATGATCAGAAAAAGAAGGAAGCCTAAGAGACAGGTGCCTGGGTTCAAATGAAGTGCCAGCCTGCTCCACCCAGAGAAGCATACTTTGTGAGAACCAACGGAAAGGAGTCTGAGCTGCTGGAACCTGTTCCCTATGAATTCATGGCTTAATAGGAGTAAAAAAAATAAAAGGCTACTGTAAAAGAAAATGCTTTTCAACTAGACAACTAAAGCCAATCGTTCTGTTCCTTCATGTATCTGGGATTTCCTGCCTCTTCCAAGCACACCTGTTCTTTTAACTCCTCCGGACTGTAACCCAAACCTCCACAGTCCTCTGCTTACCCTCCCCTTGCCAGGCAACACTGACCTCAGACAAAATGGTTTAAAAAGTGACAAGGAAGGAAGATTTGAAGTCAGAAGACCTGAATTTGTTTTTTTTTGTTTGTTTGTTTGAATTCATTATTTTGTATTAAATCATAACTTTGTACATTGATGCCTTTATAGGGTTCAGGGCACTGCTTCGATATACAATGTGAAATGTTTACCTTGAACCAAGTAACACATCCATCACAATTCTACTCATTTCTTAATAGTTTTGAAATGTACCATTGCATCATGCACATTAGGTGAGGAGAAGACCTGAATTTGAGTCTTCATCAGCCTTGTACTCATTGTTTGACTTAAGATAAGTCTTTTTATAGTTCTGAAATCACAGTTTCCTCATGTGAAAAACAAAACGTGGAGTTGGTGGTGGTAATGTGTGTGTCTGTTCTAAGGATTAAATTTTTAAAAAGCATGTGAAATGTTCTAGAAACTCGAAGGTACCACATGATTGGAAGAGATGATTATTAAGGCAGACATTATCCCGGAATGACCTTTCGTCCTATTACCCGACTCCCAGGATGTTTTAGGAAGGCCATAGTTTGCACAGTACTTAACATACTCTTAATTTGTGGCTGCTTATGTTTGCATGTCTTACTTTTTAAGTGGCAAGAATTTTGAACCTAAGGTGTGTCTCTCGAGTTTCTTTACAGAACTTAGAAATGATGGATGTCTAATAAATGCTAGATGTGTAGATAAAACTCAGGCTTTCTATGTATCTGTCTTTCATGTTTTTGTTGCAATGTTTCTTAGTAGTCTGGAGACCTCTGAACAACCAGGGTGAAAGTGTTTGAAACATCTGGGAAAGCCTTGTATAAATACGAAAATATTATTAAATTTACAGGAGGCGCTAGTACTACTAATACAGTGAAAATTTATGAGTAGTAATGGGAATAATAACTCTAAGCAAAAGTGCTTTTATTTCTGGTTTTTTTCTTCGCATTTGGCAAATACAGCCTCTGTAAGTCAATTTTCTACGTCTCTGCATCCTGTGTGCCCTCAGGCACATCTGGAGATGTCAAAAAGAAGAAAGCAACATACAACAACATGGAGTCACAAAATGTTGGAGCTTAAAGATCAGAATGTTCAGCTCTGTCATTGTACAGATGAGGAAACTAAGCCTAGGAGACATGACATTTAGGCTACGATTAAGAGACTTGCCTAAGGTCACACAGCAACATAATAATCTTTTTCTGTCATTATTCTCTTTTTGGAATATTTTGATATTTTCAGTATTGTTGACTTTTGGGGGGAAATAATATAATTTTTTTTTTCTGAGACAGAGTCTGATTTGGTTGCCCCGGGTAGAGGGCAGTGGCATCATAGCTCACAGCAACCTCAAACTCTTGGGCTCAAGCCAACCTCTTACCTCAGCCTCTCAAGTCACTGGAACTGCAGGCACCTGCCAAAATACCCAGCTAGTTTTTCTATTTTTAGTAGAAACAACAGGGTCTTGCTCTTGTTCAGGCTGGTCTTGAACTCCTGAGCTCAAGCAATCCATCCACCTTGGCCTCCCAGAGTGCTAGGATTACAGATGTGAGCCACCAAACCAGGCAATTTTTTAAATAAAATATTTTCTTCCAAGGGCCAGTGCCATGTGTCTTAGGCTCACTTGGGAGGGTGGTAGGGAGACCAAAAAAGCTCTTCAGGTGCACCAGGTGTTTGTTGGCTCACTACAAAAGTGTCATCATATAACAGCAAAAGTGCACCCAAACAGGCGAATTTCTTCAAGTTAAATATTGAGTCACTCCATTCAAATATTTATTTCTTCAGCATTTTCTTCATGCCAATAGTATCTTAAGTTCTATAAGAAAATAAATTCAAATTATAAGTTGAGTGCGATGGCTCACATCTGTAATCCATAGCACTTTGGGAGACCAAGTCTGGAGTTCGAGATTGAGCAGGAGTGAGACCTGTCACTACAAAAGTTAATAATAACCAACCAGCAGCAGAGCCAAGATTCAAACTCATGTCTGTTCCACAGGCCTGGCCTCCTGAGTCCTGTGATGTGTGTTGTCCTCAGACACAAATCTTGCTTTCAAGAAGGTTGTATTGTAGAAGGCTTATTGTAGGGCTGAAAACACTAAGTGCCACTAGAGAGATAAAAATAATTGGGGATTATTACATAAATGGTTGGGGATTTCAGGACAGGATGGTTTCTTGCTCAGAAAATCAAAAGAAGCTTCAAGGAGGAAGTGGAATTTTGAGTCTGGAAGGATTTATTTATGCAGAAGCTGGAGTGAGAAAGGACAAATCTAGGACCTGGGGCAGGAAGGGTGAAGTAGAGATGGGAAACAGGCAGAAGTTGGTTCAATACAAGTGGTCCCTGGGATATGTGCAGGATAGCAGGGAGGGGTGAGGCTGAAACTCTGAAGCTCAATCACAGGACCCTCAAGTACTGAGAAAAAGAGTGCACAGCCTTAAAGGGCTCTTTAAAAAGACCAAATGGAAAAAGAACTAAAAGAAAAACTAAGATCTAAGAATCTGAGACATAGTGATTATTCATAATAAGAATTGGTAAAATATGGTCTTATTTATATAAATATGGTTAGTGCAGAAAAAGCTACATTGGTTCACAGGAAAAAAGGCCTTTTTTTCTTTTAACCACAAAAGGAATTGATTTTGTAAACAATGCATTTGTTCATTTGAAGAGTTTAAAATGTTCTTTCTGAAATGTGATATAACTTCTGCATTTAAATTAAATGCAATTATAGGAATGTTTTCTTAATTGGATAAAATATGTCTGGAATTTAAATTTTATTTGTGAATTCTTTCCCTCCTTCCTTCCTCCCTCCCTTCCTCCCCCCTTTTCTCCTCCTTTCTTCCTCCCTCCCTATCCCCCTCCCTTCCTCCCTCCCTATCCTCCTCCCTTCCTCCTTTCCTATCCTCCTCCCTTCCTCCCTCCCTATCCTCCT
>NW_003852396.1:55017212-55123833 GCF_000181295.1 Otolemur garnettii
CCTCCCTCCCTATCCTCCTCCCTTCCTCCTTTCCTATCCTCCTCCCTTCCTCCCTCCCTATCCTCCTCCCTCCCTATCCCCCTCCCTTCCTCCCTTCCTATCCTCCTCCCTTCCTCCCTTCCTATTCTCCTCCCTTCCTCCCTTCCTATTCTCTTCCCTTCCTCCCTTCCTATCTTCCTCCCTTCCTACCTATCCTCCTCCCTTCCTCTCTTCTCCCCTCTCTTCTTCCCTCCCTTTCTTCCTTCTTCTCTCTTAGACAATACGTATTTTTGTTGTTGTTGTTCTTTAATTCTGATCTCTCCTTCATGTTCTAAATGCTGTCTTATGTTAGAGACAAATTGTGTCTCAACATTCATCATGATATGATTTCTCAGTCACTTAGGACACCTAACATCCCTGGAATGTCAGAGTTGAAATATCCTGATATTCACATTACAGGTGAGAAGACTAAGGCACAGAGAGGAGATGTGACTTTTCTAAGCACATTAGAGTCTGCTCAAGGCAGGACTGGGACCTGGACTTGTCACCTACCTAGCACTCATTTCAGTATACTGTCTGAGCACATGCATAAGCAGGATTCTGGGGAATTTAGCTCCTTAGAAATGGTTCACAGAGTCTCAATAGATTTCTCATAGAGAAATAGATTTCTCTCCTTGCTTCAGAAATTAGAATCTATGGATATTTAGAGCTGTCAGGAACCTTAAAATCATCAAATCAGCATTCTCATTGCTATGATCTGAACGTGTCCCTCAAAATTCATATGTTGTAAATTTAATTCCCAATGCAACAGTGTTGGGAGGTAGGGCTTTTTGGGAAGTATTTAAGTCAGGAGGCCTTTGCCCTCATGGACAGATTAATGGCATTACAAAAGAGCTTGACTGAGGGAGTGTGGCCACTTCTCACCCCTGTCCCTTCTGCCTTGTGAGGGTCCAGCATTCCTCTTCTTTGGAGGATGCAGCATTGAGGTGCCATCTTAGAAGTAGAGAGAAGCCCTTACCAGAAAGCTGAACCCGCCAGTGCCTTGACCTTGGACTTCCCAGCCTCCAGAACCTTGAGAAATAAATTTCTGTTCTTTAGAAATTACCCAGCCTCAGGTATTTTACTATAGCAGCACAAATACACCAAGATGCTCCTTTTGCAGAGGAGAAAGTTGAGGCTGACCAAAGCAGGGATACGCGCCCATCTCCTGTGCCTGGAGCTGGGCAGAGCAAGGCCAGGGATTCATTCTAACCTGCTAACTCCCAGGTCCATGTTTTCAGTCTGTACGTGCTCTTTCTTATTATTCAAAGTCTCTGTTTCAAGAATTCATTTCTTTATAGTCACATATACTAAAACAAATTCTACTTCACAATGCCTAAAAGAGCTTCAAGAGGACTGTATCCACACCAGGGAGAAATATTTCCCTTGGTTTTCCTCTGGATGGTCAGTTCAGGTTGGTGTGTGGTGGGACTAGGGGTCTGGGGAACTGGCCAGTTCTACTTTAACAGAAAGTATTGTATTGTATTCTTTCATACCCAGAAGGTACCACAGTCATTTGGTTCTCAATGAAACCAGAACCCAATGCAGTGATAGGGAAATTGAGAACCCGGTGAAGCAATGCTCCATCCAGCCCAAACCTAGACTACATATCCACATAGTACTTCTGTAGCCATATAGTTCTTCACACTCACAAAGTGAACACATAGCCCCAGGTTTAGTGTCCAGATTCTGTAGTGGATGCAGGCTGTGCAAAATCATGTGTGTATGTGTGTGTGGAAACACTGTGTAAATTATAAAATACATACAAAAAGAAAAGCAAGAAATCCGTAATTCTTACATACATTATCTTTTTCTCTCTCCTCTGTCGTGCATTAGAACCAGAGAAGAATATTGATCCAAAACTCTAGCAACCTCCCATAGTTTTCAAACTTGCCTGCTTGGTAAAGTCATCTGGGAGCTCTCAAAATAATGCTAAGGCCTCAGCTCTACCCACAAAGAATCTGAGTCACCTTATCTGCTATGGGATCTAGATATTACAATTTCTTAATACTCCACAAATGTTTAATGTGTAACAAGAATGTAACTCAATTTGGCAATAGCCAGCTTTCCCTGACTGCTGGGTTCCACTCCTTGTGCTGCTACTAACTATTTCAGAGCCACTTAAGGCTTAATACACTTATAATGTGATCTTATGGCACAGCCATTTGATCAAATAGACCCTTGTTGAGCACTTCTTGGCACATGGCTAGACGGATTACAGTTGGTGAACAGGTGAATGAAAATGTTCACTACTCTAGAAGAGCTTAGGGTAAAATGAAAGGTCAAGATATCTATACGAATAACTACTGCCTAGTAAGGGAGCACTTTTTTATCTTGAGAAAATGCAAAAGTCCTTGTGGAATTGAACCTGGAAGATTCTGTAACTGTGGTTCCCAATCTCTGGGGCATGGACTGGCACCTGTTAGGTACCTGTACAGAAAGGGGTGAGCGGTGGCAATCAAGTGACACTTCATCTGTATTTACAGCCACACCCCCCATCCTGGCCCCACCCCTGAGCTCCACCTCCTATCAGATTAGTGCAGCAGTAGATTTTCACAGAAGCATAAACTCTTCTGTAAGCTACAGACACTAAGGATCTAGGTTGCATGCCTTTATGAGAATCTAATACCTGATGACCTGAGGTGGAGCTCAGGCAGTGATGTCAGCTCTGGACAGTGGCTGCAAAGTCCCGGGGCCTGCCATCCGGCCCTCCAACGGTCTGAGGGACAGTGAGCTGGCCCCCTATTTAAAAAGTTTGAGGACCCCTGATGGGAGTACAATGGGTGGGAGTACAATGTAAAGTGTGCTGGGAGTTGTCTGGGCATTAAAGTAGGAAAATAATCTACAGCCACATCCTAGAAGGTCGTGAATGCCAGTCTCACTGATTTGTGCTCTGTCAGCAATTAAGAGTGCTTTGACATGTTAATGGAGGGAAGTCATGCTCCATTCATCCATCTACCTGTGTCTGTATCATGGCACCCTGGGAAACACACATCCTCTGAATTTATATTCTGGTTCTGCTATGTGCTCTTTGAACAGTGCTCCACAAATCCACAGCCACTCTCAGCCTCAGGTTCCCAAGGAATGGCATAATTAGATCTACAGCCTATACTTCTTATAAGGATTATCATACTGACAAACAATTACCAAGCAGACAAGGCCAACTGGAATGCTTTTTTGAAGACTCCTTTGAAAGATCCAATATTGGGAGCATCAACTTGTTACCTGAAAGTTTTCCTCTCAGTCTGCCTGTGCCATCTCTTTGCAAAAGCACTGGACTTTACCCCTGTGTAGTCAACAGTGAGTAAGAGCTTCATCTCTGTCTCTGTCTGAACTGATCCATTTCGGTGCATTTGTGTACAGTGGGTGTTGCTATCTGTACAATGTGTCCCAAAGTGTTTTCACATATAATGGCAATCATTCTGCTATCAATCATTCAGTCTATTCTATCAGGATAGACTGGAAGGAGGTGGGGTAGTGGATTGGAAGTCGAGAGACCATGAAAAGGCTGCTGTGGTAGTCCAGGTGAGATGCAGTGAAGACCTGAGTCTGAGTAGTGGGAAGAAACAGATGAAAAGAAATGACACAGAAACAAAAATGAAGGGACGTTCTGACACCCACGTTTTGGTCTCCTTGACGTTGCTTCCATTTCCTCTAGGGACATGTCCTGGACAAGGGTGAAACCGGATGCTCCTTGGCCGTTTCAGATGTCACCACCCCTAACTTTCCATTGGATAAGGGAGAGCCCAAAATAGCCTCTGGTCCCACAGGCTAGTGATTACTGGGACTCAAATTCCTTGTTCTGAAAACAGGGGGAAGAAGCCAGGCATTTGCCCACTTACCCTCTCACCAGCTGACCCAGGGCATTAGCACGCTGGTGCCTGCTGACACAGAGCATCTGCCAAATTCGATTAGCTCCATGGCCTGGCTAAGCCAGGCACGTCCTGCATTGCTGCTAAAAGCAGCTCTCTAGGAAGGAGCCGTGAGACTCAAGAAATGTTTTTTGTTGTTGTTGTTTTCCTTCTAAGTGTCAGTCGGGACTGACTGCTTACACTTTCAGGTAGGGGTGAGGAAGAGACAAAATATTAGAAGGGGTAGAAGACAAGAGCCAAATATTAATCTAACAGTCACTTCTGAAACAGAGAAAACTCCCAACAGTTGACGTAGATTGTTTTTCATCTCTTTGCTTGAACGTTATAAAGTCCTTTGGAGTCTAGCATATTAAGCCAAAGACTCATGAAATGATGTGTAGAGACCTGCTGCCGGCTCAGAGCAGGTTGCTTGGAGGTGGGACAGGTGATGACCTGCCCATGAGAAGCCCATGCAGCCCTATTGACCCTCTGGGCCAGTTGACCCTCCTCTGTTGACTCAGCTTTCTGTAACCTTGAGTACCTCTCCTGTTTCTAATCATGGGTAATCAGAAGGGATTTAAGGACCCTATTTCAGGAGCTCAGATTGAGCTTTCTCATGAGCCCATTCTGACTCTGAATGTCGATTTTATTATCTAATGTTGTTGGGTTTTTCAAATTTGTTTTTGTGGTTAGCCTCCTAGTACTCAGTTTCCCCTATTACTAGGTTACTGCTTACTTAATCCTCAGTCATTAGAATCCCACATCCAAATCCTAGCCACCAAGTTAGGGCCCCACTTCCTGTGGACAGAATTTTCTGCTATCTCTGACCTCTGTTTACCTGGAGGAAGAGAGATTGAGGATAGGAGCTCTACCCTGGCTGGTCAACAGAACCCACTGGGAAAACTTTTTAAAGTATAGATGCTTGAACTAAACTCTCAGATTTTGACTTAATTTTTCTAAAAAGTTTCCTATGTGATTCAAATGTACAGGTCAGGATCGAAAGCCACTCTTCTGGTCATCAAGACAGTGGTCTTGACATTGTATATAGACATGGCTTCAAATCTGGCTATATCATTTATTATCTGACCTTGGGCAAGTTATTTAGGCTCCCACATTGTCAGCTTCCTTGTCTGTAAAATTACACCTGTCTCTTGGTTGATGAGTATTTTAGGTAGCATGCAAAGCATCTAGCATGGCATCTAGTACAAAATAGGGAGACAGTGCAGTGGCATTGCCCATGGCCAAGCACTTGTCCTTGTGTCCACCCCATTCCTAGGGTGCTCATCCTTTACCAGGCTTTTCCCATATGGGGCGTCTGTCTGAAGGCCATGAATACTGCTCTTTTTTTTTTTTTTTTTTTTTTTTTTTGAGACAGTGCCTCAAGCTGTCCCCCTGGGTAGAGTGGCATTACAGCTCACAGCAACCTCCAACTCCTGGGCTCAAGCGAGTCTCCTGCCTCCGCCTCCCAAGTAGCTGGGACCACAGGCGCCCGCCACAACGCCCGGCTGTTTTTTGGTTGCAGCCATCATTGTTGTTTTGGCAGGACCAGGGTGGGGATTCGAACCCACCGCCTTAGGTGTACGTGGCTGGCGCCTTAGCCGGTTGAGCTATAGGCGCCGAGCCGAATACTGCTCTTTATGGTCATGATAGAACATTCTTTACCCTTTCATGCCTAATTCTGCTTAACTGAAGGGGTATATCCAGTCCTCAGCACCTTGACTTTGCTGTCTACCTCACCATCAATGGGACCAGTTTCTGAGAAATGGGGGAAACCACCACAGCAAACTGAGTTCATCTTTTGAGCCAGTTCTAGTCAACTGGAAGTTACTATGTGGAGCATGACCTTGAGAAGGATTCTGAACCTGAGGCTGAGCTCAGCTAGAACTTACAAGTAACTGGTGTCTACAACAATTGAAGACTCACCAGGCCTGGGTTATGGTCTCTTCCCTTCTTCACTAATCTCAAACACAAAATAACTGTAGGGTATTCATCTAGGGAAGATTGAGAATTCCTGAGTCTAGAAAGTGGTTCCAGAACCCTCTGCCCATCTGCCCAATTCTGGTAACTCACAGGAAGCTTTTCAGATCTGCCATGAGGTTGAAGGGATAACAGCTGCCTCATTTCCAGGTATTGGAAACAGGTGCTATGAAGCTCTAGAACAGTGCTTCTCAACCTTCCTAATGCTGCAGCCTTTTAATATAGTTCCTGTGGGTTGTGACCCCCAAGTTGAGAACCACTGCTCTAGAAACTCTGTGCTCAGATTGTTCAGCATGGAACTGTGTTATGTCCACTTTTGAAAGGGCTTACACGCAATGTGAGCCTGTTAGCATTACCCCTTAAAAGAGCAAGCCAGTGCTCTCTTAAAAGCTAGAAACTATAGGCATCATGAGTGTGCACCCTTTCTTCTTTTTAAATTTCAAAATATTAATGGAGTACAAATGTTTTCGGTTAGATGGATCACTTTTATAATACTTGAGACCTGGCTTATCACCCAAATAGTGTTCATTGTACCCATTAGGTAGGTTTTTGTTCCTTCCCTCCCCTGCCTCCCCCTTGGTTGGTTTGCACTAGGTTTTACTTCCCTCTGTGCACATGTGTGCTCATGGGTTAGTTCTGATTTAATAGTGAGTGCATGTAGGGTTTGTCTTTCCATTCTGGAGATACTTAGGGGAACAACCTCTAGTTCCTTCCAAATTGTTGCAAAAGGTACTAATTCATCTTTTTTATGGCTAGGTAGTACTTCATGGTATACATGTGCTATATTTTATTAATTCACTCGTGAATTGATGGGCACTTGGGTTGATTCCCCATCTTTGCGATTGTGAATTGTGCTGCAATAAACATTTGATTGCAGGTGTCTTTTTGAAAGTCTTCTTTTCCTTTGGGTAGATATCCAATAGTGAGATTACTAGGTCATCAAATGGCAGGTCTACTTTTAGTTCTTTGCAGAATCTCCATAAGAATTTTTCCATAAGAATTTCCATAAGAATTTTTCCATAAGAATTGTACTGATAGAAGCCCAAGTCCTCTTAGCCATTTAGCTAGCAACTTCCCACTCTTTTTCCTTCTCTATTTTCTTGACACCAACCTCACCCTTTCAATTTTGCAGTGATTAAGTGGATCCAGGCTTCATGGAGTCCAGTGTCTGCACTGCTGCTCACTAGCAGTGTGACCTCTGGCCCCTTAATTGGATTCTCTGAGCCTAAGTTTCTTCGCCTCTAACACAGGAATGCTAATGTTGTCACCTAGTTTGTGGATGATTGTGCAGTGGGTAATCTATATGCCATGCCAGGAACACTGGCCACTAATGGCAAGCTTTAGTTCTTCACAGGCGTGTGTGACCTGCATGCATGTGGCTATTTTCACAAATGTGTCTGTGGCCCCTTGTTTTTCTTTCAGACTAGATACGTTCATCCATTTTACCCTGGCTTCAATGACTATCATGCAGCCGAGATAGACACTCAGGAATAACGGGCTTCATTTACAAGGCACTGTCTGAAAAATACTTTTTATTTTAGCCCATCTCCTCCATTTGCCTAAGTGTGTATAGTGGGCACAGCTTAACTGCCAAGCAGTACTGTGAGTGACTTAACAAGAAAAGACAAAGCGGGCCTAGATACTAATGACACAGACACTATGGGATCCCTTCCAGGAGTCAGAATATTAGAAAAATATCTCTAAGGTCTGCTCTAGGTAAGACCTGCTTATCACCAGTCAGCAGAGTGACTACCAAGTTGGTAAACAACTTTTGAGGCTTTTATTATAGGCCCATCGTCATTTCTAAGTGCTTTGTATGTCTTACCTCATGAGATTCCTACAAAATCCTGTGAGGTAGATAGTTGTATTTTGACCTGTCCTTTATAGGTAAAGAAACTGAAGCACAGAGAAGTTAATTAACTTGCCTACAGTCACACAGGGCAGATCTGGGATTCAGACCCCAGTGGTCAGGCTTCAAAGTCTGTGTCTTTAACTGCCATGCTATGTGCTCTCTGAGAGGTGAGAAGTTGAATCTCAGAGGGAACAGTGCCCTGAGGTCACTAGGAAAAAAAACAGGGCATGAAGTGGGAGCAGAGTAGACAGACTAGAAAGAAAATAGAGGTTTGTCAGAGATCCAGGCCCAAAGGACTAAGCCAGGAGGGAGCCAAAGTTGAGAGACTGGAATGAGGAATCCTAGAGCCTGGTATGCCAGGGAGCCTAAGCTAGTCAAATCTCCACTCAGGATGACCTCTCCATGCTAGTGAAGTAGATTTTATTGCTGGGAAGAAATCTGCTTGTGTGGACCTGCCGTGATTTGTCATAAGACACTCTGATCCTCAGTCCATTCTCTCAAGAAGAGAATCTATCCAAAGGGTGGTGGCGATGTAGATAGAGAGTTGCACATCCTTGGAGAAGTGTAAAAGCCTGAAGGAACTAGGATGCAAGTCCATGGTGTTACAGAAAGCTCTATAAATAGTGTCTCTACAGGACGCACATCCAGTGGTTTAACCCAAGGTCCTGACTGTGAAACTCAGCAAAACACACCGGCTCTCTCTTTGTCAGGCACCAGGCAATATGGCATGTGTGATTGATGTAAAACATAGTAAATGACATTGCCTGGCTTTGAAAGAAAGGTTAGAGCCAAGAGAGAAAGTTTGCTTGTTGAAGAATATTTGGGCACCATCCCCAAGGCATCTCAGCCTGATTGTCAAAGAGTTGGCAACATTTTTATAGTTACATATGAAGAAACCTTCCTCTGGGCACATCTCTCCTGCCCAATCCACATGCTGACCCAAAGTGCCTCCTGGTTTCAGTCTCATGGCAAGTGCCAAGTAATAAGAAAACCAACCATGGAGGCAGGTAGAAGATGGATGGGGAATTATCTCAGAATATTCCCCAGCCTTTCAGTGCTTCAGAAACCTCTTTAATCTGTTTGTGCTGCAAACAATGAAGTAGGAGGAATGGAACCATAAAGTCAAAGCTGTAATTTATCCCTAAACCCACCCAGTTCAGCTTCTTCCACTGACAGTAGAGGGCCTGGAGCAGGCACCCTCAAACTACGGCCCGCAGGCCACGTGCAGCCCGCATAGGACATATCTGGCCTGCTGGTCGTTTTTCCCGCCGCTGCCTGTCCAACTTAGCAGCCAACTCGTTCCAGGGCCCACAGTCTGACCCTCCAACGGTCTAAGGAACAGTGAACTGACCCCCTGTTTTAAAAGTTTGAGGACTCCTGGCCTGGAGGGTCAGAAAGCAGAAATGTTTGGCTAGCCTAATGTCTGAATTACTGGGGTTCCTGGCTCCTCAGGTAGGCTTGTTAGAATTCACATTTCCATACTGCTTCATAGCTGGGTAATATATGTGAACACACTCCCCTCCATGCCATGAACAGGAACTCTTCAAATGCAGTTTGCAGACTAAAGCGTGCAGGAGTGTGCACACACAGAGACATACACACACAGAGAGATGGGGTGGGGACAGGAGCAGCTTATGCGCAGGCCCTCATTTCCAGAAACCGGTTCTGGCCATCAGGAAATCCTTTGCCACAAAGTCTGGGGAAACCCTTTGTATTTGCAGTCTGGTCATTCTGGCAGGTGTGAACCTAGAGTCCTCTGCTGGATGTCAATAGCTGATTAATTCAGGACAACTGATTTAATTTGTGGAACAATGAACCTCTATTTCACAGAGAGGGCTGTGTTGGCGTGTGCAGAGCCCAGCTCCCCAGATGGAGTGATCTTTTCCTTATTAATTTGCTGTATGTTGCGTCTCAATTCTCACAGTCATTCCAAATGTGTTACAAACGACTACATGCTCTGGGTCCCAAATTCACTACTGCTGTTGCTTTGAAAGGAAAGGAAAAAAAATTCTTGACTCTAAATGGCAGTGAGCTTTCCTGGCTCACATTTACATACTTGCTTTCAAGTCATCAGTGCGCTCTTCCAACTCCTGCCTTGCTGGGCATTGCTCTGCCTGCAAACACCCATCACTCTTGTGTTTTTTAGGAAATGAAAACTTAAATGGTTTGAATGATGTTGTCAGGGTCAAGGAAAGAGGTAGTGATGTGGCTGGTGTAAGAGCTCTCAGTTCTAAACTCTGGAGCTGTGTTATCTTCTTATTATCTAGATACAGGGGTGTCCAACCCGTGGCCCTTGAGCTGCATCCTGATTCTGTGAGGACATTTTTTGCTTATCTATGGTGCCAGATGTCACAAAAATATACATGGGCTTTTTCCTTTTTGCTAATGAGCTTTTGTTAGTGTTTGTTTATTTACCTGGTGGCCCAAGACAATTCTTCTTGCGATGTGCAACAGAGAAAAAAAGGGGTGGGCACCCCCTGAAACTAGACGAGCATGTGGAAGGCTTGTTTTTTAATTCCCGCAGTCCAATGTGTCTCAAATTTGAGTGGGCACAGAATCACCCGGAAGGCTTGTTAAAGCCCAGATTGCTGGGTCCTACCCCCACAGCCTCTGATTCAGTAAGTCGAGGGTGGCCGGAGAATGTGCATTTCTAACCAGTTCCCAGAGACACTGATGCTGCTGTGGCCACAGATCCGAAGCACTGCAGGAGACGATTTGGAGGACAGTATGTGTGCCGCCAGCTCCAAGGGAACCCCGCTTCATATCTCGGAGAAGGCCTCTGCTGTCTAAGGGTTTCTACGTTATGTCTATTTCCTCTTTGCTTCCTGATAGGTACCAAAGCCCAATTTGGAAACGACTTTTTCCATGTTGGTGCTCAATGGAGAATGTAGCTACCTAAATAAATTTGAGTGTGCACTACAGCATTCGATATGGATTTTTCCAAAATGTGAGCTCTTATGCTAGGCGAAAATATTTCCCCTGGGTTCAGCCGTTCAATGCAGACCAGCTCCTGGTTTCTAAGGAGTCATTTGCAACAGAATACGCTACAGAAGTGCAATGCTGCAGAAGCATCCTTGTGTTCTGTCTAAAAGTAAAACATACACCGAGCGCTCAAGTATTTCCACCGCTTTTTGGTCATTTGCAGACTTAAGACAATTCCTGTCATTAACTTCAACACTTTATGTGATGTTTTCTTCAAGACAGAAGGGCTTGTTTTTCTAAAGGGAAATACTTTTGTTTTGCCAGACATAAGTTAGCTGCTTACACTTAAACATAAAATGAGGCCGGGCATGGTAGATCACACCTGAAATCCTAGCACTCTGTGAGACTGACGCGGGGAGAGGAGGGAGATGAATCACTTGAGCTCAGGAGTTTGAGACCAGCCTGAACAAGTGCGAGACCTCATCTTTACTAAAAATTAGAAAAATTAGCTGGGTGTCATGGTCGACACCTGTCCTTTAGCCCAAACTACTTGGAAAGCTGAGGTGGGAGGATTACTTAAACTCAGGAATTTGAGGTTGCTGTGAACTAGGCTGATGCTATACATTCTAGCCTGGGCCACAGAGCGAGACTCTGTCTCTAAACAAATAAATAAATAAATAAATAAATAAATAAAACAAAGATCTTGGGGTGTGTGTGTTTGTGTGTGTGGGGGGAGGGGGTGAGATTTAATTGGAAGGGGAACTTTTACAATTCCTTGTTATGGATATTAGCAAATATACAGGAAATAAATACATAAAGCAAAGATCTTAGTGTGTGTGTGTGTGTGTGTGTGAGTGGTGAGTGGTGAGATTTAATTGGAAGCACAACTTTTACAATTCCTTGCTCTGGATATTATCAAGTACACAGGAAATAAAGAAAGCAAGCAAGCAAAGATCTTGGGTGTGGGTGAGTGGTGAGATTTAATTGGAAACCCAACTTTTATAATTCCTTGTTATGGATATTATCAAGTACACAGGAAGTAAATAAATAAATAAATGAAGCAACGATCTTGGGGTATATGTATGTGAGTGGTGACATTTAATTGGAAGGCCAACTTTTACAGTTCCTTGCTATGGATATTACCAAGCATACAGGATTGCTGTTAGTCAGAAAAGCAAATGTCAAGTTAAGATTTCCTGATCTGCTGGTCTGTGCCTTGCAAATAATTAGAGGGGGTGAAGTGAAGGCCTATGAAAATCTTACTGAGTGCCACATAATGAGTCTTTTTTTAATGAGGGATATAATGGGTAACAAAACATTTTTTTCTTTTAATATTATTAAACATTCTTCAGGCAATTTACTCCATCTAATCTTGTATCAAAAAGCAAGGAGGCAAAGGCGGGACATAGTGGCTCATGCCTGTAATCCCAGCACTCTGGGAGGCCCAGGGGCGTGATCACTTGAGCTCAGGACTTCGAGACCAGCCTAGCAAGAGATCCCATCTCTATTAAAAAAAAAAAAAAAAAAAAACAATAGAAAAACTTCGCCATGCATCACCGTTCATGCCTGTAGTCCAGCTACTTGGGAGGCTGAGGCAAGAGGATTGCTGGTGCCTGGGAGTTTGAGATTGCTGTGATCTATGAGGCTGGGCACTCTAGCCTGGGAAAACAGAGTGAGACTGTGTCTCAAACAAAAAAAGAAAGAAAGAAAGAAAGAAAGAAAAGAAAAGAAAGAATCGGCGGTGCCTGTGGCTCAAAGAAGTAGGGTCCCGGACTCATATACTGGAGGTGGTGGGTTCAAACCCAGCCCCAGCCAAAAACTGCAAAGAAAAAAAAAGAATGAAAGAAAAGGACAAAAAAAGCATGGAGGTTGTTTTTTTGTTGTTGTTTGTTTGTTTTTTGTCTACAGAGAATTAAAATAGTGGCCAGAATTGAGAGAACAGATGAAGGTACTCATAGACTGGGAGTAAGGTTGTGGGCAGGGTGCTTTTTTAGTGGGAAAGCCCATAAACACTGGCTGGTTTGGGGTGGCTGCACGCACTCTTGTTGATGAGTTTGGCTCTCATTGGGTTCACCAAACACCAGTTAATTAAATGTAACCAATAAGAGTCAGATTCCCAGCCACTGTCTCTCTTATCCCCAAACCAACCAACCATTAAAATAACAGTTAAAACAACTCATAGCTAAAAGAATGACCCAAGTTCCATCAAACACTAATTTTACTGGTCGATATTTTGAGATTGGCTCAAATTCATGAATGGTTCTTTCCAGGATAAATGCTTCCTCCACCTATCTGTGTATTGTTTCTTATTCCAATTCTTAGCATTCTTTGCTTAACAGTGGCTTACCAAAAGACGGAGCCATCTCTGTTTCATAGAACAGGCCTGATGTTAGAACATGATGGACACATGTATGCTTTCCATTAAACTGGAACACTAATGCTGCCAGGAGTGCTGGCTAAAGCCTTTTGTTGCAGTTCAAAGACATTTGGCATTTTATTTAGAGTCTAGTAACCACTTAAAGGAATGAGGAACATCTTAACACTGATCCATCCTAGGATTTGGTTCAGATTCTCACTCAGAGCTGTCATACTATTCACGGAATTAACAGAGCCAATAAGGACTTCATAGACACAAATAATGACTCCATAGGCTGATCAATAATGTGGAGAAAAACAACAGATCAGAGTCATGATCTATTTCCTGGCATCTTACTAATTAAATAGGTTTAACTGTCTACCCAATGAATATAGTACAGATGGGTTATTCCTCTTAAGGCCAAGTTGGATCATTCAGGAGATGCCTTCATTTTCTGTTTGTTTCTCTGACCTCATCTTCTAATGAAAACTTTTGGTCATATTTACCAAACTGCTTTAACTTCGAGTAACTTGGATGTCATGTTTAATTTTCACTTCTTTTTACTCGACCGTTTCATAAATATTTTAGTCTGCCTCGACTATGACTATTGGTTAAGCCTTTCGTTTATGAGAGTTTTAATTCCACGGCTGGGCTGTCATGACTGGCAGTCAAGGGCTTCTCTTAGTTAGAGTTGAGAGTACTTTGCAAGTTTACTAGACAGATTAGAATAGAGCAATTCATCTCATTCGATCTCTTCCCTATACACACACAAGTCCATGTTTGTTATGACTTTCTTGATCCTTATTTATAAGACAATACAAGAGGAAACCATGTGCGTATGTTTAGAAATAGAGATGATAGACTGCACAGATATAGTTCACCACGTTCTGGGATGGGTTGTCAGTGTTCAAATAGGGAGTCTGGAGAGTAAGAACAGATGCTTTTTTTCCCTTAATGGCCCTTTCTCTAATTTAAAGTCCTTCCATTTATTTCCCTAAGATTTAGTGATAATTTTAAACACTTTAACTAAATTACCCAGCGGCTTGGCAGCCATCACAGAGGCAAATCCTTTTAGAAATCCTAGCAATCTGTTAGATCATGGGTACTATGATATAAAATCTGTGTGCTCCATGTACAAAAATTAAATCAGTGCAATGGATACAAATACGTACTGCAAATGGCACCATTTTCAAACCAAGGGGACGTGACCTACCT
Source organism: Otolemur garnettii (assembly GCF_000181295.1). Classification (NCBI taxonomy): domain Eukaryota; kingdom Metazoa; phylum Chordata; class Mammalia; order Primates; family Galagidae; genus Otolemur; species Otolemur garnettii. The sequence goes on from NW_003852396.1 coordinate 55,031,404, forward strand.
CTGAATATTGAATTTCTACATTTTTATTCAGAAGTTGGTTTTCCAAATTTGGACCAACTTATTTTCATTATCCCTAAGTAAGCCTACTTTGATTTTTTTTAACAGTTATTTTATAATCAGATAGAGCCAGCCAGCCCTGATTCATGGATTCTGATGTTGCTAGGATACACAGTTTGGTATTTGATGAAAGTATATCACTTCAAAGGGGAAAACTTACAAGTGTCCTAGAAAATGACACTCCCGTCTTCCACCATGGAAGACAGACCCAATCCTAGAGCTTCTCAGAAGCTTCAGACTGCAGGATTGGCCTCCCCATGCTCTGAAATAATCCTTTCTGGTGGGCTGTCCAATTGCTAAAACTAGTCAGGTTAATCTTAAAGCAAGGAACACATGTATTTATAATAAAACATGTTTTCGTGTTTGTTTTACAGTGAAGAGAAAAAAACCCAGAACCCCCAGATTTTATGTACTTTGAAAATATATTTAAAAACATTAAAAATTCTATATTTAAAACATATATTATATGTTAATTAGTACACTTAAATAGAACTTGTATTTACAATAGGCTTCTGATGCGGTTAAGTTTTAATGCCAATTTTTTTCAATAACATAATTATATAAATATACTAAAATACAATAAATATTTTTTTTTGTTTTACATGGTGAATAATATCTTTACCATAAAGAGAACAAGGCCACAGACATTTACTTACATTTTCAATGGGATCACCATAAAAAAGCAACAGGCCTGCTGCCATGCATGAAACACTTCTGCCACAAAGAGACCACAGCAAAACTTTAAAAAACAAAACAAAACAGAACACGAACGAACAGCAAAAGAGAGCGATTTTAACAAAATAAATCTCAGGTCAACAGAAACCACCAAGCATGTGACTATGATGTATCCTATTGGGTAAGAGAGAGCCACTGACCACACAATTGCTGAATGTCCCCCTATGAAACTGCTTAACAAATTAGGTCCTGGCAATCCTTTGAGATTGCGAGGGGGACTTTTTGTTTTTTAATTTTGTCCCTCAAAAGGAAGCTGCAAAAAAGTTAACATACAGCAGATTTTTTTCTTTCAAGCATTCTTACATGTTGAAAATGATTACAAAGATAATATTTTCAAATAGCACAAAACAAACCTATACTACATAAAGTCTTCTTTCTTTTAAAGAAAGGTATTTGGATGATGGATGGGCTAGCTCCAAATGAAAGACTGAACAAATAGACATTATTTGCTGATGGTATCTTTGTTCCCTGGGTCACAGTGGACATACTGTTCTGCTTATCCCTCACCCTGCTAAGATGCAGCAATTGCTTGAGGCTTTCTGATACTCAAGGACACCCTTCGAGGTGGTGCCTACTAACATTTCCAGGCTTGAAATGGGCTGAACGGGTGAATGGATTTAATTGGTTTTCACTGGGATCCATTTTCCCCAGAACCAGTATCCCAACTTGACTCCTCCTAGCCCAAATGGAAGAGGTGAGGCAGGGACACTATCCATGAACAGGCAGGACGGGCAGGAGGTTGCTATGGCCTTCACTGGGGAGCAAATTTTGTCAGCTCTGTCCTGGCTGCCTCCACTGAGCTGGGCACCTTCAAGCCCTAGGGTCTAAGATGTCCAGACACCCACCTTCCCAAAATCTTGTCTCTGGACAAGATTTTCATGATTTTTCTATTGGTCCCCTTGATCATTTGGCCTGAGTTTTTAATTTGTTTGTGTTCCTGTTCCCTTTCCCCTTAACCAAAAGTTCTCAAAAGATAAAACCCTGGTTTCCTCAAGTCTAATTTCAAAGCAATAAGTGTTCATGTAGCAAACAGCTTCTCTCTCATTGCATAATCTCATGATCACAAATGCCACATTTTGGCTCCAAACTTGCTCCAGGCTAATCCAACTTTATGCAAAATTATCCAGAGGTGGGATGGAGGGCATAAGTTGGCTTGAGTGTGGTCCTCCAGTTGAGAACCTCTTGAGCAGTTAGATAATGTAGGCACTTAAAGCACGAGGTCCAACCAACTTGACACATGTCATTCCAGGGCCATCTGAAGGGTCCTTCAGAGGCCTTTCTTTGGAATGTCTCAAGTACCATTCCCCACCTCCACCTAGACCTTGAGAGGGCCACTCAGAAATTCCTCTGCATTACCAGAAAATGACACATCAGCTCCACATAGCCTCCACATAGCTGCTTAGTCTCATTTCACTGGCAATGTGGATTCCTGCACCGATCTAGGTATTTCTGGGTTCATACAGAACTCTACCTTTTGCTTGCAAGACATTTTTAAGCCTTACCATGAATTTTTTAAGCCTTACCATGATTTATTCAAATGTTTACAGAGTTCATAAAAAAAGGATCTTTATTTTTTTTTCTTTTTTTGCTGTTCTTTTTCTCTCCTAAAAAAGATAAATCAATCACTGTTCTCCATGCTTACATGAGTGCCATGATGTGATACAATTGTTCACATATTCACAGCAGTGGTAAAATATTCCAGAGCGCGCAACTCATTTTTCTTCCTTATGATAAAAATAAAACAAAGAGGGGACCAAAGGGGGAGGGGGGAAAGAATGTGCTCTAAGCAAACATAGGTTTTTCTAACAAAAGAAGCTTCCCCTGACCAACACCCTGAAGCGTAAGCAGGGGCCTGGAGGTGCATCATGGGATGTGGAGTGTGAGTGTTTTTTTGTTCAGTTGCCTTAATTTTTATTCACTTTCCAGTCATCTGATTGATATTGCAAACATCTTTATAACTTACAAATATATCTTTTATCAACCAGAATCTATACTGAAAGAATTCTTTCCCCATCCCTACTCCCTGTAGAACTTAAACAAAACAAAACAAAACAAAAACAAACAAAAAAAGAAACACAAAACAAACAAAAATATACCCCTCCCATCCCCCATCCCCTAAAGCCAGTAAAGCAATGACAACAGCACCTTGACATTGTTTTAATTCCAACGCTATCAGAAGTTAAAAGCAGTAAAACAGATATAGTACTAACAAGAACGGAGATACTTACTGTCTAAAATGTAAACGGAATGTTTTGGTTCAAATTTTTGTTGTGTGTTTTTTTTTTTTTGTCTGTTTTCTGAAAGAGGACAGTTTATTATCAATTCACAATTAAAGCAGCATGCAATTTATTCTTATTTTTTTTTTTTTAACTTTTTATGTTTCAATTCTTGGCAACGGCAACAAACCACAACATTATCGAGGAATGTAATGCAAACTTTTTTTTTCAAAGTTGTGCGCAAATGACTGTTTCCCTTCTGGTCATGGATATGTCCAATAAATAGATTGTAGAACCACTGTACTGTATAAACTTCATTTATACATGCAGTTCATAAAATTATTTTTTCTTAACTGAATAATTTACCCTGTTATGTATATATACAAATAGATAATTTTTGTCTCAATATAATCTATACAACATAAATCCACTATCTTCCCCTTTTAATGGTCAATGTACATACACAGGAAGTGTCTATCCTTATGAATCGCCAGCCAATTCTCTTTTTGCTATCCATGGTCAGGGCCCTCACGTACGATTGGGTAGTTCGGCACTGGGAGTTCCAATGCCTCTTGTCTATGCCCCTGCATCCTTCCTTCGTGTAACCCATGGGATTGCACTTGGTCTCGTAGAAGTACTGCTTCAGTTGGCCTTTCGAAACAGGGACTTTTTCGAGGACTGTGACCGTCCCGCCCGACATGTCCACTGCAGTCTTTTTGTCTGCTGCCGTGACCCACTCACTAATACTGTCACACACGCTCAGCTCCCCACGGCGGGCAGGGTCAGAGTGGCGCCGGACCCTCATAGACATGTTTGCAGCATCCAGGTAATTTTTGTATTCCTCAAGCAGAAAGAGAAGAGGAGGCTCCAAAGGCACTTGGCTACTAAGCATCACCCTGGAAGTGTACAAGTCCGCGTCCTTAGTGTTTTCTTCATGAGGCCGAACTTTCTGGTCCTCATCCAACAGCTCTTCTATCACGTGTTCAAAAGTGTCAGCCAACGACGATGTCAGGCCTCTCGAACCTGCCTTGGGCCCATTCACGCTCTCCAGAGTCCCATGGGTCCGCACACCTGGGTAGGCCAAGCCGCCTTGTCCTCGGACGTTCACTTCCTTCATGGGGGCAGCCTTCATGCAACCGAAGTATGAAATAACCATAGTAAGGAAAAGGATGGTCATCACTCTTCTCACCTGGTGGAACTGTCAAGAGAAAACAGAAAGAAGACACAGAACTGGTTAGGCAGGGAGACAGTGTAGCCCCTCTGACTGTCATTCAGGCCATTCTGCAGGGTCAAGGATTTCTATGCCTTAGGGATAAAGTCCAGCTGCTCCGGACACTAATCAATGTCAGGAGCGCGCGCTGTATGTGATTTGAAATAAACCAGAGGCTATGCAGGGTTGCCCCCACCCCAAGATTTCGCATGTCAACCTGAGATGAGATGGCTTCTGAGCAAGGGAAAAAACTGTGGTTTCAAGTTCCTTTCCTTCCTCCCACTTCAGCAGCTTTGTAAGTTTAATTTTTAATGATCTCTGCTCAGGCTGTCACAAGAAACACAAAATCAGAAATGTTACTAAGCAACAACTCCAAGTGTAATAGTAATTTTTTTTTTCAAGTTAGCAACATGGTCCTTTGCAGGAACGTGTGACAGGCACAGCCGTGGCCTGAGGGGTCTGATGGGCCATTCTAGCTATGTGATGTCTAGGCATGAATAGCACAATAAAACAGCAGTCGGGGAGCTGTAAGGAGCCCTTCCACTGACTTTTTTCCCCTCCCACAGAGATCTATTACAGCAAAAAAAGAAAGATAATTTCATGGAGCCATCCTGGTTTACAGGTGAGGACACCAAAGGCCATGGAGGACTTGCCCCATGCCGTGCGGAAAGTTTCTATCAGAACTTGGGGCTCCCAGCTCCCCTGTGCTTTCCACTATACCTGGGTGGTCATAACTGAAAATGTTTTGCTTATTTCCAAACAGAAATCATTTTCTACATGTTAATTTTAATTATATGCCTGTGCCTGGGGCAGATACATGAAAATGATGTGTCTGCTTAAGAGAAAACTGACAAAGTCGGCATTAAAAAGCCAATTTAGGTCAATTTCAAATGCCTCCCACAGGCAGCTTCCATGTTTATCTCTGTCAATTCTCCAAAATCCTTCACCCCTTGGCTTTTGCTGGCTAAGACACAGATCTAGCTAAGAAAGCTAACCTTCTTTTTTATTGGTCCTCCTGTGTGTGTGTGTGTGTGTGTGTGTGTACATGCCTGTGTGTGTGAGCTCTGAGTTTCTCATACCTTTAAAATGCTGAGTGGAATTTAACACATTTTGGAAGAGGCAGCCAGTGCTTCTTTTTGTGCTTTTGAAGTTTCCTGGGAAGTCCCTTAACAGCATACCACAAAATTAATCTCTTCCTCTTTGCCAGAGGGTTGCTCTACTCTAAATTTGGCTCTACATCTACAGGCATGCTCTAGGAAGCCAATTAGAATGGATGAACAAGCAGAAAGAAAACATACCTATGGACCAACCCAAGGTTGCCGTCAGGTGGTGAAGGACTTCCGAGTCACTTACCTGAAGCACTGTGTCCCTTAGTAGTAAAGACTAGTATCTTCAGCCCTGACACGCTAACTTTATTCCTGCTTCTCCATTCTGGGGCATGGACTTACAAAAAGATACGCGCATGCCACAGTGATTATGCTGTGCTAGTAAGCAGGAAAATGGACTGTGTTTCTGCCCATGATATATCCCTGAATGCAAAGGCAACCTACCTCCCATCAATAGTTCAGAATGCAGAAATAACAGAAAGTTCTGGTATTGAAAATCAAATGTTTCTCTTTTCTCCTTTTGTAAGAGATTACATTTTCTACCACTCAGAGACTTCACTGCTATCCCTAAACGCAAACAAATGTCCTTCAGATTTACTTTAGCTTTGCATGAATAGTAAGAGTGCTCAGAATGGTTCAGATTGCACTGTGGTCGGAGAATAGGAAGGGCAAATTGGTTTGAATAAAATACAGATGTCCATTCTGCTAATGTCTAAACCTTTGTGAATGTTCTGGATTTTGCACTATCAAAGACAAGGATCCTCCAAGGAAAATTCTATTCCTGGAAGATAGATCATTGCATGGAAAATCTTTCTCCTAACCTTCCCAGTCCAAATTAAAATAATCCGAGGTGGCATAGCCCACTTAGGTCAAGGAAAGGATGCACATTTGGAATACCTTAGCCATCCATGCCAGACCGGTGGACATTCTGTGTGATCAGCTATCTTTCAACATCATATTTTATCAAATCTAGGATACCATCATTGTAAATCACAATATTTTATGTACTACTATGAAAGAAAAGAAATGCAGTTAAACTATTTCTTTATCACTTAGAACTTGTATGCTTACCAAAATAATTCTTTTATACTTATTTGGACACATCATATATAACTTTTGTGCATACGTAAAATAGAAAAATAAGTGAAGTAAATTATGCAATGACAACGACATAGTGATGACCATATAACAGCTGAAGAAAAACAAGATGACATTCACTGTAAGATATAGCTTACTTGAGGGATATTTACATATTTAAAAAAGTACACTCAGAATCAATGAAATATATAAGTGCCCACATTAACTGCTTAAAATGGTCCAAGTCAATGAGGCATTTTTTTTTTTTTTTGGTTTTTTCTTGAGATAGAGTCTCACTATGTCACCCTTAGTAGAGTGCCATCGTGTTACAGCTCACAGCAATCTCAAACTCTTGGGCTTAAGTGATTCTCTCACCTCAGCCTCCCGAGTAGCTGGGACCACAGATGCTTGCCACAATGCCCAGCCATTTTTTGGTTGCAATTGTCATCATTGTTTAGCAGGCACAGGCAGGGCTTGAACCTGCCACCTTTGGTGTATGTGGCTGGCACCCTACTCACTGAGCTACGGGCACTGAGCCCAAGTCAATAAGGCATCTTAAACTACGGAGCTGGAAAATTGTTCTGTTGTCACTACTACAGTAAGGAGTCCTTTTTTTTTAAAATTTCAGATTAATATGAGGGTGCAGACAGTTAGGTTACATTGTTTGTGTTAGTTAAAATCCAAGTTGTAGTTGTGCCCCTGTGCCCCCCACCCAAGAGGTGTGCCACCTAACCTTCCATTGTGCCTATTAGGTGAGAGCACACCCGTTTCCCTTTCTCTTCCCTTCCCCCTCTTCTTCTCCCCAAACCCTGCTTGAGTTTTGTTTTTTTTTTTCTCTTATGTGGGCGTGTATTTATTTGTTTACTGGTTTCATGTTAGTATTGAGTACATTGGATACTTGCTTTTCCATTCTTGTGATACTTTACTAAGTAGAATGTTCTCCAACTCAGTAAGGGTCTTTTAATGATACCAATACTTGGCTTCGAGAAGTTTACCTTTCACTGGTCTTATCTCTTTATTAATAACTTTTTGATTAGAAAGGCAATTAATACTTTATATATCATTTTCTCATTAGATCCACAAGCAAATATTTCAGAGGAACAATTAACATCTGAGTCCAAACATGAGCTTTCATTCTAAAGTCCAAATGTGGGAATTCCTCAGAACGGAACATGTGTATGGAATTCGGAATTTACTAAATGGTGATAAAGTCCAATCCAACATCTCTAGCCCTGCTCTCTTAGTGGCACTTCTGCAATTCTAACTGCCTACTCACTTATAAGGCCTTGAAATCAAGTAGATCCAACATCAAACTCAATATCTTTTATCAGAACAATGGTGCCTTCTACCTTTTCTGTTCCAAACAAGTCAGAAAATTTGGAATCAAGTTTGATAACATATTTCTTGCATAACCTTCAAATCTAATTGGTAAAGATGCCCTGATAATTTGTCCTTCAAAACACTTCTCCTTGTCCATCCTTTTTCCTCCAACCCATTGCCACCAGCTCAGCTGAAGCCCTCCCAATCTCATTTTGTAACTACAACATCCCCCTGCTATACTGGATACCCCTTCTGCTCCATTCATTCTGACCATCGCCTCCTGACTAACCAACCACTCTCATATTATTTATTCTTTCACACAAAAACTTGCAGTGGCTTTTTTTGTTCCATTGGATCAAATCTAACCTCTTCTATCTGGCACTAAACACCCTCCAAAATATGGCCTCACCCTTCTTAGCTTTCTCTTATTACTCAATGCTTCACTTTCTCATATTACTCAACACTTTGTCATTTCTGCTCTAATCAGGCCAGAGCCCTATACACGCTAATGCCTGGAAGTGACTTGTCCCATTCTTCTAGCAAACTCTTCTCTGTCTCTCTTTTCCTGGCTCAGTCTTGCTCATCCTTCTTGACCCAATTCAAGCATCAAGCCACCTTCTCTGATTACCCCAACCCATATGACCTTCCTTCTCTGCAATTCCACATTATATCTTATTTAGTATTTTATTCCCTACTTATTAATTAACTATATTCATGAATTATAGTCAGTTCTCAGTTGGAAACTTTCTGAGGGAATGAATCATGTCTGATCCCCCGTAATGCTTCACACAGGGAAATGTAATTGTAATAATAGGTAGAAACTTAACTAATGGGTGTATTAACCTAAGAGAAAATACAGTTCTGACATAATTTTTATGGGAAGTCTTTTCATCTGGAAAGCACCAGTGAACTCAGTGAAATTCTATAGGTTAGGCTATATTTGACCCCAAATTATAAGCTGGAAGGAATGTGACAGATAGCAACTCTCAGCCAGGAGCAATTTCTTGAGGGCCTTGAATCGGGTAAAACTTTACTTGAATAATTAAAAAGCAAATTACACTTCAATATACTAACTGTCCTACTCCATTTCTAACAGATCAATAGAAGACTTAGAAAGTAGGCAGTGGTAGTAATAATAACAATAATAATAATATTAAAATTTAGAGTTTTCAGTCTGTTAACTTCTTTATTCTGCTAAGTTCATTGATTAGTAATTGCATATATTATATTAGAAAATCATGAAAGATGAAATGAAAGCTTCCATGACAATTTTTCATTTTCAACCTTCAGATGAGTCTTTGTTACACAAAAGATAAAGAATCTGTGCAATATGCCAAGACCATTAGTCTATATATCTATTTATACTTCATATACTCATTGGTGCTAATTCTGCTCCAAGGCTTAAAACAAACGACTCAACCACTTCCATAAGATGGTAGGAAGGTTTTCTCAGCTCTACTCTCAGAAAATTCAATGAAGTACATACAACTAAAAAAAAAATTAACAAAGTTGATATAAAGTTTAGTTCCAAGTATGACTCAAAAGTCTTAAACATTCAATCAGAATAGTGTCCATGACAACATATTCTCTTTACGTTTGTCTAAGAAACTACAGAACATTCACAAGCATCATTTAATTTCATTTTTACAAGGAGATAGGATGGGTATCATTATCCCTATTATACAGATGAGGCAATTACACTTCGGAGAGGTTGAGTATCCTGTCAAATGTCATAAAGCTAGCAGGTCACCTGTCTCCTGATCCAAGCTTTTGCCATCAGGAAATGCTGCCATTTTTAGAACATTCACTGCAGAGAGGCCAGAAGCTATGACAATGAGGGAGCTCATAAAATGTGGGCGCAGTTTCCTGCAGTTATATGTATCCTGAAGCCCAGCTTTCTAAAGGCAGCACCATTAAGATACTACTTCATAGGACTGGATTCATCATGACCTCCACGACCCTTTGACTTCAAGGTTTGACTACTTCGGTGGGTGGAATTTCAGGCAATACAGTCTTCTTCGAAGAGAAAACTGCAAAAATTTTTGCTTATTAGGATGAAGTTTCTGTGGCCAAAGCTGAGAAGGGGAACTAAACAACAGTACAGAAAATTTGGACATACAGGGAAAAAAATGCAAAGTTTTGTTTGTTCTCCACCCCCTTGGGTTTAAATATAGTTTACAGATATGACGGCTCATTTTAGACAGTCCTGTAAGCAACAGTAATAATGATAATAGTGAAGAAATTATTAACTAATATTTCATTTCTAACATAAATGATGTAAACCTATTAAGCAACAACCTTAAAGAAGTTTTACAAATCAGTAAAAATCTTTAATTTGCATCCATCCATGAGCCCTCCTTTTGTTTATTTACCATATGAACTGAAGTTTACCTTTCCAGTCTTATCATCTAGGAGGGAGGTAGAGCATTTATTTAATTAGAATATAAAGGTCAAAACAGTCCAGGAAAGGCATGAACAACATTTTGGAAAGAGAAAGAAGTTAGTTGGAGAATGAAGGGATGTTTTGTGAAGATTGGAAGAGTTTGTGCATACCCAGAAAAGGTCCAAGTGAGTGAATGGCAGCTTGATTAACATCCCAGAGATGGAAAGGCATGGGGTGCTGTCTGGAGAGAAGACTTGGAATAGAAATAGTGAGAAATAAGATCGAATGATCGCCAGATTTGGGAAGGCTCTGAAGGTACGCTAAAGAGTCTGGATATCAGAAGAAGGCTACTGAAGAACCAGTGAGAGTTTCTGAGCGGGGGAAATCAAGTTTCTCAAGTAAGTTGCAAGAAGACCAGTTTACCACCGTGAGCAAGGTTTGAAAGAATGATAGACTGGAAAAAATGAATGGGTTGATTTTATTCTTAGTGACTACTGAACTTTAAAAACAAATATTAGTCATATGAGGTCAGACAGTTAAGTTCACAAACCAATCCTAGAAAAAGTGCTCTATACCTCATTGCTGACTAGCCCTACGGTCACTTGTCAGTAGTCCCCTGGAGAGGCTACGCACTCACACCTGTGCCTCGCCTTTCTCTAGGATGAGTTCGAAACTTAATTTTCAGACCTCGTACAACAACAGTTCTGATGACCATTCCAGGAAAAGAGTTCCAAAATTGCTTTGAAGGGTGAACCAGATGCTGGTGTTCATGGAAAGCTTCTTTTTTTTTTTTTTTTTTTTTTTGAGACAGGAGCCTCAAGCTGTCCCCCTGGGTAGAGTGCTGTGGCATCTCAGCTCACAGCAACCTCAAACTCCTGGGCTCAAGTGAGTCTCCTGCCTCAGCCTCCCAAGTAGCTGGGACCACAGGCGCCTGTCACAACGCCCAGCTATTTTTTGGTTGCAGCCATCATTGTTGTTTGGCGGCCCGGGCTGGATTTGAACCCACCACCTTGGGTGTACGTGGCTGGTGCCTTAGCCACTTGAGCCACAGGCACTGAGCCCGTGCAAAGCTTCTTAAGGGGAGTCTTCAAAGGTGACCATAGTGATATTTAGTAGTGAGGTATGTAGTGCTTTTTCTAGGACTAGTTGATGAATTTAATTGTCCAACCTCACATAAGTGTGGGGTTAAAGGCCGGAATATATCTTTTAAATTAATCAATCATCGATTAATCGATTGATAAGTTTATAAGCAGTTAGAGAGAAGTGTGCAGAGTTGAGTAGCTGGAATCGTCAGTGACATGTAGGTTGGCAGAAGAACAGGACAGAGGTAGAGGGGAGGTGAGATGACAAACTTTCATGCCAGTTCTAATTACACTGAACTTTGATTCTATGTTTAGCACTTTTCATTCAAAGATCTCCAAGATCTCCAAACACTTTGCAAATATTAAGTAATTAAGACTCATAGGACCCTAGAGGTGCAGGTAACTATAATTATCCCCATTTCATACAGAAGGAACAAGGACCTAAGTTTTTAATCAACTCCTCCACTCACTGTGGTTCCCCTGATAGAATAAGGTCAGAGCTCTAGGTTCCCAAGAAAACTGGGTCTTAAACTACAGGGACTGGTTTGTTCTATTTCTCTACATTATTTTCCCATTATATATATATATTGCTTAGCCAAGAAGACAAAGCAAACAAATAGAAAACCACCACCATAAAAATCCCTATACAAATTCTTCAAACAAAGTAATAGATAGTTGAAATCCATAAATAAAATGGAAAAAAATGTAATGATCATTACAGATACCTACTTATCTGGATGACCATTCAATTAAAAATAAATATTTCAGTAAATAATATCTGGTGTAATTAATAATGCAGGTAATATAAAGCTCTGAAGGAAGTATCTTCCTTTTTTTTTTTTTTTTTTTTGTTAAGTAGGCCCAGGCCAGGTTCAAACCTGCCACCCCTGGTGCACAGGGCCAGCACTCTTAATCACTGGCACCCAGCCAGGGGGTACCTTTAAAAATGTAGTTTCTAACCATAATGTAGTCTATGTCTTAGATAAGAATATCCCAATACATTACCTACAAAACACAATCTTTCATAGCAGAGAACCCTGTGATCCCCTGGTACACACATGGTGTTATGTGAAACTTGCAGACATTATTTAAACTCAATAAGAACACCAGAGAGATTGCTGATTCTTAGTTCACATCCAGAATAATGCACACTTGTAATTTCCATGAGAAAAAAAATGTATATTTTCCTGAATCATTAATTTGATGGATATATATACATGCATCTTTGATTGAAAGCACCTCCCAGTATTCCCCAACCTATCACTGAAAAAATAAGACTTTTGCTACTGGCAGAATGTCTAGCCTTCTGCAAGAGCAAAACCAGACCCTATGCTCTCTAAGGATAGGGACTAGGTAGTCTCCCTTGAATTACCACCTACAGCAGCAGTTCTCAACCTGTGGGTCGTGATCCCTTTGGACTATATTAAAGGTTTGTGGCATTAGGAAGGTTGGGAACCACTGACCTAGAGGAATTTATACAGTATCCTGCACAAACTAGGCTCCCCCAACACAATGAATAACTCTCTGTGCTGGTAATATCTGCCTACTATTTGGGAAGGTGCAATTAAAATATGAGCAGGATGTCTCAAAGTGAGCTGAAATGATGTCATGAATTTGGAATAAGGGATAAATAACACCCAGCACAAGGACCAGACCTGGGCAGAGAATATCCTACCCGGCATCCTGACCCCAGGCCCTGCTGCCACCATCCAATATGTTCTAAGTGCTTCTGCCACTATTTCCCTAAACTACTTGTTCTCCTGTAATTGATGGAGTCTCCCTGAAAGCTAGACTCACCCCAAACTGCCAGTCTCATCTGGACCTTGTCCTCCTTCTCTGCCTTCAGTCACAGAGTGACACTGTGTCAGTGGCACACACCTCTAGTCTCTAATTCAGAAGCCTTAGCATCAAGCATACCCAAGCCACTTGTATATCAAGTGAGATTATCTGAAAATACTTTATATCTTTAAATCTACTATTTTTTATTTTATAGGACCCAAACGACAGTTGACATTCAATTAAAGAGGTAAACCTCCTTTAGGATTCTGTTTTCTTTAGAATTTCAGGTCGGATGTGTTCTATAATTCACTTAAGTTTAGATTTAACAATGTTCTAACTATTGTCAAAAGGAATGTATTATTTATCAAATTCCTGCATGTGGTAAATGATGACATTAATTAAGAAGATAGGCTCGGCGCCTGTGGCTCAAGCGGCTAAGGCGCCAGCCACATACACCTAAGGTGGCGGGTTCGAATCCCCAGCCCGTACCCGCCAAACAACAATGACGCTGCAACCAAAAAATAGCCAGGCATTGTGGCAGGCGCCTGTGGTCCCAGCTACTTGGGAGGCGGAGGCAGGAGACTCGCTTGAGCCCAGGAGTTGGAGGTTGCTGTGAGCGTGATGCCACAGCACTCTACCCAGGGGGATAGCTTGAGGCTCCGTCTCAAAAAAAAAAAAATTAAGAAGATAATTAATTACAGGTGTTTCCAAGAATTCAATGACTCTCCCCATAACGAAGAACCTGGAAAAATTATTGAGTAAGTGTCACATTTAATGACAGGTATCCTGCAACTTCTGTGAAATAATATGGAGAAAAATTTCCTGTAAGATCATAACTTTGGTGAATATAGATCTAGAAAAACAAATGTCATTGTAACACAGGCATTTGCATTATACTTCATCATACATAAAGACTTTGGAACTTACTGAAAATTTTCAAGTATGCATTTAAGTTTATGCAGCCTACAGTCTGAAACTTTAGAGATTTTTGAGTGCTACATTTATAAATAAAGTGTACTAATGCAATTCCAATTCTTACTAGAAAAATATTCCAACAACAGGAGAAATTTCTGGGGGCCTGGGTTTAGGTGACTAAGGTAGGAGATAAACTTCCATGAGCTGAAATTAAATAAAATCTTATTTTTCAAAGTGTACAATGGATCAGCCGCTCTAAGGTATTCTAGGAGCTTATAAGAAACACAGAAGCTCAGCTTCCCCTCCCCCAGTCCACCCTCTTAATCAGAACCTGCACTTCAACAAGATAGTATAGTTCAGGTGACTCATATGCTTATTAAAGCTGAGAAGGAACAGACTAAATGATAAAGAGAAAGGAAGCCGCTCCAGATAAGAGAATGGAAGGTTTAAGCCAACTTAAGTATTATGGTACTTTCTCAGCATGCCATAGGGTTACCTGTCATCTTCCACCTTGGGTTCAACTTGTTTTATGGGGACATTCACGTGGGAAAATATCTTTGCTTTTGTAATGGCATTAAGTAAAATGTGAGTTCCCTTTATGTCAACTGGCTTTTCCACTATTGTGGTTATGTGCAGGCTACCTATAAACGTGATTGGATGAGTAAGAATTTTATACAGTGCTATTGACCTAAATTTGGACTTCTATTCAATCATTAATTTTTACCTAATTGCTGCAAGGCAAGTGCAAGCCTAGTCGGCCTCCCTGATCACTAAACAGAACCTAATATCTCTCACTGAAGCAGAATCCTATTAGAAATGATATGTGTAACCAGCTATAGCACATAGTAGATTTCTAGGCACAATGATATTATTTTCAGACAGATGTCGCTGGTCCTTTGGAGACTTTTCTGTCCTGAAATGGAGAAACAGAGACAGAGGCAGGGATAACTGGCAGATTTCTTATTTCTAGATTTGTCCTAAAACCAACAGATCCAGCTCTCTCCTACCAAGTACCAGTAAATTTAAACAAAAACAACTCATAAAACAGCAGTAACAGCAACAACAAAATCTTAAAATATATTAGTGTAGTGTCAAGCATCAAAAGACCAAAATACTGAAAATGGTTTACATAAATCAGAACCCAGAGAAAAGTGTAAAAGTTTTGAGTTGAACATTTTAAGGGAGTCCATGGGGGCAGTTTTGCCTGGAGACTGGTCCACTGTGTAGGCTTTTTACAAAGGACTACAGAGATTGCTGGTTTCCAAACATGAGGAAGTCACCAAGTTCACCAGTCCAAATTCTAATGACTCACAGTGGAACCCTGATAGTGCTGTTGTTAAATCATTTGCAAATGGGTAGGGCTGAGATGACACATAGCCCTATTTTCCTAGGTGGTATCTCAAGTATGTTGGGTTCCACCTTCAGCCCTATGTTGAAAAGTACAGATGTCAACACAGCTAAGGGACTGCCTCCTCCCAGTTACACACAACGCACACTATTAAGTGGGGATGTCGTGAGAGCTAAGCAGAGCACTGTCTTCTAAGTGGCTGCAGCCAAGAATCAGCATGTACCCAAAATGTACATAAGTAAATAAGGCAAGGGTGACATAATTGCATTCTTCCTCCCAAAGGGGAGACAAAGTAACTCTCAGACCCAAGGATAAAGCAAAAAGAAGTTTGCCTTTGTGTAAAGATCAGGAACATGCCAGAACAATCATAATTTTTTTTTTTAGAGAGAGAAAAAGTTAATACCAGCCTATTTTATTTCAGTCTCTTGCTTCAGAATTGGCAACTTGTAATCAACAGGATGCTTTTCAAGTATTGCTGGACACCCCAAGTTCCTGCCATGGGATGCTATGGTGATTCAGACAGCTGAGACCCAACAACCCAGCACACACTGTCACTCCACAAGCACACTTTTAATGGACCCCAGGGCTGCGGTAAAGGCATGCCCCTCCCGGTTTTTACACAGATGGTGCCCTTGAAATTTTCCAGCTAGTATATTCTTGTGGTTAATTAGTTACCTGAGCAATTTCCATTATAGAAAGAATATCTGTACATAATTAAACCCCTCTTAGGACCAAGTTGGCAAGCTTCAATGTCATTAACCTAGAAGGGCTCCAATGGGCATGGAATGGATAATTCTCACCTGATGAATGGACCACACTAGATTATACCTTCACCTCTGAAGTATGTAGAACACTTAAATCATAAAAAGCAAGAGAGGCAAAAAGACAGGTAGGGAAAGAAACTAGAACGGTAAGTTGCCTTTAGAGACAAAAGGATCACATTCCTTTTCAAACTACTCTCAAGAAATCCTGCAAAAAAGATAAAATTAGCAAGAGAAGGCTATTAACGCTCTGTTGCTCACCTTTATGAGACCATTTTCAGGAATCAGTTTGTTAAATTCCACTGAAGCGCAGAGGCACACACCACAGCCTTGCTCCTGGGACGCATAGTCATACCACACAGAAGCGTGTGGGCAGATGCCAAAACATGTGAGGACATGAAACTCTTTCTGGAGAAACTCAATGTTCTGCGTGGCAACAAGGATTAACCTTGCGCACACGTGGAGAAAACAGGTGGTTCCACACATCCAGTTGTCCTTGGGGTTATTTTTACATCCAACTCTGTAATTTCTTTTAATTACTTACTGTAAAGCACGGGAAAGGGCTCATTACTTATAGCTTAATAGAGGAGGAAAAATAATGGAATATTTTCTCCTGTCCCTTACTCTACCCTGGCTCCCAACTCTTCTGAGTGGTCACTGTTCCCCTGAACAGCACAAGTATGGAAGTTTCCAGACTTTATTCAAGATAATGAGCCGTGTGGGCCCTCTTCAAGAAACTGGCTGTGCTCCAGAGGTATGACATCATAATATAAGGAAAAATATTAACATCTCAGATGACCAAAGATTCATGTGGCTGACCAGAAAACGTTCACATCAGTGAAGCCATCAGAACGCTCCTATTTGGAAACATTCACTTCTGTGAATAACTGGGCTGGGAAAACATCTGCTGGTCTCCACCCCTCTTTGTTAAGCACTGATTCCTGCAGATGACATGCAAACTCAAATACCAATATATTTAATGTAAGCACAGGGTGAGGACCGTATTTTTATAAAGTAAACTATAAATAAATGCAGCACTGTATGTTTTGGTGGGGGTGGTATACGGGTGAGATCTTTGGAAGAGGCTTTGAGCAGCTATATAAATGATAAATAATATTAAGCTGTTCTTTATATTAAACATGATTTGAAATATAATAGCTGGCCAGGCACAATGGCTCATGCCTGTAATCCCAGCACTCTGGATTGCTGAGGTGGGGGAATTGCTTAGGGCCTGAACTTCCAGACTAGCGTAAGAAGGAGCAAGACCCCCATCTCTACAAAAAATAGAAAAAGTAGCCGGGCATGGTGGTACATGCCTCTAATCCCAGCTACTCAGGGGGCTGAGGCAGGACGATCACTTGAGCCCAGGAGTTCGAGATTGTAGTGAGCTATGATGACACCCTCAGTACTCTAGCTCACAGGGGGTAAAAAATAATAGTTAACATGTATTAACTATGAGGTAGATAATTTAGTTATCCATAGTTTACAGCTGAGGAAACTGAGGCTTGAGGAGAGTTAGTAAGTTTCCTAAGCCCATACACCTAGTCTGTGGTGGACATGGAACAGGAACCTGGGCTGGCTGGCAGTGCCTCTCTCCATATTGGGTCAGATAAGGATGGGAGGTCTTCTTTTTTGAGGGAGGTCCATTTGGCAGAGAGAGCCCGCGGATCCCATGCACCAGTTTCTTACTCATTAAGCAAAGTTGCACGTGGTCATTTCTGAGAAGCAGTTTGTTTATGCACTCATTTCCCAGAGGGCCAACGTCACCCTCATGTTTCACCATGACTACCTTTTGCTAAATCTTGGATTATTCCCACAAGATACTGACAAACTATGCATGAAGGTAACTTGAGATGTCAGAACACTTTTTTCCCGGAGAAGATCTCCTCAGGTATTGGAACAGACCCATATATTTTTCATACCCGTACATACCTGTACATAACTACCAAATACTCCCTCAAGTCTACTTGAGAAGAGTTTTCAATCAAGGCCCAAGTATCACTGTGCCTTTAAAAAAAATAGTTGTGACCTAAAATCTTTCTTTATAGCACCTAAAGCACCCCTCAAAGTCCTGTGGTCTGACACCTCATGCCACTGCATTTGAGGCCCATCCATTGGTCCTGGTATTCAGGAATACAGCTGAGGGACTGAGGTACAGCAAGACAATCTCAAATTTATTCTCAAGGAGTAATGTGGACCATTGGTTAAGACCACAAAGACAGCAGATGGTCCAGCATGGGTGGAGCATCAGACGCTCGCAGATTGTGCCAACAAGACCCATTGAGTCAAAATAGCCAAGGGAAAGAGGGTGGTGGAATGGGTTCTCTCCCACCAAACTAGCACCTAGAGGCCCTTGGTGTGAATGACAAGGCCAGTGGACCCCGGAGCCACATGGAGTTGATACAAAACATACCTGGGCTGACACTGGGTTACTTGATGATGGCACAAAACACAACACCCTGTCCCTGGCCATAACTGGCCCTGGGAAGAGAGCAGACCTGCAGAGAAGCAGCTGCAAGGAGCCTGAGAACAAAACTGGAAATGCCTGTTGTGAAAGCCTTCACTGGCACTATTTACAAAA
This sequence comes from Otolemur garnettii, assembly GCF_000181295.1. NCBI lineage: Eukaryota > Metazoa > Chordata > Mammalia > Primates > Galagidae > Otolemur > Otolemur garnettii. Next base: position 55,049,974 of record NW_003852396.1, read on the forward strand.
GAAAATGTGTATTTGTCAGTGGTGTGTCAGCTAGCCTTTGGCTGTCTACCTCTGTGCCCCACAGCGATCTCGTGTGTGCCAAATATTAACACAATTATCCAACTGCGACTGCTCCATAGAGAGGAAACGTGGCTTGCCCCTAAAAAGTGGTCCCATCAACAAGTGTATGGAAAAAAAAAAAAAAGAACATCTATTTGGAAACAGTAATCACTCTGCCTGGCTCCATTTACCACAGTTTTAATGCAATAGAACTGAAGGGAGATTTTTTTTTTTCCCGTCCTCAGAAAAAAGTCAGACTGAGAATCAATCTTTAATGGTAAGGAGTTATGTGAGGATGACCTGGAATACATGCCTTTCAAAATGTGAAGCTGTTATCTAGGCCATGGATCACGGTGTTTTTATACGATTCCTGTCTAACGCAGGAAACTGCCTGGCAGCTTTAAGGAAGAAATCCAGCAGTATCACACCAGAGTTCAATGTTTGTATCGCATTTTGGCAGTTTTAATTTCTCTTATAATGTAGTAGTTAATTACAAATCTTGGGGGAAAATATAAAATCATTCCTCAAAAATGAATCCCCTGGGTATGACAGTTCCAAGCTTAGCAAGATTTCCTCTGATTGAAGATACATCTCTTGAACTCAGTTCCTGGAAATAATGTTTATAGCTGAGAAAAGGGCACTGATGGCCTAATATACAGTGCACTGTGATGGAACAATTCTCCCTTCTGTTCTAATAAACACCGCTGCGCTCCTTAGATCCATCATTGCTAGTCAGGTGAATAATGAATGCATCAACTTTCCATGACAGGAAATTCTGCAAGTGGCGACATGGGTCCCTTCCATGTGTATCCCTAGAATTGGCACAAGCCCATGGCTGTGGTGTGGTCAGGCATTATTTCCACTGGAACTGACGCCTCCACCAGCTCTTGGAACAGTCTAGTATTCCCACTGCAAACTCGAGATGAGGTAAAAGACTGAGCCTTCACTTAGAAGTTCGCCTCCCGTTTCTCATCTCATCTCACCCACTGTTAGGTGAAGCTATGGAGAAGCGGATATTCTCATCCACTAACAGCGGATCATGCAGGACAACTAGGCAGTATCTATCAAAATAGAAATGAATTTTCCTGTGGTCCCAGCAATTCCACTTGTGAGAAGAGATGTACAGATACAGGTGTACAAAATGATATATATACAACACTAGTAATTGCAGCAAGATATGTATTAGCAAAAATACTAAACATGGCCCCCTTTCCAGCTATAGGAAAGTAGATAAATGACAGCACATACTTACAATCCATGCAACTATGAAGAAGAATGAGTTATTTCCCCATATGCTAAACGAGAAAGCTCTCTGAAACATAAGTGACAAAAAGAAGGGGCAAAACATTGTATATGTGGCATAATATCTTTTGTTTTAAAAATGGAGGAAAATAATAGCACATTCCCATCATCTGTATTTACATAAACACGCTATAAATGATGCACAAGAAAATAACACAAATGATCATCTACGGATGGTGTGTGTTGGGGAAACAGGTGACTCAAGCACAAGTGGAGCGAGACCCCTCAACTTCTTTTTAACACTATTTTGATTTTCGAATGTTACAAATTATCCAAAAATTAAATAAAAAATATCCAAATTAAATAAAAATGTTTAGCCCAGTGGCATCATTTCTGGCCCAAACCACCTCCCATAATGCTCTGATGCAACAGATATTCCAGAATTTTCCTTTGCTTGTGTCTGTCCTACTAGTGACAACAATTAATAAGTCCGGTGGGTGCCATCTCAGTTTGGGGCACACTTCCCTTGAAAAAACTAATTTGAGGTGGGACAAGTAGGCATAGAAGACAGTCCCTGGGACTGTGGGCTGAAGACTCAAGTCCTAGTCCTGCGTAACTTCTCTGTTAAGTTGACCCTATGAAACAACTGGCATTTAACCATTTTTAACCAACAAATTAGACATATTCATGGGTGAACATGCTGCCTCACCTCTGTGATACAATGAGGATAAGTATACTTACCCTGCCTAATTCTCAGCATCACACCAGGGATTGTGAGTAGATGAAAAAGGACTTTGTAAACTGTAAAGGGCAACTCTACAAACAAATTTGTAAAACATAACATGAGTCTGAGGGGTGGCCAGGGGCAAATACAAGAGGGGAATGGGACTCATTCCCAATGTACCTGAGATACTGAAATAGTGGAGAGGAGAGAAAACTTACGAAGAATAGATTCTAACTATAAATAAAAAAACCAAGAGCAGGCTGACCTGAAGTGGAAAATGTGTTTAAATGAGTCCATATGTGGCCATCTGCAGTTGAACATGCTCAAAATTCTGGAAAGCCTGCTAGGGAACTCTGGGAGACATATCTGGGGGTAAACTGTCAGGATACTGACTTGAACAGGAATGTGAGATCAATGTTGAATGAACAACCCAACATGGGTTAAGACGGCCCTTACTCCTAAGACAGGCATAGTTGCTGGAGAAGTGTACCTGTCGCACACAGGTAGGCCTCCAAATTACCTCCAAAATCAAATGCAAACTTCAAACACTTCTGAAAATGCTCCCAGAGGACCTTTTACCCCAAATTTAGAGACTTAATGAAAAACCCCTCTTTAAAATGGCAAAAAGTAAAACCCAAAAAGCTTCTCATCTCCATATGTACAGTCATCTGGAAAACAGATCTCCCATTAAATGGATGGTCAAAGCTGAACCACAGTGTTAAACTACTCACAAAAATTCAAGGGCTGTTTTCCTACCTTCCTAAAGTGAAACATTCCAAAAGCCTAGAAATAACCACATGAGAAAGTTCAAAGAAGGTACTCCAACTTGGTGCTGCTATCCAGACATTGGGTTAGCAAACCAGCTACCTGGAACTCAGAAAGAGGAAGTAAGAGATTCCTATTTTGATTAGACAAGGTCTCTGTGCAAGGTGCCTGTGAACACAGAGATGAGAAACTGCTACCTCCAAATTCTATGTCCAGGGCATAGATACAAGCTCCCGTTTCATCAGCAGAGTTGTGGTTGGTCAGCTGAAGATGAAGGTCAGAGCCAGCTGTGTTTCTGTAATCCCCTCATTTGAAGAGAAGTCAACTATAGATCGTGTTTATTCCATGATGGGGGGGAAAACAACAAATACTTTGTAATCTTCATTTCTGCCTCTTCTCCCTTCAGAGCTGCAAAGGTCACCCAAATTTCTGTATTCAGCTTATGTGTCAGACTGGCAGCTTAGGACAACAGCAATTTTAGCCTTTTTCTAAAATTTAATTTTTAACTAAGTGTGCATTTAACAGATATTTTCGGTGCCTAGGCACTGGGGACACCAAAATGAATGAGACAGAATTTCGGCCTTTGGGGACTTCTTTGTTAAAGGGAGCATGGGGTGTGGGTTAGACACTTATATCAACAAGGAAGTACATGTTGTAGCTGACAAATGCACAGAGGCCATTCCCAAGGGAGGGAATGTAGTGGAGAGCAGGTCTTGGTTAATACAGATCATATTTTACAGAACAGAAGATTATAATGTCTGATCTGCTATCCTTTTAGCATGTATAACCCATAAAAGCAAGATGAAGAATCCAGCAAGAGTTCAATGTTGGTGAGCTTCTGGGGCACATAAGCTGAAAACCATAACTCATTTATAGATTCTTAGCCAGAACTGATTTTCCATTAAAAGCGTCTTCCTTGCTGATAATAACAATGTGGGAGCATTTCTTTTCCATATGGGAAAAACATGTTGAATCACTTAGCAAGTACCTACAGGGCCGCCTACTATGTATGTGCCCAGCACTCAGCTATGTGCTATGGGGACTAAGACATGTTTTTGCTTTCAAAGCATTTGCAATCTGATTGTAGAGTTAATCCTAAAATAGGTGTGAGAAAAAAGGCAAACCTAGCTCTTGAGGATAAGGACCACATCCTGTGCAACTTTGAAAAAATTAGCCATTTACTCAACTTTCTGCCATTACACATTTCTGGTAATCATATACCTCTTCCCTTTGGGATTTTGAATTGAGAGTAGAATAGAAACAAATTGCCAACAAGAATCAAACTGAAGGTTCAGGTGCAGCATCAGCGCAGGGGTCCATTGCTTTGGTTCACATGCTCCGGAAGATACCAGATCTCTTGTTTTTTCATAGGAAGGAACAGATAATGGGGACAAGATATTCTGGACAAGAGTCCAGAATATTTCTTTGCTAATATTCCTTTTTAGGAAGCAAGTATCCTTCTGGAAACACAAAGATGGGGAAAAAGATTTTCCCTCAACATTGTTTTAAGCACAGAGAATTTAAGTAGTTTGCTCAAGATCACGGAGCTAGTAAGTGGTGGACCTAAAATCAAACTCGATCTTCAAGCCCAGGAATGTGGGTACCAGGCCTAGGCCACCTCAAGAAAATTCTATTTATGGTGGGGTGTGGTGGCTCACACTTATAATCCTAGCACTATGGAAGGCTGAGACAGGTGGATTGCTTAAGCTCAGGAGTTTAAGACCAGCCTGAGCAAGAGGGAGACTCTGACTCTACTAAAAATAGAAAAACAAGCTACACATTGTGGTGGGCACTTACAGTCCCAGCTACTTGGGAGGCTGAGGTATGAGATGAGGATCACCTGAGCCCAAGAGGTTTGAGGTTGCTGTGAGCTATGATGCCATGACCCTCTACCCAGCGTACAGATTGAGACTCTACCTCCAAAAAAAAAAAGAAAGAAAGAAAAGAAATTTCTATTTACAAAATGCTTCTTTCAAGTCAAAAGAGTATCCTGAGCAGGACACTCTATGGCAGTGGTTCTCAACCTTCCTAATGCTGCAACCCTTTAATACAGTTCCTGTGGGTTGCGACCCACAGGTTGAGAACTGCTGCTCTATAGCATCTTTCTAGACTGACTAAAACATTTTATTTCCAACTCCTAGCATAGGGTCTGACACAGTAAAGACACACAATAGTAACTTAATTGCTATATAATTGCTTATACAATTAACTACTAAGTTGGGAGGTACAGACCATAAATGGCCCAGGAACTCTAGATAGGGCAGGTTTTTTATGGACAGGAATCTTTCTAGAGAAGGTAGAATTCCAGCTGGGTCTTGAAGAATGAATAGGATTTAGATGGATAAAAGAAGCGGAAAAAGTCATAAGTAAACAAATTAGACCCAGAGAATGACAACAAAACAGAGTTTGAGTTTTGTCAACTCAAAGTTTTAGTTATGAAGCCTACTGATGAAGCTTTTGATTCTCTTGATAAGTCGTCATTTAAAATATGGTTTTGGTGGGGTTTTTTTTTTTTTTTGGAACCAAAAAGTATTCATACTTAAACAGTAGTTGAAATTCACTAAGCATTTACTATGCCAAACACTGATCTAAGAACTTCATGTGTATTAGCACATTTAATCCCTGCCAATGCTCTGTTAAGTGGTCAAGGGACAGAGAATATAAGTAAACTTGCCCAAGATCAAAGACCTAGTAAGGGTTAGGCCTGGGATCAGACTCATTCCGGGGACTCAGAAATACTGTCCCAGGTCTTTTGCTCTCATGTGGAAGTTTCATATCAGAACATTTCTTTCAAGTCAGAGGAAAATCTTCAGCAGGCTCCTATGTCAAAGCCCCCGGATTTCTGATGATTTACAGATTTGGGATGCCGCAAATCCCTTCTAACTGCACTTTAATCCAAGTATTTGGATGATGAAGTCAATGTTTCTTTAAATCACAGGATTTTCAATTTACTTGGCTTCTAATTCAGCAATTCCCAAACTTTCTTATACATCTGAACCACCTGTGGAAGTTTCTGACCATAACATAGGCCTAGGGGTCCTATCCCAAACCCATAAATCTCAGACATTAGGCCCTCATATGTGTATCTATCATTTTTTAATTTCAGTAGTAATGCTGAGAATCATTAATTTTTTGTTTGTCTGGTTTTGTTTTTGTGGGAGGCTCTTGCTCTATGTCCCAGGATACAAGGTGGTGGCATCATCACAGCTCACTACAACCTCAAACTCCTGGGTTCAACTGATCTTCCTGCCTCAGCCTTTTCAGTACCTGGCACTACAGGCAAGCACCACCATATCTGGCTAATTTTTACTTTTTTATTTTTTATAGCAATAGGGTCTCACTTTTGTTCAGGCTAGTCTTGAACCCCTGGCCTCAAGTGATCCTCCAGACTTGCCTTCCCAAAGTGCTACGATTACAGGCGTGAACCATGCACCCAGCCTGATTATCGTGTTTGAGAACCCTGTGTTCTATTCTATTAGCATCTGCAATAGCTCACTTACTAAGTTCCTTAGCTTTAAGCAAAATTGAAACTACGAAGCTTGAGGAACAGCACATCAAAATCATGTATTCATTTTCTCTCCTTTCAAGAGTTTTTCCCTTAAAGAAACTAAATTCAAAAACTTGTTAGGATAAACATTTTTAATCTTTCCATTACTATGTTCTTCCTTGGCACACAGAAGGGTGTCAGATTCTGCTGTAGAGAAAAAAGTGGATACTAGGCCAGGGTGACAATATCAGCTTGCACCTGCTCTGGGCCCTCTACATTAGTGCAGCAAGGGTGAAATGTAGTTTCTTATTTGAATACTGCAGTCCTCAGTGGTGGTAAGAGGACTGGGTAGATAAAGTTACTGGTCTATAATCCTTGCTCTGGTTCTATAGCTATATATTTCTAATCATTATTTAGCTTCTCTAAGTTTCAGTTTCTCCCTTGATTATATACAAATAATATCTGCCCAACCTTTTTCTTATGGTTTTCTGTATAATGAAATGAGATGCAGAAGTGCATGTTTTAAAGGATGGACTACTACACATTTGAGCAAGGTAATTATCAAAGCATGCAATCTTGTCCGCATGACTTTAGCCAGTGAAATCACGTAGGAATCTTAGTGACAACAAACCAACCACATTTTGGTTCTAGTACCAACAATTAACTGGGGCAGTGCACAAGGACAAGTTTTTATAACCCCCTCATGTGGTTGGAACAGCTGTGGTGAAGGTTCTCCTAGGTTTTTAGATGACTGACTCTGAGGACAAAAGAGGAGGCTCTGGGACAATAGATGCTACCAAGTTTAAGAAAGTCATTGTTAGGGAGGCGAAACCCAGGTGGAAAAGTCTGATAATTTAGGGAAAGCATCTTAAAATAAATTTTATTAATGATAAGACATTTTAATGATTAACAAAACATTTAGGATAAGGTCATCGTGTATTGCTTCTCAGCCATTGCACATAATTATTTAAAAAAATTATGCCATGCAAAAAAGAATTCACACTTAAAAAGCAGTATCTACTTTATCAGGTTACCATTTGTTGAATGCTCTCAATAAGCAGGTGAATACAGCTCTCCGTGCAAGTGAAGGGTCACAGAAATGGACAGCGAGATTGTCCTCTGCCTGATTGCCCTGCTCAAGTGTGAGAGAGAAGGCGAGGAATGTGGATGTAGGTTTGGTATTAGAGGGGAAGTGGGACCTATTCCCACTTCCTCAACTTCTGATTTTTTTTTTTTTTTTTTGAGATTCACAGAAGAACTATGCAGATGTTTGCTTCCTTGCGGCTTCCTTGCTTCCCTATCAAGAGCTTGACCATTTCTCCATTGATGACGCTAACTTATGCCCCAGTTAGCCTATTTACACGATCCATGAATATACCACACGCAGACTCCTACCCTGCGCAGCAGAGCAAAATCACTGCCTGACTTCACAATGAAGGGACACCTAATGAGTGAGTGTGGTTTCAGTAAACTCATAAAAGATCCCATTACTCAATTGCTGAAGTTAAATATGTTATTAACTAAGGCTTAAAGGCAAAATAGCCCTCACAAAACTGAGTTTTTGTCTTTTTCCTCATTTGGCATAATCATGAAGCCAACTTTTAGTAAATGGAAACATTCGCATCATTTAAGTTTTTTTTTTTTTTAGAAGAGAAACACACAGCATTTATAAATACTGTCAAATTAAAGACACATTGCTGAATCCCGTACATGAGAGAAAAAAACAAGTCCATCATAAAATCAGGGGAAGCAAATAGCATCTTTGGTCCAGAAGTTTCCTTCTACTGTGGCTTCTGTTGTAGAGACATTGCTGTAAACAGTTCCTTACAAAATGCTCTTAAATAGCAAAATGTCTTTTAAGATAATGTCTAACAAGTATTTCTGTTATCTCAATTTGAACACAAAATGATACCTGAAAATCAGAGGCTAAAAAAGTTTAACCTCTAAAACAGAGAAATAGGTTCTTTCAAAATGATACAGTCAATACATGAAAATACAGGATGGCAGGAGGTTCTAAAATAACTCAGAGAATTTGCTCAAGATTTTTCTCCTTTTTTTTTTTTTTAGAGTAGACCTCTATGGGAATACATGAATAGGTAATAAAAGCCTTATAGGAGCAAATCAATGGAGTTCCTTATCAAGTAGACCTAAAAATAAATGGATCAATGTAGGAAAAAGAAGCCCAACTAGCCCAGTGCCCAGTGCCTGGCACCCACTGGGCGCTCAATTAATGCTTGGTGAATTAATCAGTGAAGGAATCATTCCCTGTAGATAACACTTTAACTTTTTTTTTAAGCCTTGCAACAGAAAAAAATATATATAAACTGTAAAGTATGTGATATCGTAAAGGGATGTGGACAGTCAACTGTTCTGCTGACTGACAATATTAATACTTGAAAGCAGTAAGAAAGATCATAAAGAATAAATACTCATTGATCCTTGGAGTGGCCTGATCTTCTCATGGTCTATGCTTGCATTTTATGACATCTCTCTGTTGGTTAATCTCCAACTGTTCTACAGAAGAGTAAAACAAGATATATGAATGTTGAAGCCCAATGGTGTTGGGTAAGAGGTCGATTTCTCTGAGGGTTTACATTTAAAAAGAAAAACTCTTTGGAAAGCTAATATCTGTGGTATCCAGGAAGTGAAGTAAATGGTAGAAAGTTGGCTTAGTTCAGCGGCTAAGCTGTCTGACAAATGTAATGTTAGAAGTTAATTTCTTTGTTTTTTTTTGAGACAGAGTCTCACTCTGCCACCCCAGGTAGAGTACCCTCGCGTCATAGCTCACAGCAACCTCAAATTCCTGGGCTCAAGCAATCCTCTTGCCTCAGCTTCCCCACTAGCTGGACTACAGGTACCCATCACAATGCTGGCTATTTGTTTAGAGATGAGAGTCTCACTCTTACTTAGGCTCTTAGGTCTTGAACTCCTGAGCTCACCAATCCACCTACCTTGGCCTCCCAAACTGCTAGATTATAGGTGTGAACCACTGCAACCAGCCAAAAGTTAATTTCTTAAACAATTTGCCCATCTGCTAAGAACTCTTTCTTTCAAACGTTCTGTTCTGCCTGACCCAAAGGAAAAATAACTTGTGAGAATCCATATAAATGTGAAAAGAGTAAATTACAACACTTTGCAAAGAAACAGAGTTTCTGACACTCAGTTCATGATACTATTCCCATCTAGAGGAAGACTCAAAGACAGAAATATATCCTTGTCTTCATTAGGATTGTTTGTGAACTAAAAATAAAGAGCACACTTATGATCAGTATATTGGAAAAACTTGAAGAAGAAAATGTCCAGATTCCAAAGAAGCCTCTTTTTTCTTTATTAGATTATAAATTGCTCTAATAAAGTGCTTTGCATGCAGTAAAATGCTTAATTAAATTGAACTGAAAGGTCTTCTTGCTATCATAGTACTTAATTTTACATCAGCAGTCCTGGGTCTGATCTCTAAGGCAACACAGAATACACCCACTCCCTCTTCTTTACAATAGTTCTTCAAAGTTTTAAAGACTGTCCTCACAATATGGATGACAAAAATACATCGTGATGCGTGTTGCCACTCTAATCCCCCAGCGATAGCAGGCATCAACAATCAAGACATTCTTTCTCACTGAGCCTGGACAATTTCAGAATTCTTCCAACCTGGCATTCCATGTAGCCACTATCATGTGATTAAGGTTGCTAAGGGAAATGAAAACCATTTGCCATTCCAGTCTAAGTCTTCTTGTCCCCAAGCCACCCATTTCAAGTTCCCTTAATAATTCTTCACATGCAATGCTTTTAAATTCCCTACATTTGGTCACAATGATAGGAACGGACACTAATTTATCAATGAGGTGCCCCAAACAACCTATTTTAGTTCTTGAAGGTAATATTCTAGAGTCTGTCTTTTTAGAAAGCAGAGAGTTATTAACTTTTGACTTTGAGGATTGTGCTTCTAACGGCGCAGTCCAGAATTTCAGTTGGATTTGTTAACAGCCCCTAGTCACACCACTGGCTCACACTGAACTTGCAGTTAATTTAAAACACTCAGGTTTCCTTTCCACAATGTGATCACTCACACCACCCCCACCCTCACTGCACCCTCAACTACCTGTTCTGTCCTGTGTTTACGCAATTGATGTTTTGAACTTCATCATAATAAACGTAAATGATCCAGATTCTGTCATTCAACAGAAGGTCTGCAGTATCTGCTGGCTTTATGTTTCAACAGGATAAGCATATCGTCTGTGCCTTCAGACATGTTATCAGCCAGCATGTCGGTGCTGGATGTGTTTCCCCAATGCTGCATGACAGAGAATACCTTCGAGAGTTTGGCCTAGGAATGTGGCCTGGGACTCCGCCAGGCATCTCCCTCCAGCAACATGACTGCAAATTCCTCGACCTACAGATTCTACACGATGTAAAAGAAATTTGTCTGTGTTTAAAAACACATTCAAGAAATAAGTGAACATGTGAAACGATGGAGAAACTTGTTTCAATTTGGGCATAGTTTCAGCTTTCAGAGGCACAAGAAAGCAGAAAGCAAGCATAGGAAAATGGAACTGCTGACGGTAGCAGCTCCAAGCTCAAGACTGATTAGACTGAATCCCATGTGGCAAAAATTTTATTCAATGAGCTTCCTTCTCTCCCTGCATCCCCTTTAGAACTTTGTTTTTTTAAAGAATTTTTTTTTCTTGGAAAATGTACGCCCTTTTTAAAACTTTCTTTTTTCTAAAAACGAAAGTTTTCTGCCCCTGGTGGCCACGACGGATGACACAAAGGACAGCCAGTATGATGACTTTCTTTGGTTACCATGCTATTTTTCCTCTGCTTACCAAAATTGGCGCCGATTTAAGACACACTATATTCCATTCCCTGAAGCACAGAAATTGGCATCTCCTCTGGCATCCACAAATTTCAAGACATTTAAAAGAAAATCCATAAGTTTACAGTTGCTGTTTAAATGAACTTTATCATTTCATCTATTCCAAATATAATCCCCCGACTGAATCAAATTATGCATAAGAAATTTTAGAACTAAGCTAACCAAATGACTTTTATCATAGATATTGCAAAAAATGTTATTCAACTTCCTTCTTTCCATTTCTGCCTTCCTGTCAGCAAGACAAATCATTATTTTTCTATACGGTTTCTTCATTGTCTATATCACTAGTGAGAATCTCTATTAGAGAAGCAACTGTTAATCTATTTGCTCACTCCACAACTTTTATCCAACTGCATTAGTGTTATTCTGGATGCTATTATGGGAGCATGCAAAAATGAACTAAATATAGGTTTTTTTCATTAAAGAATTTTCAGCCAATTTGAAATTATTGGTTCCTGTTTTTGTTATTTTTTTTTTTTTTTGGTGTTGGCTCACATATATATCTTTATTCTAAGATTAAGGGAATCCTTATAATTTCCTTCCCCTTCTCCTTTTTTGTGTCTTATTTTTTGGTGTTTATAATCCTATTTTAACATCTATTTTATTCGTAGTCTTCTTAAATCACTAAAGTCAAAATTGAATCATAGATCAAAGACATTCTTAAAGGTCTCTCTACTCAATTTATTTGGTGTTACTGTATCTCAGAAAGGGTAATGAATTGCCCGTGGCAAATGAATCAGATCAGAACCTTTGTACTCCATGTTTTAGTACATATCCCTAAAAATAATAAATGTGAAAAAGGAGGCCAGCCCTTGCTTCCGGCAGGCTAGTCTTTATTTGGTTACTACATAAAAATGCTAAAAGGACTTTGTGTATATATCGAGTGGTGGATCTGCTTGTTTTTAAATTTCCTCTATAATTCCATATGCACACTCTCCCTCCCCCCCCCAATCTGCCAAATCTGAATGGGATGGCAAGAAATCCTTGTAACTATAGCCTTGGAAAAATGGTTCACATGGAAATAAGCCATTTGGCTGGTAAAGCTGGTAGTTTTGTTCTCTAGGTGGCACTATTACTTCAATTTTTGATGAGTTGCTACAATTATTCGAACTGCTTGGGTTTTTTTTTTTTTGAGTTTCCATCATTCCAACTCTTAATTTCATACAAAATTTAATGACAGATTGTCTTCTAGGTTTTACTGTAATAAGCCAATTTGAAGTTCAGTGATTTATCATATAATTGTACATCTCCTTGTTTATGTTGTCTTAGAATTAAGAAATCCTCTTTTGTATTTCCTCCAGAGAGGCATGTCAAAAACCCAGAAGGTCGTCATAAAGTTTCCGTCAGACCAAAGGAACAAAGATGAAAGCACATTTAAGAGCGGCTAGGTTCTGGGAGCTTTCAAAATCAGGACATTACTACCACCATGAAAAGTTCTTTCAAGTGAACCTTTTGGGAAAACTACATAACATTTGTTACTCTCTGGGGTCCCTGGAAATAAACTTTTGCTTTATATGGCTGTCACTGAAGCTTGTAAATTACTTTGCTTTCCCCCAATCACTCTCCCATCCCACATCCAGTTTCCTAATTCACCTAATGTGACCTATCCTCAAACGTTAAGCAATTTATAAATGAGGTATCGGGGTAATGATCCACTTCTTAGCAGCCAGTATGTTTAGCCAGATTTGTCTCCCCAAGAGCATAAATTTGAATACTTACATTTCAGTGAAAGCTTCCATACAAATCCGACCAGCTACTCATGTGCTTCTACAGAAAAGAGAATACCTTCCTCTTCCTTTCAGAGAACACACCCATTTGCCACCCTCTCCCCAGCAATGATTTTTCAATGTCAATACATGAGAGAGCTCCATTCTTCTGCATCCGCCATCAGTAATGATTCCATATATTCAATAATGGGGTCCACGACTTTTCTAAGTCCGTTTAGTATGAGCATTTCTAGAAATCCAGTGATGCATTTAAGTATAAAATTACTTAGGATTAAATAATTCTGTTATATTAAGTGGACGTTTCAGGGGACTTTTAGGATACATATGCCTAAGCTTAAAAATCCGAAAACTCTCCCAGGTTTCCTAGGGTTAAATCCCACATGCAATGACATAAAGATTTCATTTGCCAACATCATGTATTGCTTAGCGTAGCTCCATACTAAACAGAGTAAATGGCTGCAGAGTGTAAGCAGTAAGTTTGCTCATTCACTTCTGAAGCCCATCTGTGCGTGTTATTCATCCTAATAAAGAAAATTTATCACAACACAACTTAATGTGATTCTTGTTCAAATGATTTCTTCCTCCATTGAACAAGAGCCAGCACTTTAAACCTAGAATTCCACAGAATTCTCTCCTGGATTCCTTTTTAAAATGCAATTCACAGCTTGAGATCACAGAGCCTGCCAGTGGCTGAATGGCTGCCCTGGATGGCTGAGAGTCCTTCAATTAAGCAGCAATTTTGCAATTAGTGGAAACTGAGTGCCCTACAATTGTTTGAAAACACGTTGAGGCAAGTTAGCAATTACCCTATTACAGGGATATATTCACGTGCCTTGGACTAGGGAGCCCCCTCACAGAAACTGAACTCTCCAACACAGGGAGATCCAAGTGGAATATTAAGGTCTTAATCATTAAAATAAAATTGGTATGATGGACGTCTGAAATAGGGTTGCCTTTCATCTTAAAAGATATTCAGACTTGTCTGCTTTCATTCAGGAATTCAGAAATTGTTCTCTCTACTCTAGGACTAGTTTCCTAGACATTAAAATTTTAACAAACTGATAGCATCTGACCTGTCCATTCTGCACATCTTCAGTTTTCTAAACATAAAGTCTATGATTGAGATCCAAAGCTACTGGCTGTGTTACATTTATATATGTTCTATCACAGTTCACATAGGTAGAGTTCTGAGATTTACAGAAGGTTTTAAAAGATGAATGCAAAAAATGTAAACAAGCTCTTTGCTATACTATTAGGTGGGCGTGCTGAGAGCTCTCTGTGTGCTGAGCTACAAACTAGAGTTATTTATATTAGAAAGAAATGAGATTATCAATCATCCACCTTTTAACTATTAAAAAGCTGGGACTCTTATTAAAGATTCCAGGAAGGGGGAAACAGCTTACATTCTAAGAGTGTCCATGTAAACAAGGACTTTGAGCCAGGATATTAGAAATTTGCACTATTTACCGGATTTCCCCTTGTGAAGAAGTCAAAAAGAACCAGAAATAACCCAGCACCTACCCTCCCCATTTTTGGCCATTATAAGATGAAGGCTATTAACTCACATGGTAAAAATGAATCATTTGAAGTGATTACTACATTTTAGGCCAATGATCATGCTCTTGATTCCTTTGGTTTGCCAGTAAAAGCTACGCACAGTGAAAAGATATCCTAAAACAGATTTACTAAATGCTTCATTTTCTGAACACACAAATAATGTCGACCTACTATCTCAAATGGCCTTAGATGTCACCTTAAATTTAACATTTCCACTTACTAACTCAGCTCTGAATGGGCTATGAAAGTCTCCAAAGGTATGTGAAAAATTGCTGTTATTTTGCTTTAAAAAATGTGATGTCTAAGTGTGTCTGCAATGTTCTAAGGCTTCAAAACATGTACGTAAGTCTTGTTTATCTGGAAATTATTTCTTTCTGCTTATAAATAGAAAATGTTCTTGTAATATCTTAAAATAGTTCTACATACATAATGCTTTTCATATCATAGTACTTACTACTGGTCTATATTTACCAACATTGATCACTTTTACAAAATAAAATAGAAGAAAAAAAGACATCGACTTTATGGCCCTGGAATTCCAGTAATGGTAACCAACGTGTTTTAAATTCCAGCAAAGGTTATGGTTACATTTCAACAAGTGTTTTTTTCCTTTCTCTTACCTCTGCTGCTAGTCCAGAGGTAAACTTATTACAAAAGAAAAAAGCAAGGCACTTGCAAAATCAGGGAGTAGGAGTTTAGCACTTGTTTTAAGGGGGTGGTGTTCCCCCATCAAACCCTTGTAAGCTATATGATCTGTTATGTGTAATGGCATGAAGCACCACATGTCATAATCTCACAAACCTCTGACCTAAAAGTGATAAGGTTGCAGGAGGTAAAGGATTCAGGGCTCCCACGTTTAGACAAATTAAGTCTGTAATTATACCACAATAAATTAAAATGCAAAAAAATACGTCTATCAAATTGTAAGGCCCAAATGGCCTTTGACCTTATAACATATAAAAACAGATTTTGGACACAATTAAAGGAGGGAGGATATTTTCCAAGAAGTTGAACCAATTTGATGGGGGGGGGGTGTGTCTCAATCGCATAGCACCTTATTTACACACAGAAAAAATTAACGTTCCCAATTACATATCTCTTTGCTTTAAAAATAACAGTACCAGGAGGATCAATAAACACTCAGAAATATGCTTCTCTCTGCTTCTGGCTAAGAACGTTCTTGTATTCTTTGTCAGAAAACATTCACTGGTCGCTGCTGACATGGAGGTTCCTAGAGGAACCTAAAATAAGATCCAGGAAGCCTTAATTCGACCACCAACTATAACTTCCTTGGCTCCCCAGCGCAAGGAAAACTTTTTGCATTGGAGCCAAAGAAGAGTCAAAATCCGACTAGTCGCACGCCTACCGAGCTGCAGTCAGAAGCACCATTCAAGTCCCTCCTACCAGCTCTCTTAAGGGTTCCCGCAAAACCATCCCTTACCACGTCCCCACCCCCAGCCTCCGCCCACAGCAGCTGCTCTTGGCAGCATGGCCGGCAGAGGGCACCCTCTACCTTCCCTAGCACCGTTTCCCTAACCTCTAACTCCTGGCCCCCCTCCACCCCCATCCTTCATCCCCGTTCCACCCCCAACATAGAAACACTGCATCCACCAGTTCAATCCCGGAGGCCCAAGACTTTTTCCCCTTGGGAGTGCCCCAGTCTGCAATTTCCCCTTCTTCTTACCCGTCAGGCATAAAGCCTTCAGTTATTTCTTTCCAGGCTCAGCTCACTCGCCTCTCTTCCCCGTTCTGCATCCCCAGAGACCAACCAGAGTCAGGAATCCCTCCCTCCGTACATCCCTCCCACCCCGCCCAAGTCAGAACTTTTATGTCCCTAGAGGGAGTTCCAGGAAGGGGCAGAGAATGGAGAGAAGTGTGGGTACCGCCGCCCAGGAGTCCCACAGATCGTCGCGGGTCTCCGTGGCAGAAATGCTCCAAGTTTTCCTAGTTACAGTGGCTTTGGACTTGTAAGTCTGCTTTGGTCTCAACTCGGGAAAGCAGGTGCCCACGTGCAGACTGGCCCAAGCCCCGGAGACGGGATTCGGACCAAGAACGCGAGCTCCCCCCTCCTCTGCCCCTCGGCTCGGGGACCGAGTAGCCCTCGGGAAGGATTCATACCCTGGCCCCAACACCCTCCCCTAGCAGGGTCGCCGACAGCTGGCGCCCTAAATCCTTCACTATTCCTCCTTGGCTGGAGGGGGATTTGGGAGGTCCCGGGGGTGCCGTCTTTGCTCCTGTCGCGAAGCTTCGCGTCTCCTCTTGGCCTTCTCTCCTCTACTTAGAGGCTTCCCGAGGTCCCTCTCCCTCGGCTGTCCCTCTGGGTCGTGGGATAGAGGGAGAAGGGTCCCCAAGGGGCAACTCCAAATCCTCCCCTTATGGAGGGGAGCGAAGGAGAAGTCTGGGCTCTTACCACAACTTTGGGGGGACCTTAATCAACTTTCCCCCGAGGACGGGCGGCTCCCGTGCCAAACCCCACGCCAGGCGCTCGCCTACCTCGGGGTCCACACAAAGCTCACGGGTCCCGGGCGGCGGAGTCACATCGCTGTCCCGCTCCTGGCCCCAGCGCCCAGCCCTGGTCCCAGTGGCGGTGCCGCTCCCCGCCGGCCCCACAGCAGCGGTGGCAGCTGCATTCAAATGTCTCATCAAAGCTTCGCGGGGAGGAGGTGAAGGGCGCACCGGGCCGGCAGCTCAGTCCGACCCGGCAGCCCGAGGCGCGACGGGGTGCGCGGGACGGGAGCGGGCGGGTGCGCCGGGGCGCTGCGGCGCGGCGGGGACCCGGAGCTCCAGCCTGCGCTTGGCTCTCGGGTCAGACATTATTTAGCTCTTCGGTTGAGCTTGGATTGGTCAAACGGCGCCGCCCCCCGCTCCCCTCCCCCCGACTCGCCGGCGCTACCGATACCCGTTCGGGGCGGCCGCTTAAAGTGAACGCCGCGCCTTTTCCTAGCTCTGGCTCGGCCCCCCGGGGTCCCAGGGCAGCCCGGGACTCCCATCTGCTCCGGGACCTGTCCCCTGCTCCCGCTCCCTCGGGGGACCGCGCGACGTCACCCCGCCAGCCCCGCACCTGCCTGGGGAGCCTCGGCGGGACGCCCGGAGGTTTCGAGGGGTGGTGGAGCCCCAGCCCCTGGGAACCCCGCGTGCGGCACTATGCGGAAACCTGGACGGTGTGCGCTGGAGCGAGAGGAAGCGAGGGCCATGAGGACGCCCGGAGGTCTTGATCCCCTCGCGCGCAACTCTCCCCTTCCTCCCCATCCCAGCACCCAAGTTCTGTGGGAGAGGGCGTGCATTTCCCGGGCCACAGACACACCTCTCCGCACCTTCCCGCACCACGGAGCTCGCAAACGCGACCACACAATGAAATGGCACAGAGCATGGGGCTATTGGTTTACTCCGCTGCCTTAAACACGCCAGCTTAAACAGAGTTCGCGCACTGACCTCTCCAGAGTTTGCCTAATAGGAATTCAATCAAGATAATAACGGCATTTTTTATTAATGAACGCCCCCAGATAACGTTACACCAAGTTACTTGTTCCAGCCAGGAAGCCGAGGCAATGACAGACCTCGCTAAAGGCACACGCTTTCTAGCAGACCAAACAGAAAAACGGAAAGAGGAAGAAAGAAAAGAAACCCACCTTTTCAGTTACTACTTGTCAAAGTAAACATCAAGGCAGCTGCTCTGAGGAAGACTCCGGCCGAAAACTCCCAGACTCTATTATTGTTTCTCGTTCCCTTGGCTTCAGAAAAGGGTGGGTGGGGGGGGCGAGTCTTTGGTGCCCAGTAGGTACTCCTTCTGTTCCGCAGCAAAGAAGTTAAATTATTGATAGTGGAAATTGCATGGCGGAGGTAATACTCGCACCCCTTGAGCGAGGAGCTCCATTTGATCTCGGCAGAGGCAGGGAGATTTCATGCTAGCTCGCCTGGGGGAGCGGCAGCGCCAGCAGCCCTCTGCGCCGTGAATGGGAAAGTGGGTGGGAGTCCACGAGAGGGCTCCACGGTGCCTTGACGTGCGCTGTCATATGATACCTCCGCTGCCTCGAAATAGACACTCTAGTGCACGAATTACCAGAATCAAAATTCAGCGCATTTAAAATGATACATCTTTTATTAGAAGAGTTCCGTTCCAGGGCATTGCATGGTTTTGCAGATGTTTTCACTTCCAGCCCTAGCAAACTTACACACATAAGCTAACCCTTTTTTTAATAATGATCCTAGGCTGCAAAGATAAATAAAAAGCCTTCTGCTTTAACCAGAACAGGGGGGAGGAGGTCGAGGGGAGAGTTGGCTGGTAATCCTCCACCACTCCCCACCCCACTCCACCTCACCTCACCCCACCCCCGCCGGCAGCAGATGAGCCAATAGTCTTTAGGGTTCTCACGTGGCTGTAGCCCAGACCCTTCGAGAGAACTTAGGTAGGTGGCTGGGGGCCAGAGGACTATTTTCAATTAGCCATTTGACGGACTCCGTCAACTGTCTACCTGTGTTCCTGCTTTAAAACTAATTGTTTTTTCTTCCTAGTTCAACCAATTTGTACACATTATGAATTACCTAAAAATTTAGAATAGAGAATAATATTGTACCTAACTTGGAGTCTCAGGACCTCCTCAAAGCATAAAAATCACCTGGGTGAATGTCAAAATGAAGATTCCCCCTCCCGAAATTGTGATTTTAGTGAAGGTGGGGCACGGTCCAGGAGTTAGCATTTTAATAAGCACTCCAAGCCATTTCAATGCAAAATGTCTGAGGTCACACTTTGAAAAACACTCATATAAGGGGTGCAAAAAATGGGATCGGAGGACTCTCCCACCCACATCATGTCCAAATTCTGCAGGAAGTTTAATGTGTATGTGCATTTTTCTGTAATTTCAAAGGGGGGTTGACCTAATAATTGCTAAGACTCATTGCTGTAAGACTTTCCTAAACACTCCAACATTAATTTTGCTAAAGGAAAAGATTTATAAACAGTTTCCTTCCCTGGACCCTCTTGTGGTTGTCAAGAATGTTCTGTTGACCTGAATATGTAACATTATTACATACTTGGTTCAATTTACCTAAGAGTTTACAGTTAACAAAATGAGTTCACTAACATTGGCTATTTTGGAGCTTCTAAGGACTAGTGACAGAAATTATTATTCCTGCTTCATAAAAGAAGAATCTGAGACAGAATGCCAGGAAATAATTTACCCAAGTTCGCAGTTATGTACCAGAGACAAGACTTCAGTGAACTTAAGAACTCCAGCTAGAAATAACTCTGTTTCCAGCCCTTTCCTCACCCCAATAAAGGAAACTTATCTGTTCCTTGGCAGTGTTATCAGGATGTGTGATCATTCAGAGCTCCTTTGCAAAATGTTGGACAAAATAGTCAAATTATTCAAATATATGCATATTCTTAGAGTATCACACATTTAGCTTTGCACCTCTGTCAACTTGACAGAGCACATGACCAATACAAACTACCTTACAACACAGATGGTGGAGTTTATTGTGGAGTATTCAACATACACGGAATATGCATACTAATTAGCAAGCAATATAGCTCTGAGGGCATGAAGCTGGGTTTGGCCTCCCCAAAGACCCTCTGCATTGGTTCCCAGAGGTGTAGACTGAATGCAAACACGTTTTCTCTTAAGGTTGTAATACAATTTAACACAGTAGTTTTCTAAATTTAAAAATAATACTCGTACTACATTATAAGGGACTCTCCCATCCCTACCACAAACTTTTTCTTTTATAGCTTTACGTGAATTTCAAACTGATGCTTACTTTCCGACTTTAAATTTGCTTGAAAATGATCTATACACCTAGATTTTTAAGTTCCATTGTAATTTACTTCCTTTCTGAAAACTACCTGGCAAACTAACATCAGGAATCCAAGCTAGCATTCTCAAAGATGCTCAGTTAGAAGTGATGGCAAATCTTTTACCTGCTAAATTCACACTGCCACGTCAGCATTTCTGCTGAAGGAAAAGGTGTTCTCATTTCCCAGACTCTGATTGGGTAGGTCTATGGCCAGCCTTCTTAATCCTACTCTCCCTTGACATTATATAAATAAATGTGTGTATCTTCACTTTCCAGTGTGTGGTGCAGTTTTACCGAAGAAAAGACAGAGGAGTCAGAAATGGCAGGGAAATCTGGAAATAAAAGATCAAATGCCAATTCAGATAAGCCTGATGAATCACAACTCTTACCATTTCGGAGCATTCCCAAACTTTATGATTTGTGATTATAGCATTTCCAAAACAGTAAGAGACCAGACTTAAAGCACTCACCTACTTGCCTTAAATGTATATCTAACATACAGAAACAATGCAGCCAAGATTACCTAAAGCCGTACCAGTGCTTTGCCTGGAATTCTGAATATTTTTTATTTGTTTAATTCAAGTAGCATATAGAGATAGTTCTGCGGATCCGAGATTAACCTTTTTACAAAATTATTTTCCTATTGTGATCAAGGGTGATATAGAGCAGGCATTTCTGCTTCTTCTTAAAGATTGCTTCCTGGTATAATTCATATGTTAGAAGCAAAGATTCCAAGATTATTACTTGAACATTTTTCTCTGTCTCCAAAAGGAGGAAAATCTTTGCAGCTTGAAAAATGAATCTTACCTATTTCACATTTGTGGGACTTAAAACTTAATTTTGAGTAAGTCTAAGTTTTTATTTCTTTTTGGTTATGGTCTAATACTTTCCTAACCCAATGTTCCAGGAAAACAAAGGCAAGGAAGAAATGTGAATTCCTATCTATTCTTGTCAGGAAATATAAACTAATCCTTATTACCAAAGTGGGGGCAGAGGCAGTAGGCTCAGATTTGACACTGACATAATTTTTCTATTAATAATTTTAATTGGCTGAGGTCAATTCTACAGTCCCTATAAGCATTTTATGTTTAATTATGTTTGTTTAAGTTTCCTAGTTACTCCTACCTTCAGCCTTTCTTGCCAAAACAAAAAGGATTGTCTAGCATCAAATGAATTGACCTCAAAAACTGCTGAAAATTGGAGTAATTAGCATAAGGAAAATAGTAAGTAAACAGGAAAATCTCCCACTAAGAAGAGTGGCAAAAATGTTTTCAAATTCATACGGAATGATTTCAAAGGTTCAATCTAGCACTGAACTGTGTCACTCAACAATTTCCAGAATTATTGAATAAAGCCCATTCTGAGAAAAATCTTAAGGAAGAAATAACTTCTCTATTGATTAGATGGTGTTTCTTCTCTGTAAGCTTTTTATGAACCATGAGAATAGCTCAGTGCCATACTCCTAGGTGTTGAAATTGGTCAACACCCGTTGCAAGAGCTATGTAACTAGGCATGGCCATTAGTAGCAGACAAAGGAAAGGAATTACAGTAAGAAAATTCTAGAAAGGCCAAGATTAAGATTAAGAGAATAAAACAAGCGGGTCAAAATCTGATCCCATCTGGGAATAATATTTAGTTGGATGAAGAGAAACAGCTCACAAACCATTAGGAAACTGCTAAGACTGATCTCAGACATGTGAGAGTCATCAGTTCGTAAACTTTTGAGTTACCAGATTTTCCCTGAGAACAGTTAAAAATTAATACTGAAGAATAAATTTAGTTTACTTGTTTTAATATTTCTATAAGCATGGTAAAAAAAAAAAAAAAAAGGATGCCAGAGTGGGGACTTGGGACATAAGTTAGAGCTGACAATAATAAATTGCTGTCATCTTTGTGGGTTTTTCTGGGGAAAGAGCCATGAAAAGAAGGAACAAATTTACCAAAGGGTTTTGGGTGTAAGGAGCAGATTACCTTATTTTGAAGACTCGAGTATTTAGGCTGTGTGATGATTGGAGTAAGAGGTTTTTCTACTGGTCAATTATATATCATTAAAATAATGAGAAAGAAAAGTATGCAAAAAAAAAAAAAGTTCAGGAAAAATAATTACTGAACTTCCCAAAGTCATACTTTAAAAGCCACACTAAAAATCTGGCCCTTTCTTGTGTGATTTTGATACATGAATCTACACAGCATCTAGCTTTAGTGGTCTTTGTAACCAAGAACCTGGGCAGACTGGTTCTCTTTTCCTGGTCCTCCAGACAGCACAGATATGGTGGGAATAAAATCCTTAGTCACACACAGGTGCAGAATGGGTTAGGTTTTTGATTTGTCTTGCACACAACATCATTTGAAAACATCTGAAACTCTTGACTTTATTATCTTCAATTTCCCTTCACTGCATAATTATATTCTTTTCATTGATGAAAACTTGCTGAGCACCTACTATGTGTCAGAGATGAGTCTATGCTCTCTGACACAGGCAGATGATTGAGATGGATTTCAGCCCTTTGATATTTGTATTCTAGGATATGAGTTGTATTTTAATGCTTGTAAATTTGCTGCCAGTAGGATGTTCAGTTTTGTTTTCTTTTACAGTAGTTTTGGTTTATGGAAAGGTGATGCCCCTAGTGGCCAGAAGAAGTAGTGATAGACAAGAAACTGGTCCCAAAGCTAGAGGAGTACTGAGAGGTTGGAGAGGGCCACCAGGATGGTGAGTGCCCCAGTTATTCTTGCTTAGCAGGGTTTTACAAAGGTAAACAAAGGATAAAGGGTAGAGGGCATGGGAGGGAAGGAATGAGACAAATAATTTTTGCTTGAAGCAAATAATTTTTCTAATTATGGTAGGTAGGCTTATGAAACGATAGATCCAGAAGGGATATTAAAAGATTATCTCATTTTCTTCATCACTTATAAGCCTATCATTGCAGACCAGGGAAGTAGACTACACATCCTTCTTCTGAGGACCTTTCCAAAATCCAGCAATGCTAGTGCTTAGAAGTTCCCACTTACAATGCATTTCTGTTATTGTTGCAATTTATATCTTATTTCATTTCATCCAACCTTCGTGAAGATGGAGAACAGCTGCTTACTAACCTCCTTGTTATTAAGTCACCACTCAGACTTTTCTCATAGCAAAAGATCAGATCTCACAACCTTTCTTCATAAACTCCAACTTTCAATCCATTAATCATTTCCCTTGGTCTACTCTGGACCTCCTCCAAGGTTTCCATATTCTTCTGAAAATGTGGAGCCACAAACCAGACATGTGTGTGAAATTATCCAGGGCTCAGGAAACATGGGAGTCATGAATTATATGAACACAGCTGTTGGGAAAAACTAAGGGGAAGGTCCAATCAGATTGACAAATCTTCCCCTTGCAACTTGGAGACAGAAGTGTTGTTTAATAAAAAGATGAGTCTTCGTAACAAAGCTATATCTTTTACCCTTAGCTTTTAGACGAAGCATTTTCTTTTCAAAAGAAACAGATCTTGAGCAGAACATTTAGCTTTCTCTTTTCTCCCCCTCAACAAAATTGTTTAAGAACAAGTGATTTTTCTGTACTCTGTTTAATATCCTAAGTTTTGGACCTTTAACTGTTGGATTGGGATAGAGCTTTCGTATTCTCAGGTGCTTATATTTTAGTATCATTCCTCTCAAAAGGCAAGGTCTTTGAAAATCTATACTACTTTTGAAGCTTCCATTTTCTCCCACATTGTACCATTTCTTTTTATTTTGTCTACATACAGCACCTAATTTGAATAAAGTGAATGAAACTTGGTTGAATTCCATAAAAAAAAAAACAAAAAGCATGCTAAACTACATGTTAGCCTACCAGAATCAAGTTTACCTAAATATTTCAGTCGTCAAATATATCCCTCTGATAGCCTCATAATTCAATGTGACCTAATATTTGAGGCCTTTTAATTCTCTATAGGCCAGTTGAAGAGGATGAGATCAGCAGAAATACCATTCTCACTACTCCTAGTCGTCTGGTCAGGGCATATTCAATGGTTACTATAAAACAACTCAATTGTCTCAAGAAGAAATTAGGCCAGATATAGAATGAAGGCAGCACTCTAAAAAGAAAATGGGTAAGAGAGAAAAACATTTCCTTCTTCTTCTTAGCATCACTTTGACTCTGTGACAAAAAAAAGGGACTAATAAAAGTATTTGCTATAAGTGGGCACTTCTGAAACCTTAATCTGCCAGTGAGGGGCACCAAGAAGTGGTAAGTCTAAGATCTAAGAAAGGGTGATGCTGATGCAGATGGATGGGACAAATAAAGGTTTCATCGAAGTTGAGGACAGAGAGATGGGGTGGCACGAGGAAGGAACGAGTGAGAGCAGAGATGTGCATTGAAATTCAAAGACCCCATGATTGATTTGTTTTCTTTTGATACTGCTATGTAAGCACTGGGGGAAACTCCTTAAATTTCACTGCTTAACCAGTAGTCATGACGTGGGAGAGGGATGCTGTGTGTGTAATGTGTAGAGGGTGGTATCTTATATATGGCCAGATACCAAATTTTGGAAGCCCAGATGTGATGTTGATGCTGTGGCTCAAATGAAATATATTTCTGGCACACAAACTTAGATAACAGTCAAATTCCTTGGGACAGCTTCCATGCTGAATTATAAAAATGAAGACCCAAGACTTAATTTATTACCACGTTTCACACTTCCTAAAAGTATAGTAAAGTGTTTAGCATTGAGGCTCTTTTATTTCATAGGAATGTTTTCCTGAAGACCTTGGGAAGAATAAGCCTAACATATCACCCACTGACCTTTATACTTCCCAGTATAAACAACTGAAGTTAGCTTTGCATTGCTCATTGCTTCACGTTGACACTGAATACGAACTTGAACTAGTATTGTCACGTCGTTAACATATCCCTATTCTTATTATAACAAGATTGCGGATGTAGATCACGTTAGAACTACTTTGCAAGCCAAATTTCCATTACCTTCCATTTTGCACACAAAAACCAATCAGACTAACGTGAGTAAAAATAAGTGAATTCCATAAAAAAGAATCTTGCTAATCTCTACGGTGCCAATTTATCTCAAATGTATTTAGAAGTTTGACATATTCGTGAGTATTTGCTAGACTGTTTCCTGGCAATACTACTTTTTGTCATTATGTTTTTGAAAACTCATCTGGTTATTTATTTATATGATCTTGCCCTCTAATTATAGAAATAATTTCTAAAATACCTAATTTATCCTTCAGTTAATTGATGTTTGTAAGAGTACAACTTTAGGACAGTATTTAATCATGAAAGCAGGATTATGTGTATGGATGTCATAGGGAAGAAGAGACAGGTCTAAGGAGTATTTCTTTAGAAAATGGTCTGGGTTAGGACAGTGCCTGTGGCTCAAAGGAGTAGGGCGCCAGCCCCATATGCCAGAGGTGGCGGGTTCAAACCCAGCCCTGGCCAAAAACTGCAAAAAAAAAAAAAAAAAAGAAAAGAAAAGAAAAAAAAGAATATAGTATGGGTTAAAAAATATAAATTTTAAATTAGTAAACATTTTCTAAGATTTTTAGGACTGGGGATCTTAATAGATACAATTAATTTTATAGTCTCCTCTTACTTCTTAATCATTCTGAGGTAAACAAATCAGATGTTGATGTCCTGGGATGGGAAAGAAAAAGAGAAACATTTTGTCACTGAAAATTAGATAAATGCTGTCAAATCTTAAATAGGAGAACCAAGTGAAGAAACTCTGAAACACAAGTAGTAATATAGAAATCAATGGAAACTTAAGGGTTCAATTCATTTTATTTTAACTAGTGTCTCCATAATCAGAAAGTAACTAGAAGGTATTTAGGAAATTTAAAGTAGAATTAGTTATGTCCTATCATTTTGATATCAATATCTTATTAGCATGCTGCTACAGTTTTATGTTTATATTTTAGTAATTAACCTAAATTTTTCACTTTATTTTGAAAATCAAGGTAATTAAAATCTTGCACATATTGTCCTCAGTTTTCTTTTGTTCTGCTTATTGAGAAATAGAATAAATGTCATTGTCATGTGATTGGATTTCAAGGCTCAGATAGTGTAGTCAAGAGAACTTAGGTCCTAATTTAAACTCTGTCACTTTCTGGACAAGCCACATCACTAGCCCAAGTTTGTTCACATAGATACTATAAATAGTGCCATACAAATGTTTACTGAATAAATTGAGAGACCTGTACTACTGTGCACCTTAGTTGCCCAGTCAGTAAAATGAAGTCCGTGCTATATAAGCCGTGGTTGCCAAATATAGCAATACATTCAGACCCTAACTCAGAAAGAATAAATGGTTCGAGTGATTTCAGTGTACTCAGGGAACGAATGAACTAGATCATCATTAAGGCAACTTTTCATCTAAATGTGGACTCCTTTAAGGAATCGTATATTATTTGCAAAACTTAATTTGGAACTCATGTCATTATTTCCTCTAAAGTTAGAGCTCTGAGCCAAGGTAAGGATTCATTCTCCTTGATTATATGTGTCTTCCTTATTTATCTCTGACAAGACTTTAGGCAGACTTTTTCCACACATCATAATGTCTTTTAAGAACGTGCTTTCTGCTGGGCTGGTTTCTGAGCTTTGCGACATATCAAATACATGATAAGTTCACAGCATCCTTCCCTAAATAAATCAGAGTGGAGGTGGGATGAAGTCTCCCCATAGACTTCTGCATCTTTGATGACTTATACGACTTTGGCAGCTCTGCAAAGACCACTGACTTGTGCTAAGACATACCAGTATGCATCCAATTCCTCATTTAAAACCACATCTTTCTAGGAGTTGCTTTCTAGGAGGAAGATGGATGGATATATCAGGAGGATACTCAGTAGATGTATGACTCCCTTATGCCAACTATATCCTGGCTTATAGTTTCTAGAACTGGTACCCTGAATTCTGAGTCAGTGCAAAGACACAAAGGACCCAGACACCAATTTCTGGCATTCTCCCAAATGAGATACTATTAATACATCCAGAGAAGTTCCAAGTTTGGAGTGGAGCCTTTGGAGGAAGAACATCGAATTACACAAGGAAAGCCAATAAACATTTTAGTCCCCAGCAGGGACTGTAAGCCCTGTAATTATGTTTAAGACTGTGCTTGTCCATCCTCTTCTCCTCTGTATCTGTAAACAACACGTTAGCTTTGGAGGTTTGTCATCCACTGTGTGTCTTTGGCGAGGGCGTGCCTCATCACAGCATCTGCAGGGCTGTATCCAGTAACAGTTCGAAAAGGCAAACTTATGAAATGGCTTCTAAACACGCTAAGTTCTAATCTAAACAATTTATAACATTTCTTACTCAATAACTCTCAGAAGTCAACGAACTTGGAACGGCCCTAAACAAGTTAAGAAAGGAGTTAGACATTATCCTCCGGGTTCATAAACTAAGGTAAGTGGGAGGAAGAAACGTGCAGATGAAGAGTTTCAGATTCTAATCTTTCTCTTCTGTATGACAGCACTTATTTCTGGACAATTCTCTATCTTGACAGTGTCTTAAGTGTGACAATAATAATAATAATAATGGCTAAGATTGCATAGTAATTTGGCGATAAGTTTAGTCATTAAAAGAAAGGGCTTTGGCATTGGGCAGATCTAAGTTTGAGTCCAGTTTTGCCACTTACTGGCTCTGCTAATTTAGGATAGTTAATACATTAACTGATGACTCAGTTTCCTCATCTTTAAAATCAGAGTAATGGTCCCTGCATAGAATGCTTATTGTGAGAATCCAATGAACTATGGCAATGTAGAATGCTCACCATCTTGAGCTCAATAAACTTAGATTTTATTATGTATTTATTCGATCCTCGAAAAGCACTTCAACACTCTCTCCATTCTGTGATTGTGAAAACTGGAATGCTACCTAGATAGGCAAGAATTAGTGATTTGAAAGTATCTCATTAGTTAGCAAAGCTCAAAAGGATGATAAAGTAGCACTCACGGCAACTAATTCTGAGACTCTCCACCATCTCAAGGGGTTGTGGTAAAAACCTCTTAAGAAAATACATGTGCAAACCATCTGAAAATGGCACCCACATCAAATCTGGGTGGTCGCTCTTAGATTGGGGAGGCGTGATTTTGTAATGGACATTGGAACCAAACAGTTACCTTTTCCACTTGAGGTTTGCTGTGTTAGTTTGGGTCAGTTACTTAAATTGTCTGAGCTCTAGTTTTCTTCATCTATCTCCAAGAGTTCGTCTAAAGGTTAAATAGTATATGTCAAATACAAAACAATGGACGTGGCACTGGATAAATGCAACATAAATGTTATCCCCATTGTACATCCTCATTGTAACTTGCATATACCTTCCCGTGGTGTAGTAATGACAAGCGAGAGAGTGTTAATGATCTATTGCGTTAGTGAGGTTGTACGTGTACTGGGTGTCTGGGGCAATGCTCACGAAATTAATGACCAGAGTCTGAACTTAATTTATCTTTTTCAGTGGCATTCTGGATTTCTAGGGCAATTAAATTGTGCTGGTGATCCGAAGGATAGACTTCAGAGTAATAGCAAGGTTAGCCAAAATAAAAACGCTTACCACACCCCACCTATCTCACCATTTGGTCTTTCCCCCACTTGGCAGCTTGTCTAATGGCAAAAGTAAATTTTACACATTTTCTTCCGATGCCAATTTCCTTTTGCCAGGCAGGAAAACCCAGTGGCTAATGTTGACATTGACTAAATTAACATTTCTGAATTTATGCTGCTTTAATAAGTGTTTCCCAAGTGTTATGTTGTCAAATATGTACAGGAAATGTTATGCAGCAGGATGTGCAGACATTATCACCAATAGAAATCACGGGCAACATCGTATCCCATAATAGTTGTTACAGTTATTTCAGAATACACTGATGTTTACCACTACTTCAAAACTGTAGTATTTCGGCTGGGCACAGTGGCTCACGCCTGTAATTCTAGCACTTTGGAAGGCTGAGGTGAGTGGATTGCCTGAGCTCGTGGGTTCAAGTCCAGCCCGAGTCAGAGTGAGACCTCATCTCTAACAATAGCTGGGCATTGTGGTGGGAGCCTATAGTCCCAACTACTCTGGAGGCTGAGGCAAGAGGATTGCTTGAGCCCAAGAGTTTGAGGTTGCTGTGAGCTATGATGCCATGGCACTGTATGGAGAGTAACAAAGTGAGACTGTCTCAAAGAAAAAACAAAGCTCTAGTATTTACCTTGCTGCTAAACCGTATTTAATGCATTTAAAGATACATACATTACTGTATTATACAACATATTAATTTAAAATATTTTTATAGTTGTATGCCTATATAATTTGCTTCCTTTATAATCTTACACTTTTTTTTGAGAGAGAGAGTCTCACTTTGTTGTCCTCAGTAGAGTGCTGTGGTATCATAGCTTATAGCAATCTCAAACTCTTGGACTCAAGTGATCCTCTTGCCTCCGCCTCCCAAGTAGCTGGGACTACAGGGGCCTGCCACAACACCCAGTTACTTTTGAAGATGAGGTCTCAGGCTGGCTCCAGCTCCTGAGCTCAGGCAATCCACCTGCCTCAGCCTCCCAGAGTGCTAAGATTACAGGTGTATGCCACTGCGCCCAGCCTTTTAGACTTTTATTCTATGCATTTAGAAACATTTTTTGAGAAGGATTTACTTAAGTTTTACCACAATTCCGAAAGAGTGGAATCCATGGCACAAAAATGGTTACTAGCCCCATATTAATCCAATGGTTACTAGCCCCATATTATACTATAAAAGATAATAATAACAGAACAATTCTTAGACACTGAATATGGAAGTTGTTGGGGAGAAATACGCCTTTGGTGGAGGAGGACTGTAAGAGGAGAAGAATCATTGTTTCCTACTAAAGCAACCAGAACAGGAATGATCTGGAAGATAGAAATCAGTCTCAGGGGATAAATGGCCTTGAGGAATACTCACAGGATGGACACTGCAATTTAAGAGTCCCCATATAATTTTAACCCTATCTCAGTTTTCCAATGTATTGCTCTACTCAATGTTCTCCATGTTCCTCATGAAGCCTGCAGTGTCCCATCCCAGAGTCTTTGGATGCTGGGGAGCCCTTCTGCCATCACCTAATTTGTGTATTTCTTCCCACAGCAGCCTTATAACTTAGGGATAGTAGGTGGTTGATACATTTCCATGAAGCTGCAGATAAATCAGTTCTAACTCCCTCTGGTACTGATGAGTAAGGGGTTTAGCATATTCCGAGGGAATTTCTAGAAACCATAGCAATAGAACATGTACCCTGGGCACACACAGCTCAGAGCATTTTCTTCCTCTGTTTAGGGCAATTGTTGGCTCTTCTTGCTTAGTGTGAAGGGGCTGGGGAGTGCATTTAACATTCACCCAGAGGTTAAAAACATTGGCAAAGTACTTTCTACTTCCTGTAGTGATCCAGAAGATGCCCAAGACTGGTCCAAATGTCTCATAAAAATCTTTCTCCCAGCTTAGGTTGTATTGTCAAATTCAGAGGTCACATGTTGTTATGCTTTGGGTTTTTAGACTTTAAAGTTTTTTTAAATTTTAAAATTAATACTTCAGAATATATTTTGTCATTTGCCTAAAATAGAATTCAAGAGTGATGTCTGTCATCCCTAGTGCATCAGAAGTTATTTTAAATATGGCATCTTTATAAAAGTCAATAGCTGCCTCATCAAAGGGCAATCATGTCTAGTGTGGGTGGCTGTGCCAATTGTTTTTGAACTACTGCAGCAATTTAGCCAATCCCAGGGAATGGCTTGCAGTCTTTCTACACCCACATTTTTTCTTAATTATCTCCACCAGGCTGAGTTAGCTAAGGACAGATCTATAGCATTTCCTGGATGTCAAAATGCCCACACACCTTCTGCGATCCTTGGGCTACCCACTATCCTTCATGTTTTCTTTTGATCGGTCCATCTAATTATCTATTACGTGTATCATGTGTATATAATGCCCTTTTCATGAGACCTAGGCAATTTTGGATGTGATATCTTTGATTTTTAAAAGGAAATGACTGGAAACATCAGAACTTCTGCTTTCACAAAGAAGAGAAGCATTCAATTTGATAGCAGGTCATCCCCCAGGTCACCCTTAAAAAAAATAATCTGCAGAAGTTTGAGATCATTGTTGAAATTAAAACTTTCCAAGGTATCATTCTTCATAAATGACAGGCTTAACATCTAGGTTCCTTCGAGGTTCAAATTAAGCTGCGTTGGTTTTTCGTAATGTACTTCTTAACATGTTAAAAATTGGTGGCACCCTAAATTGTAAATCATTGAAGTTTAGGGTAACTGAAGACTCCATTCCCACCAGTAAATAGCATCAACTATGTCCTTTATATCACTCAAACTTGGAGCTGAAATAGAATTTAGAGTTTATCCTGGGAACATCCTCCTTGTTTTATGAGATCAGGAGCTACTGATTTGACTTTTCTAGCTACTGACAACTAGTGGGGAGTACAGTTTAAACTTGGGCATTTTAATCTGATTCATGTGCTCTCTTGAAAGAAGGTTAAGAATCTAGAAGTCCTTCCCTTTCTAGGGATCAGAACACCTTCTATGAGGACTGCAGAATTTTCGAGCCAAGCTTTGTCTCTGTGATACAGACACCACCAACATAGAGGGCATCTAGTCTCGCTTCTGAATCTTCAGAAGGCCAAGCCAGTTTGGGACACATAATAGGCTGTCAATTTATAGAGCAAAATCATGAATGTTAGTGTCTCTATAGAAAGTATAACTTTTGGACAAAATGTGACATGGCCAGTCAAGCTGCTAATGCACATAAATGACAGAATATCTGCCAGGACAATTGAGTACCCAGGTGCCCAAGACGGGGATGAAATTCCAGAGGGTTGAAAGACAACAAGCCAGCCAGCGTGAATTCATGCATGAGATATGGGCCAGACTAACTGACCTCTGAGAACCTTTCCAGCCCTCAGATTCTATGACTCACAAGTAAAAGTAATGTACTTCTTGGCTTTGGCACTTCCTATTCTCTGTGTTTGTTTTTGGGGGAATTAGCAGCTATGACTTAGATGGTGTGTCAGCAGCTACAGGAAGTTTCTCGCTCTCTTCCAGCCGCCAGCTGTGGGAGAGGGAAAGAATGGCTTAGGAAGGGGAGGTCATAGGCTGCTTAACACTTTCTATTAGGCCTGTAGAAGTTGGGAGACTATTTGTAGGTAACGTTGTTTACTTAATTAAAAAAATCAAAAGAGGAGAAATAATGCCTACAGCTCCCTCAGATGCCTTAATGGGGGTTGAGGCAGCATGATCTAAAGGGAAACAAACTTCCTTGAAGTTTGAAGAGACAGATTTTGAGTTAGTCTTTAACTCTTAACTTCTTACTGGCAGTATGTTCTTGGACAACTCTGTTGTAAACTCATCTGTAAAAGCTGATTTATGATTTCTACCCCATATAAATTGCTAAGGAAATCCAATGAAGACACCCAGTAAAGAGCTATCAAAGTACTATATAAATATAAAGTACTGTCACCGGGAAAGCAAATAAAGTCTGCACTGTAGCACAAAGAATTCCTTATAGGGCTCTTTTGTTGGAAAGAAAGTGAGGAAGAAAGTTCACCTGAATAATAAAAAACTCAGAATGAGCACCCCAAAATCACCAAATGAAAATGGAGGCAGGAATAAAAGAATCCAATATTTCTAACTCTGCATCACAATATTTAGGAGTATCAATCTTTATGGCACATGTGTATCTTTCTCAAGAGATAATTGGTAAAGCAGCACCTCTAAACCCCCAAAGTAGAAGAAACAGTTCATAGTTTTGAAATTATGATTACAATTGAGCCAAAAGGGAGAGAAAAAAAATTGCTTTTATTTTTTTAAGAATTGAATCTTTCTCCCCTTAAGCCATCGCTCTCATTTCCATAGCACTCAGTAATGGTAAGCTTTCACTAAATGCTAATGTTTATTTTGATTATAAAGTACTATGCATTGTTCTTGACGTAGATTATGGCATATAAATTTTAAGAGCTCAGTGCTTGTTAAATTCCCACTAGAAAACACACAGACACACACGCCCATACACACACACACATACACACACACACAGAGCAGTAGCAGATCAGCAGAGAAAGACATCAGCCAAAAAGAAAGATAATTCGAGATACTTCTGAGGTAGCAGTTGTAAAATTAAAATAGGCAACTCATTAAATTATCCATACAGTGAAAAGAAAGCTACGAAAATAGATATTTTTCTGGCAAGTCAGTGCTTTTCAGAACAAATTTAGTTTTAAGCAGAGTTTTAAAATCAGATGATATCAGTTCATATTCATTAGAATTATTTAAATGGTTAGATTAGTTTGTTCTAATTAAAATCAAAAAAATAGCTTTTCTGGCCTTTGATGGAAGTATGTTTAATAAAAAATATGCTCAGTTAAACATTTTAACTGACAGATTGGAAGCAATATGATTGAGTGAATGTTATTTGAGCAAGTTGGAGTCTGATCCCCAAATCACAGAATTGAAAAATAAAATTCCTTTGTAGGTTATGCTTTAAAACTGATTTTCTCTCATTTTTATTTGGCTTTTGTGGCTGATTATTTATTTTGTGGTTACCCTGCCCCTCTCTTCTTTCTCTCACTACCTGATTTTAGAATGTGTTTCTTACTAAGGCTTCCCCTAGAGGACAGGCCAGGAAAAGGAAAGAAACTAAATCCACCAGTTTCTCTTTTTATTAAGAATTTAGTTCAGAGATTTGCTAGGGAAAGAGTCTGGCAAATTTAAAAGGAAACTTACGTATGTTTATTTTAAACCTTTTAAAAGCCTCTTTCCTATGTACATTGATAGACAGTTGACAATATTTTGTAAGCCGATTAATTACTTGCTTTTAAAATCCCATTTACAGCCTTGAACATACAAATTAAATGATGTTTTAAAATAACTAGTGCTCTATCTGGTTCAATCAGATGAAAAAGGAATGTCATAATGACACTTCCCACTTTTGGAAGGCCTGCTTCCCCGGAGTAGGCAAAGCCCTTTCAGACATTCTCGTCCATCCTCCCAAAATTGCTGTGTTGTAGATCTTACTATCAATGACACTGAAAAAGCTATGGGCAGGATGCACATATTTTAATCTGAATCAATACTGCCATATTCCATTGGGGGAGCTAGACCAAGCTACAAATCTCACATACAGAAATATTAGTATGCGAGACTAGCGGGTACAAAAGTAGGCTATGTGACTGGTAATTTTTGAATATTAACAATTCTCTTTCTCCTCCCTCTTTCTTTCCCTCTCCTCTCTATCATCTTCTCACTGATTCCAAACAGGACAACTGAAATTTCTTGCCTTCATGCTGAAGAGCCTATATAAATACATATAAACAGTGATTATCAGGTGCGCTATTCTTAAAGTGACATCCATTTCCACGCACTTTAGGCAAAACCATTTCATCTTACAACGGGAGAGAGAGAGAGAGAGAGAGAGAGAGAAGATGACGTGACACTTTTGAGGTTTATTTAAGTTGTTAAAGATCTCGAGGTTACAAGAATTAGACTATTAAGCATTTTTCCTCCATGTCTTCCAGAGACACGAAATCTACAATTTTCTCTGTTCAACTGTCAGATAAATTGGCAAGTAGACTAAAAGGATAATATTCCCTTAACGATGCGTTCATGTGAAGCCCTAGCAACCGTATTAGGCAGCAGCGAGTATTCGCTAGCAAGGCACGGGGCGGGGAGAGAGAACTCTGCAATTTAGAGTGACAGATGATTTTTTTCCCATCCATCAAGCTGCCTCAAAATGTCACAATATTTACACCTCTTCCTTGGTGAATTTGAATCCAGAGACAAGCAGACAGGAAAATAAAAAATTTTTCCGACCGGTTTCCGCCTGATTGGGAAAAGCGAGCGTTGCACCTTTAAATTCTGCCCCTCCATTCCCCGTCCCTCCACCCCCCCTTCCCGGGATTTTGCAATAAATCTCCCAGTTCTGCGTTCAGCCCTGCAGATCCGTATTTAAAACAGCACCATCTGGGAAGGGTGGGTGGCGATGGTGATGCGGGCGCCTTGGAGTTCCTTTGCAGCACGCTTGGAATTGCATCAGACTGATCAGAAATCCCCCCGCCCCCAAGCCCAGCCCCTCCCGCCACGCTCCCCTCCCTGCCCCTCCCCTCCCCTCCCTTCGCGTAGATCTGACTGAGAAAACGACTGGATCTCAGAACAATCTGTGCCCCATTCGCTGCAGGCTTGCTCCGTAAACCCTGCCCTACGCTCCCTTTGTGTGCGGAGCAGCCTATCACCGTCATCTGATCCTAGTGCCAGTTTTATTTTTTTATTTTTTTCCTTCTAAATTTCCACAATATCCTCGCGTTGCCTAAGAATCCATCCTTTCCACCTGCGCAGAGTTGGGATTCTTCCTTTCGTTTGCTAAAACAGTCGAGTCCGGAGTTTGGGAAATAGGTTTTTCCCGGCGCTCCCCTCGCCCCTACCTCGCCTTTGCCTCTTAATTAAAAAGGACTGATGTGGGGAGGAGTCCAGAACTACCAAGCCCTTGGGCGAAAATTGTCACCCCGCACGGCTCAGTGGCCTGAACAAAAGGGCCCGGGAAGAGGGTGGGGGTGAGGATTTACAGGAGTGGGGAGAGGCTGGTGGCCCCCGCCCAGGGGCGCGCAAGTCCCAGGGCTCCCGGAGGAGAGGAAAGAGGACAACGCAGCTGCGCGCTCCGGCCGTTCGTAGTCCCCAGGGGCGCAACGGGGGCGGGGAAGGTGGAACTAAAGGCTGAGCTGCTCTGAGTCTCTTCAGTCTCACCCGCCAAGCCCCCCTCCAACCTTCGCCAGCCCCTGGCCCACCCGGGTGGAGGTGGCGGTGACTCCGCCACAAGCCAACCGCCCTCCATTCGCGCCTCCGGACGCAACCTCGCCCTGGCAGGGCGGTCTGGACGCCCAGCTGATTGGTGGCTCTGTCCAGCCGCCGCACGGAGCTACGAGTATTCTTCTCCACCTCCTCCAGCCGCCCAGGCCCCCTCCCCCGGCCCGCTCCCTGGCTCTTAGGTCCAGAAAGGACCTTCTACTCCCAAGCGGAGGCCCCCCTTTCCCAGAGTTACCCCGACTGACTCGGACCTGGACTCAGTAAGGCATCCGGCCCGGCGGGGAAGCGGAGGAGCGCGATCTGGGCAGCTCCCCTTCCCTTGAGAAAGCGGGGGCCCTCTAAGCCAGCGCCCAAAACTCACGGGGAGGGAGGTCAGAAAGAGAAAAACCCAGAAAGAAACATCCAGAGAGGAGCGAAGGCGACCAAGAGGAAGAGACAGAATGAGGGAGGGATGGAGGCAGGAGGAGGGGGCGGGGTGGAAGAAGGGGGGGCGGGAGGGAGGGGGAAAAGAGGGAGGGAAGAATACAGAGAGAATGAATCCTTCTCACTAGAAGAGCTGAAATTACCTTGGTTCATTTTGTGTTGGGAGATTTAGCTGTACCTCCTTCCCTCTCAGCAACCTCCACCTCCCCTTTCCCCAGCGCATACCACCTCCACCGCCTGATTCTAAATAGTACAAAGTCAAATTATAGGAAATCGAATGTTGTGCAAAAGCTTCATAATTAGTAATGAATCTACTGTACACCACACACACACTCACTCACACACACACACACACCAGCCAAGAGAACGGAAAAGAGGGAGGTAAGGGGCAGAAAACGAGAAATCTTACATTTGAATCAGACATTAGCAGGTCCAAGTTAACTAAACTCATATCCGCAGGAAGTCTGAGGGCTTTTTTCCCCTCTAGCTTTGCCCTAGGGTTCTCACCTAGGGCAATTCAAACTGGGCAAATACCAAGAAACAACCCCTTCTCATGCTCTCCCGCTACCTCCTCCCGTCCACCACGCGTCCTCTCCGGAAGATCGAGTATCAATATAGCTCTAGAATTGGGGAGCAGGGGGTCCCCGCCCCGGTTCTTACCTTCTTTGCGGCTTACACCACCCCGGTGGCTAGATCCTGGAGATAAACACTTGCATTTCCCAAAGTTAACCCAGTATACCAACCCGGAGCTTGCCAAGAGTCTATTCCAGCCTACACCGCTAGGAAGCCAACTTCAGCGAGCTCAATGAGGGGACAAAACTGGGGCTCGCTTTCCAAACGCTCCGCTCCAAAATCTGACTCTCTCTCCAGCCCCGATCTCAGTGTGAGCCAAACCTCAGAAAAGACGCTTTTTAAGGGCGACACGGGGTTGGCTTTACCGCTGGGCCAAGAAGGCTACCTGGGGTACCGCCACCTCGGACAAATCCGTTGGCTCTGTCCAAGGTGCTGAATGGACTCTGAACGCCCAGATTACACACCCGGCACAGCAGGAGGAAACGGCTAAAATTCTCTAATTAAGTGACACTTGATATTGCTGTAGACGGTTTCTTCCACTTCCTTACGTTTTGTCACGTGCGGACGGCTTTGCCAGAGCCATCCTGTTAATAGTTGATCACATGTTGATGAGACCCTTTTCTTCTATGAGAGGATTACCCATTTCATTACCGGGGATATGCACTTCTGACTTATTTCTCCCCCCCAGCCCCACCCCCACCCCCATCTAGCCTCTATACCCCACCCTCACCCCTACCTCACCCCCTAACCCCAACCTCTAACAGAATTATTGTTT
Source organism: Otolemur garnettii (assembly GCF_000181295.1). Taxonomy (NCBI): domain Eukaryota; kingdom Metazoa; phylum Chordata; class Mammalia; order Primates; family Galagidae; genus Otolemur; species Otolemur garnettii. The sequence goes on from NW_003852396.1 coordinate 55,087,755, forward strand.
TTAGATGGAAATTATTCCCCTGGTAAATGTCAATTATATGCCCACATATAAATCATAGAATATGTTCATACATCATATACATAAAGGCAAATAATGGAATGCAAGACAGCTGAGAGACAAGCACCAGCCTTGAACAGCCGATATAACACACCCCCCCTCCAGCTCCAAGTTTGTTCCACGCAGTTCCACATTTCTGTGTTAAATCTCAAATGATTCCAATTAAAGTTGCACTGTGTAAAAACCCGGTTCCTCTGGCCTGAGTAGCTGCTGTTCTTGGCGTGTGAAGTGTTAAGAAGAGCCGTGATATGCCCGTCGTTAAGCAACATGTCAAGATTTTTCAATTATAATGCAGGGTTTATTGCTACTCACCATTGTGCCTTTGCTGTCCTGGAGACTCAAGTGTCTTAAAATCTCGTCTCCCCAACAGATGCTGGAAGGTAATGTGTCTTGTTTGAAGTCATCATGTGAGAAGTTCGGCTTTGCTCAGTGGATCGCCCACCACTTGGTGTGACTTATGAATCTAATAACCCTTTGCAATATCCGCAAGCTTAAACTCTCAACCACCTTGGCGACTACAGAAGACAAAGCAACTGGCATCGATGTTGAAAAACCTATAGATTTACGCAAACGCCCTCACTCCGAGAGACACGTTTCCCTTTGAGTTCTTACGTGATTCTAATGAATGAGCGAGGTTACCAATGACTGTCCAACTGCCCTGCTCTATAGCGGGTGGTTCCTGGGGCTGCCTTCTAACCGCCCGTCACTGGGTCCTGGCACAGAAAGTTCCCAGAGAAAGTGAGGAGTTTCAGGGTACCCCCATAAAAATAACCGAGTCTGCACACCGCTCCCTTGCCCACTGCTCAGGTCACACCTGGGGCTCTGGCAAAGCTGAGTTCGGCTCAGAAGATTTTCCCTGTCGCCAGGTAAGAAAACCTTCGCCTCGTCAGGCTAGGGCGGGAAGACCGCTGGGGAACTTGTTGCTGATCAGCGCCAGCAGGCTACCGCTTTAATAATAATGCCAGAAAAGCGCAGCGGGGAGGGGGCGAGGGGGGCGGCAACGACAGCTATCCGTGCTGTTTACGTGACCGACTCACTGTGACTACCTTGCTAAAAAGGAAACTTCTTAGAAAAGTTCTCGCCCCTCCCCCTCCCCCATCATGACTAAGGGTCTCCAGCCGATGAGGTCGTGAGTGATGATCAAATGGGAGCCGGGGGGCTGGGCAGCGGCGGAGGGAGGCGGGGGGAGACAAGTGACTTGTCCTTGGGCACAACTGCATGCGTCGAAGCGCGCATCAGCCCAGCAACTTTCTCTTTCCCTCTTAGGGACTGATGACTAGGCGAGAGGCACCAGGGCGAGCCACTAGTTGCCCACAGGAACCTGTGTAAGCCGAGCTCTAGAGCGGCTGAGTTGAATGAAGTTATGACTGCGTGTGTTCTAATGGGTTATGGCTCCTCAAATGTGAGTTAACAGCCCCGGTGCGCAGCTAGGTCGGCGTGGCTTGCCGCGGAGAGCTGAGCCGCCCGCAAGAGCAGGGAGGGGAGGCTGCGCGCCCGGCCCCGAGCTCTGCGTCCGCTCGGTGCCTCGTCCCCGAGTCGCTTCCGCAGCACCGGGGGGCTCCCCGCCGCCGGGGTGCCGGGGTGCCGGGGCGAGAGCGGCGGGGAAGCGGGGCCGCGCGCGCGGGGAGCCGGGGCTGGAATTGCGAACATCGGGAGGGGGCTCTCCCGAGAAGCCCCGCGGTTAGCACCCGCGCTTCCCCACCAGAGGCTGCGCAGGCTGGGGAGTGGAGAGGTCACGTGTTGGCGGAAAGTAACTTGGAAGGAAAAGGATGAACTTCAAGAAGAAGAAAAAACGCACACTGAAACAAACCGCTCCCCCCCATATCCACCCCAGTGTGTAAAATAAAGGGAGAGGCGGAGGAGGTGGGGGAGGGGCGCTGCTCTCTGCAGAAGACCTGGAGAGAACTCCGGAAATCTCAGGAAATAAGCAATAACTCGAGCGTTGGCAACGTTCCCCAGCCTAGGGAGGCGCTAACCCAAGGTATCTTTCCACTGAAGCTGCCCTTTGCCTACCCCCCCGCCCCATGCCAACGCCTGCACAGCCAGCAGAGGAACCAAAGATGAATGTACACCAGTTGTTATGGAGATGTCCGTCGCTCTGAGGAGCGCTAGTGCCCTGGGAAGTCCCCAGACGCATTTCAGGTTTCGTCGTTTTGGCACTGGCACCATGATTCTACTCTCCAACCGGAGTTCCCACCAAGGGGAGCCCACCAGCAGCGTCACAGGCCCTGGCGTGGCGCTATTGACTGCAGGGAAGAGGCAGAGCCATGCTGCAGATGGTGGATAGCTCTGAAGTTTCAGACCACTCGGCCTTTTCCAATGTCCAGTTTCTTTATTCAATCAGAAGCGTGGCGTTTGAATGGCATTCGTGCTTGCTTATGTATAAAATCCTCAGTTACAGGTCCGATAGGACCATAAGGAGCAAGAGAACATTAGCATTCAGCGGCTGCTTCAAGGTCCTCCCCCTCCCATCCCAGAAAGCCTTCAGTAGGGAAAATAAGCTTTACTTCCTAATTCTGTATGTGGGCCTCTGTTCATTGGAACCCCCATTGGTACTGGGTTATTATTATTAGCAGTAAATCTGTGCCTCTCTAGAGATGTTTCCAAAGTCAAACCAGCTTGTCCTAGTCCCCAGACAAGGCACATATATACAAATGCTTCCTGGGCCTCATTAGGGACAGTTCTAGACTCACCCGGCTCCTGGAGACCTGAGGATGGTCATCATTAAAGGATGCCAATTACCCTCACAGTCACCAACACCACAGTCCCCTCCAAGTAAAAGGACTGCTCAAATTGCCCTCAAACTGCCACTTTTTGTCCATCCATGAAGTAGCCAGCAGATGCTGCCCTAAGACAGGGACAGCTGGCTCAGACCATCCTTAGAGGTCTTGGGGTACAGGCTTTGTGGGCAAAACTGGTGTCTTGAGACTGCAATCCATACGCTGTCAATAACTTCCCTGCCTGTGTACAAATTCCATGACTCCTGTACAAATCTTCAATTCTGAAATGATGCGAGGAGGTGATCACTATGTGAACATGGTTATTCTCCACTGTCGTCATGTGTCACATTTATCTGACTTCTTTGTCAACAGTTTGTGATCTGTGGAGAGACTATCAGCTAATCCTCAGCTGGATGGTTATTCTGACGACCATATTTTAGGATTCAGACCATAGGTACTAAGGATTCAGAATGGGAATGATTGATTAGTTTGTAATTATTTATACAACACACAGTGGTACTCAGACAATATTTCCTAGGTAGTATTTCTTACCATGACCCTTATTTTTTGGAGCCATTATGAAAACGTCCAACTCATGGTCAAAGATAAGGAGAGTTGGGATATGATGTGAGTTGCTGTAGTGAGCTGGGGGGAGTGGTGAAGAGATGGTATTTGACTTATATTATGTTTCTTTTCTCTGTTGATTTCTCAGTGGTCTGAGAGAAAATTCTTTTTTCCTGGTACATTATCAGTTCTCCAGCCTTTTATCTCCATCCACTCACTCACACATTTTATTTTCTTTTCTTCTCATCTGCAGCAATTCCACGTCTAGTATAAGCAAAGGTTATAGTCATTTCATTTGTTACAATATATGCCAAGCACTGTACCTGCCATGATTTTAATCTCAGGAGCACTTATACCTGAGGTCGTCTTATTTTTTTCATTCAACTCTCATCAGTGTGATATGAATATCACACTTCTCTGAGTTCACCTGACCTCATTTATTTTTAGTAATGTTAAGAACATTTCAAACTCAATGGCAAACAAACTCGTTCCTTAAAGATCGCTACTTAACAAGGTAGCCAAATTTAAAGGAAAATGTATTAACAACCTAGGAGGAAAGGCTTTTGCTTTCAAACTCTGAGTATTGTGTTCCTATAGATCAGCTGTTCAGTGGTCATGGTTTTCTGCCAAAGCTACAATTCTCTGCCCGTATCAGTATGTAGATGGGTACCAAAATTAATAAGAAGGGGCTTATTAAGACTAGGAGGTGCAAGAACATCATTAAATAGGTATACAAAGAATCTTAAAATTAGTGGAGGATGTAAAAAACAGAGTCTACAAAATCAAAAATGAAAGAAAACTCCTTTTTCTTAGAGAATGAAATATCTCTTGAGACCAAGCCTACTCTATGGATTTCTAAAAGGAAATTCAGAAAGTCACTTTTAAAAAGATGGTTTGTGTGCTCTTACCTACATATCAAAGCAGATGAGACATTACTTCCACTCTCTCCACCTAACTATTCTTTCCGAATCTAAGTGGTTGTATTTAACTTCCCAGTTCCCCATTTTACCTGGTGTTGGGTAGATCATTTTCTTCCTTACCTGCTGTACCCACTTCTCCTTCCCCATTGGTTCTCATTCTATTCCAGGCAGGTTGAAAAGGGTTGGTGATCCATTTATTATTAATTCCCTATCTTAAAGCATCTTAGAGCTTCAGAGTTGAAGCATGTTTGGTTAATTATTGCTAAGATGTCAACAGTATATTCTCCCCCACCCTCAATTTCTCTTCCCTTAGTCATTACCTTGGGATCATCTGTTATAATTAATGAAGAAGAGTGTTCACAGAGAGGCATCAGATGGTGGCACAATTGCTATCTGGGACTCTAAAAATAAAAAACAAAACACGTAGCAAAAGATTTGTGCTTGTGATATAAGAAGTGATTCTAACCAGGTAGGAAGAAAGATTGGCTCTCTTAGTCACTTCCTGGTCTCTAATGGTTCTCCACAGGCAATAGAAGGAGAGGCAAAGAATCACGATGCACATATTTGGAAAGCTTTCTGAAAACCAGAAATAGTCAATGATTGCCAAGAACCTGGTGTTGAGCTCATATTCAAAAAAAAACCTCAAGGAATCTTCCATCTACCAAACTTAGTTTAGTTAAAAGGGAAACAATCAGAGCATAAAAAGGAAACAAGCAAGAAAAATCCTCAGGAAAGTCATGATTTAGTTTGCAATAACCCCTGTGCATTCCTGAACCTGACAAGCAAACATGAGACAGAAGATCTGAACATGACTTAACTCAATTTCAGAAAACCAGACAACCTCATAATGAGGCTGAAGCAAGACCACATGGAATCCTGAGGAAGAACCGAATGACTCTTTCTAAACCACCTTGCAGACAAGAGATGAATGAGAGGGAGTATGGGTGGCAAGTAAGAGAACGTGACACGATTGAAAAGTTGATGGGAGATTAAGGCAGGTGAAGAACATGACAGGTCAGGATTTGCAAAATGTACTTAACATAAGATCAGATTAAGAATTGGGTAAGATGAGAAATCAAATCCCCAAAGGGTCGTAAGACTTAGATTATGGAAAGGCACATAAAAAAAACATAAAGGTAGTAGAGGGTCTAAATCACAGCAGGACCTAGAAAGATATGCTCGCGATTTTATCTGCCTAGAACATCTGGAGGAAAACTTTCACAGATGCTAAACCAAGCCCCCTATAAGTTAATGTGTGCATGAATTCCCTGGGCAACATGTTAGAAAACAGATGATTCTGAGTCTGAAGTTAGCACCAAGATTTGGTATTTTCAACAGATTCTCAGGTGACATGAAGCTGGGTTACATTTTGCGCAGCAAAGTGCTAAAGCACACTCCTCCAGCCTAAGTTTCCATTTACATTATGGCTTTACTGAAGACGAGCTAATCTCTTTAGTAACTGAAGTGAATGCCGTGAAACAAAAATTAATTCAAGGAAAAGTGCTGTTCCTTTAACCCTAGTGTTACACAAACCACAAACTCACACCTGCACCTGAGCCCATTAATTCTAGAGAGTTCCTGAGCACAGGGGACATCAACTTCCTAGGATCGATCCCATTGGCTGTCATTTGAATATTTGTCATTTCCTATGTCTTGGAATAAAAGGAAAGAGAATCAGTTTGGAATACATTGGGCACACTGCAAAACGGAAGAGAAGTCAGGGAAAATTATTCTAGTCATGTAAAGAGGATTGGTTAGGTCATATTATGAGTCCTGAGCTCATTCTGGGTTTCTTTCTATAAATAGGATATTTTGGAACTAGAGAAGGCATAGCAGAAGGCAACCAGAATGACAGAGGGATTTGGGGAATTTGCTTCTGCTGAAAGGTTAAAGAAACTAGGTCTGTTTTCTTTTGTAAGGAGAGAAAAGATGGTACCTCACTGAGGTGATATCATTCTGAAAGTGGTGGAAGTAATAGGATGCGACAAGAGTGCCTTATGGAAACAAGACTAGAAGGATTCTGGCAAGGAACGAAGGCCAGAAGAATGGCTGTAGCTGTTCTAAAGGCCCTCAGTTAGCCGTGTTCCTTTTGGCAAAACTCCACTGCTCACAAAAGGAGGGGTAAACGCTGGATTGAGATCAGGAAATAAGTGAGAGATAGAAAGTGAGGCGGTCAGAGAGAACGTATCTCTCCGTTCGTTGACAACATTTTCATCATTAACTTATTAATCCTATGGAGGCCCTGCACTCCCGGCATATGGTGAACTTTACCAACATTCCCCAGGCTCAGGGACTCTGCATCTGTAACACATCACGTTTCTGCTTACTCTTCATCCCAAAGTGGCATTTTTTTCATCAGTTCAGCAAAGAAATGTAAATAGTCAGTTACAATATGCAGGGTTCTTCCTCCAAGTTACTTTTTCCTCTGCTTCAATCTAGGCAAACATTCTCTTGTTTGTTGCGTTGGCAGAAAAGCATCGTGCACAGCTTGGCAGATGAGCTTCCACCATCGTCACGTGAGCCCTGAAGCTCAGAGATGAGAAGACCGACAGGCCATCCCGGGCAACCCCATCATTTGACAGCAGGGGAAGATGGAGCTCATAGAGGTGATAATCATTCCAGTCTATAGGATACTAGAATACATAAGCTTTCCAGAAACTGAAAAAATTCCCCAATGAGCTATCTAGGAAATATCAATTATACAGTGAGATAGTTCAGTACCCTGGGCCCCTGTCAAAATCTATTTTCAGCTCTATTTCCAATAGGACAACCCTTGGGAGGAATTGTTCTCGGTCTACTGCTTTAGGGGGCTGCTCTCATGCTGCCATGATTGGTTGACAACTTAAGGAAGCAGGTGGGAGAAGGAGGCCACTTTCTCCTAGCTTCTGCTTGGAAATGATGCTCACATGCATGCTGGTTATTGTCTCTCACTGCCTCTCGCTCCAGCAAGACAACATGGCGTTGTGCATTCCCACTTTCATGTTGTCCTCCCCTGCCTTGCTTTCTGAATAAGGGTTAGCTTGACAAAGAAAGGAGGAAAGAGGGTTCCAAGAAGAGAAAATAGTCTTGTGATGCTCCAGTGGTGGCATCTTAGTTAGCTGCAGCTGTATAACAAATCACACCAAAATTTAGCAGCTTAAATAAAAATGCACATTCACTATACTCATATTTTTCTGAGCAAGGAATTCAAGATCAGCTTAGCTGGGCAGTTCTGGCTTGGGAAGGAGAGAGGATAGTCAAGGGATCATCTGAAGTCTGAAGTCAAGTAGTCAGGGATCATCTGAAGACTTGACTGTGATGACTGGGTTAGAACAGTCTAGATTTGGAGTCCAGGTAAGAGTCTGGTCTCTACAGGTGCCAGGGGAGAGATGACAGAGGCCTATAGTTAGAAAAGTAAATGAATGTGAGATATATTTTAGAGATAAATCAGAAGGACTTGGTTATGGATTGGTTCATGGGAAAGAAAGGGGAGGGAAGGTTCTGGCATGAGCAATTACAGGTTTGGAGAAGATCGGAGGAAGAGCACATTTCAGAATAGGTGAGGGTGGGAGAAATCAAGAATCTAGGTCATTAAAGTCTTACAGCCATCCTGGGAGACTGGTTAAAATGATAGCTACCATTTCTTGGATACTAACTCTGTGCCAGGCACTGTGTTCACAATATCACCTACATTCTTCTGTTTAATCCTCTCAGTGATGCAACTCTTAGATTTACTTGCAAGTTAACCTGTCCATGCCTGTGTTAATAGTAAAGGCATAGAAAGGTTAACGTGTAAGTGGTAAAGTAGGCATTGAAACTCAGGATTTTCAGATTCTGAAGTTTATGCTTTTAAGCACTAGGCTACATTTACTCTTTCTTGCCTCCTCCTTCCCTTAGTATATGTGCCTTTGCTTTTGTTGCAGCTTACTTTGTGTTAGAGTATTGGGACAGGTCACTTTCCCTTAACTATACTGCCCCCTCCAACACTGTCACTGCTGTATAATAGAAGCTTAATATAATTTTGCTGTGTGACTTGAAATTAAACCTCTGCTTTTACTGCTTGGAAGACTTGTTTTTTAACCTTATACAAATTAGAAACACAGATTGGAATCCAAGGAAGGACTGGAAGAAAAATAATGAACACCAATTGTCCTGTGTTCTGGGAGGCTTATTAAACCACTTCTGAAGGCCTCTCTTCCTCCGTCTCCACCTAGAAGGTAGCAGATGCACCCCAGAAGAAGTCTAGACAGAACATAGGCCAATTCCTTTTTAATATTCATGTTATTCTTGAAATCTAAGAGCTGCAAATCCAAGGAGGGGCAGGCACTGCAAATTAGGGGGCACTAATGCGATGACTCAGAGTACCAGAATGGGTCTGAGTTTGCAAATCACTGTGGAGTTGTTCCCACAGTCTCGACAGATCTATGTTAAGGTAGAAACAAGGACATCATATTCTCCAATATTACTGTGATTCAGAATCTAAATAGTGATCTGATCACTAGAAATGTCAGCCAAGAAATGGGGAAAGGAGTGAGCAGGCCAGAGATCTGGGTCTATGGAGAGGCCCATGAACCCAGTAAAGAGTTGGAAACTCCAAAAGAAAAGTGAGAATCTCTGACCTTCACACTGGGCTTTCTAGATGTTCTCTGCCTTGGTTTCCTGATTCCTATAACACAGGATATGTCTGGAATCATCTGGTGTGTTAGGAGGGGCTACAATGGAAAGAGCTCTCAGTTTGACTATGCCACAGGTGGGAAGGTCTGACCTCAGCAAATCATTTTCTCTATCTGGGCCATGGTTTTTCCACTTATATAACAATGTTAGATTTGACATTTCTTGGGACTGAATTGTGTTCCCCCCAATTCCATATGTTTATGTCTAAGCCTCTAATACCTCGGAATGTAACCATATTAAGAGCTGGGTCTTTAAAGAGGTGGTTAATTTAAAATGAAGACATCAGGGTAGGGTCCTAATCCAATATGCCTGGTTTTTACTGAGAGAGATGCCAGGGATGCACATGCACAGAGGAAAGCTTGTGTGAAGACACAGCAAACGGGTCTTCGTCTGCAAGCCCCGGAGAGGGGCCTCCAGAGGCCAGCACCTTCACCTTGGACTTCCAGTCCCCAGAACTGTGAGAAAGTAAATTTCTGATGTTGAAGCCACCCAGTGTGTGGTCTTCTGTTTTTGGCAACTCTAATACAGCTTTCCAACAGCCAAATTATCCGCCTTCCTATTTCTGTGGGCTTAGTACTGGAATGAACTGAAGTTGACTGAAAATTCTTTGATAGTCCTTCCATCAAGGAGGAGGATCTTTCATCCCTCACCCCTCCCCCTGTTCCACATTTTGGAGTCTCCACTGCCTGTCATTTCACTCTGTATTTCCCTGTGTACCCATTGATTCATTCCCACTTATTAGTGACAATGTGCAACGTTCGATTTTCTATTTCTGAGTTGTTTCATTTAAGCTAATGGTTTCCAGTTCCATCCATATTGCTGCAAAAGACATGATTTAACTCCTTTTATGCCTGAGTAGTATTCCATAGTGTGTATGTATGTGTATATGTCTATATATGCACATACATACATCATATATACACATATATATATATACGTATACACGCAAAAACACACACTCCACATTTTCTTTATCCAATTATCCATTGATGGACACCCAGTTAATTCTATATCCTAGCTATGATAAATTATGCTGTGATAAACATGAGTGCAGGTGGCTCTTTTAAATAATAATTTATTTTCTTTTTGGTAGATACCCCAGAGTGGGATTGCTGGATTGGATAGGGGTTACATTTTTAGTTCTCTGAGAAACCTCCATACTGTTTTCCATAGAGGTTGCACTAATTTATATGCCTACCAATATTGTAATAGCATTATTTTTTTTCTCTGTATCCCCACCAGCATCCATTTATGAAAAATTACCTGTTGCTAACAATGCATAGTACTTGGATGATGGTGTACTAGAAGTCCAGACTTCATCACTATGCAATATGTCCATGTAACAAAACTGCTCTTTTATCCCCAACTCTCTAAAAATAAAAATAAATAACATGGGACCCCCTGCATTGGGGAAGCTCTGTGACTATTTTAACCAACAGAACATAGCAAAAGTGACAGTATGTCAGTTTTTTGGGTTTTAAGCCTTAAGAGATTCTACACTTCCTTTTCCTATTTCATGGAACACTTGTGCTTGGAGCCTTGAGCCACCATGTTAAAAAGTGCAACTACCCTGCTGGAAACACCATGTGAAGAAGCCAGGAGACCACATCGAGATGAAGAAGGGCCCAGCTGAGTCCAGCCTCTCAGTTTGCCCTGCTGAGATGTTGGGTATGTAAGCAAAAGTATCTTGGATGATCCAGACCGCACCAGACCAGCCACCAGCTGAAGGTCATTAAGTGACATTAGCCAGTGCTACATGGAATGAAAGAACTGCCAACCCAAGATCTGCTTGGATTTTTAACCCACAAAATCATCAGATATAATATGGCTGTTGACATGAGCCACTAAATTTTAGAGTATCTTGTTATAATGATGTAACAAACATTTCTGAACTGATTTACTAAATGTTTATGGTTATATCAATTCTACACAAGTCCATTCTTACCAGACCTTATTTTGTGCCCAGGGAGAAAGTTAAGGTGATATTACTAAGGGATTGGGCTTGGAACTGAGATTTGGATTCTGGCAAGGGCTACCACTGTAAGTTATTTGATTTGCTTAACATAAGTGCCTTGGCATCCCTGAGTCTCACCTTTCACATCTGTAAAATAGGGATAATCATACCTGCTGTGTGGAGTTTTGTGAGGAGTTAATGTGTTAATTAGGTATCATATTGTAGCCAGATAATGAAGATCCTATAAATGGTAGCCACAATTAGTACAACAGTAATGCTACTGCAGCTGCTGGTTATTATGCTGAGACCAGGTCATCTTGCCTATGGCCTCCAGTGGGCTTGAATGAAATGGTCCTTCCAGATAAGTAGCTCTCACAGGTCTGCCACAAGGCCCACATCTTACCATTGGCTGCTCAGAGTGCTGGTATTTCCATTTAAGGATTTAAATGCCCTTTACATTTTCAGTCGCACCTGGTAAGATTAATGTATGCAAAGGCCAGGGCAGCAAAGTGAAAAGAACATAGCCTCTATGGAAAGAAGTATGGAAAATCCTCAGAGAGCTAAAAGTAAACCTTCCATTTGATCCTGCAATCCCAATACTAGGTATCTACTCAGAAGAAAAAAAATAATTTTACTGTAAGGACATTTGCACTAGAATGTTCATTGCAGCTCAATTCACAATCACCAAGATGTGCAATCAACCCAAGTGCCTATCACCTCACAAATGGATTAATAAGCTGTGATATATGTATATCATTCAGCCATAACCAAGAGGGAGACTTTATGTCTTTTGTATTTACCTGGATGGAGTTGAAGAACATTCTTCTTAGTAAAGTATCACAAGAATGGAAAAGCAAGTATCCAATACCAATAGAAAACCAATAGAAAAAAAACTACACCCCATATGCGAGAAAAAAATTAATAGAAATGAGGGGAGGGAAAAGGGGAGGAAGATTGATAAGTTCTCACCTAATGGGCACAATGTTAGGGTACATAGCACACCCTCTGGGTGAAGGGCTCAACTAGAACTTGAACTTTACCTAACAAACACAAACAATGTAACCTCATCATTTGTGCCCTCATTTAATCTGAAAAATTTTTGAAAAGTATAGGATTAAATTAATTTTAGAATTAGTTTTGGCTGCAAAGGGCTCAAGATCCAAATTAACAGTAGATTGAATGTGTTGTCAAAGTACAAGTAGGTGGTCCTGAGCCATCTGATGTTCTCTGGTGACAGGAACCCAGGCTCTTCCTAGCTCTTGACTTCCTCCTTCCTTGGGTAGTCTCATCCTCCGTGTCACCTCATGATAACATGGCGGCTGCTACTTTGGAAATGGTTGGAGAAGAACATGCCCTCTCACTTTAAGGACCCTTCCTAGCAATTGGATGCTCTGTTTTTGCTTATACAACATTGGCTAAATCTAGCTGATATACAGGCTGCGAAATGTGGATTTGATTCAGGATACCCACATGCCTCACTAAATTCAAGAATTTCCATTTTTGAGGAAGAAGAGAGGCTTACTGGGGAAAAGAAGTTGTCTTTATAACAGTTACAATTTCTTTCAAGTCAGGAACAGTGCTGGGCACTGTCATGATGTTTGCGCTGTCTGCCAGCCCTATGACTTGTTGTTATTATCCCTATGCACTTATTATTATTACCCATATATAAGCAAAAGGAAAGGTCAAACTGAGAAGTGACTTGCATAAAGTCACCGAGCTGGTTAATGCCTGGGCCAGGACTGAACCTGGGGCTATGTGATCCAGAGTTTGTGCTCATTTCACGGAAGAAACCTTGGGTCCATTATTGGGTTGGCCTGTTTACTCGCCGTATGACCTTGAATCAGTCATCTCTACAAGCAAAGGTAGATTTGCTGCCTCACTTGCACGGACCCCTGGAGAAAGGAGTTTCCCGGAGCTGCAGGGTGCTGGGGTGGGGTGGGCATGGGGAAGCCACTTGGAATTGAAAAACCCAAGAAGAAATGGGTCCAATCTCTAAGGCTACAATAATTTATTGTGGTTTCTTTTCTTATTCTAAATAAATATTTGCTTTGGGACCTAAAGTTGCATTTATAACACTGTATTCTCTTCTTTTAAAATTTTATTACTTGTTTATTTTTTGAGACAGAGTCTCTAGCTGTTGCCCTGGGTAGAGGGCCATGGCGTCAGAGCTCACAGCAACCTCCAACTCTTGGGCTAAAGTGATTCTCTTGCCTCAGCTTCCCAAGTAGCTGGGAATATAGGCACCCGACACAACGTCTGGCTATTGTTTGGTTGTAGTTGTCATGGTTGTTTGGCAGTCCAGGGCTGGATCTGAACCCACCAGCTCTGGTGTATGTGGCTGGCACCCTAGTCACCAAGCTAAGAGGGTCCCACAGATTGTATGTACTTTAGCCAGCTGTAAGCCTGGATCCACCCCCGTCCCCATGCCAAAATTGAGCAAAGTCCAAAAACTTGAAGTTGAGAGAAATTTTAAATGAAAGTTTAGATCTGAGAAATGGCAGAGCAGAGACCCTGACCAGGAGGGCAGATTCCTCCCAGATTCCTCCAGAGAGGGGTCTCTTTCCTCCTGACACACTCAGACACCCCTATGTCTTCTTTAACCCATGGCACATTCTACCTGCTGACAGAATTACTGTGTCCCTATCATTCCCCCACCTAGAGTAGCCACTGATAGTAGCACAGGTATCCCTCCTCTCTGCACATTCCCAGGACTCCAGCAAAGGGCTTGGCACAGAACAGGAGCTAATAAGTAGTTGTTGAATTAAGTTGAATTGAGGAACCTGCAGACTCAGAGACCTAAAAAGGAGCACAAAAAAAGCAAAGTTGCTAATGCATTTTTTTTTTTTTTTAATTGCGTGATGTTTTGCAGGCCTCAGTTTTCTTCTGGGAAATGAAAAGTGTTAGATCTATTGATCTCCAGGAGGGCAATTCTGAACCTGACAGTAGCGAACTAATTAACATCTCTGCACTCTACACTCTCACAGTGCAGTTTTCATACCTTGAATTGAGGTGAAATCCAATCTGGAGGCCTTATGTTCATTAAAAAGGCCTATGGCATTCCTTGGAAGTGTCAGATGCTGACCTGACCAAATTCCAGCAGGGATAATTGCATTCTGACAACTTTGAGTTTCCCTAAACTCTTCACTGGATAAGGTAAGCCTTGCTTCCTCTCCCAAAGTATTTTGCACCGCTGTCCTCAGCCATTAAACAGAGATGTACCTCATTTGTACGCCATTTTGTTCTTTCTGTAAAAGAACTGTGTACTTTGGTCAGGTTTAATAATAATTTTGACCAGTTAAGACAATGTATGATTTCAGGTAATTCTCACAGAGGAAAGGCTGTTCCTGCACGTGAACTTGGAACTATTTTAGAACCTTATAATTTGCCCTGCAGTGCCATAGACAGTCACATTGAATGACATGAAAATTTCATCACAGTGATTGATCCCTGGGTTTATGAGAGGAGAACGAAATGAGATGAGAATTCAAACTTCCCTTATAGATGCATGGTCCTTGCTCTAAAATTTGCCAGGGACCACATGTGTTGTCAAGTCAGTAAAATAAATATAGATATCAGTGGGGTGTACATTTGAGACTCAAACGTGTCCAACCTGACTTAATTCACCCTTCAGTCTAATAAAGGAATGGGAATATGTATGAAAGGTGTTGGAAAGTGAGGCAGCCCCACAGATACTGGTGTGATCAGGGTGACATTTACTTGTTTATTTTTTGTCTTTTTTTTTCTTTATTGCCCTCGGCAGAGTGCTGTGGCGTCACAGCTCACAGCAATCTCTAGCTCTTGGGCTTAGGCGATTCTCCTGCCTCAGCCTCCCGAGTAGCAGGGACTACAGGTGCCTGGCACAACACCTGGCTATTTTTTTGCAATTTGGCTGGGGCTGGGTTCAAACCCACAGCCCTCAGTATATGGGGCCTGCACCCTACTCACTGAGCCATGGCCACCGTCCTGTTTATTTTCTGTCTTTGTCATGGAATGTGGTGACAGGAGTGCTAATGTGCCCTGACTTACCCTCATACCCAGTTCCAGCAAGACAGTACTGTAAAATCATTTGTTTAATATTAAAGAGGTAATTTAACCCATTTTACGAGGCTTAATTTTATTAGAAGCTGTTAGAATAGGTTTGCATCTAATCATCTTTCTGGGGTTGTAATAATAACATCCTTATCCTCGTAATGATGAAATTTTCTCTACTCCTTTGATGTCTGTGCTAATTGCTATCTATTATAATATTTAGATTCTGAATTAGAATGAGTTCCTTCCTTCATCTGTAGCTCTTAAAAAGCCAAGTTGTGAACACAGTGACACCAAATCAAACCCCAACTTGAACCTATAATAATCTGGCTTATGAGCTCAATGACTCTCTGGTGTTTTAAATATTAATAGATGGTTCATTCCTTCCATCATCAAATGTTTACTGAGCAATTTCTTTGCCTAAATACAGGTGATGAAAAAATTCCTATACCAATGTGACCCTCTTATCTTGCTCCTCCTTGACATGAATAGTATATGTGTGGTCTGATGATTAAGTTCATGAACTCATGAAAAAGTCTTTAAAGGATGGACTAAGATCTGGTATTGGTGCATAGCTTCCTAAGGGGAGTACTTCCAAACTAACCATAGTGAAATTCAGCAATGAGGTACGTAGCACTTTTTTGAGGATGAGTTTGTGAACTTAATTGTCTGCAAAATCGTCTTGGAAAAAAAAAACTGCCTAACAATTTTATAAGTTGTATCTAAATAATAAAGTTAAGATATATGATGATGGGACACAAAAGAAAGAAAAGGGGTGGGGAAGTGGTCATGAATTACAAAGCAAAGGCCATGTAGGAGGACTTTTTAATTATTTTTGAACTTTTTCTGGAGTCTCGTCTCAGAAAAATGTGCCACTTTCAAAATTTCACTTAGAATTTTAAAAGTACTTAACAAACTCAGAGTCCCGCCAAGAAACCCAGCTCCATGCTAGTGTATTTGGGTGAAATTGAGTGAGCATTTAAATTATTATACAAAGTGTGTGATGTACCACTTGTAAGATTTCCCCAGGATCATTGACCTTGCTCTGGAGTATCGCTCAATCTGTACCCAAGACAATGAGCTTCCTATTAAGAGGCCAAAGTGTCTTTGTGATATTAAGTTTACTGTCTCTATTATAGTTAGTAAATTCTTCTAATTGCGGGACCACACTATTGATGGCTAGGAAGGCTTTGGATTATATGCTTTTTTATGATCTAGTTTATCAGTTTAGTTAAAAACTTTCAACACTTACCCCTTAGTTTAGGAGACTGCAGGCAGAACAGTCACATGATGTTCACACACTTTCTAGGCCCAACTAGACCTATTATTCACCTGCCGTTATCACTGTAGCAAAGAGAGACAAGCAGACATGCTCAAGGATAAACATGAACTTAGCGTGGATAATGGTAGGCAGAGTCTTAGAGGCACATAGTTCTGATAGGCCAATCAAGGAAAAACCATAACTTCTGTTATCATGAGTTTATGAGAGGTGTGTGTGTGAGCCCTTTAGTTCCTTCACGGAGGGAGGAAAAAAATTGACCATTTATTTATAAAGAGACTTCTATTTGGTGGAGGTTCAATAAAAGTGTTGGTTGGGTGACAAAAGTACCTGATATATATATATATATATATATATATGCCACTTGGTTTATGACAAATAGTCTTAGAAGTTACTTTCCTTTTGTTTTATTGAATTCAGTGACTGTGCACTGTGTCCCCACACACCATAATTATGCTATGCTTTCTGAGTGACTCAAAGATGATTACTCCCTTTTCCTGAAGGTATTTATATTATGCTACTTCAACTGGAAAGCACGTGTGTAGGCACTCTCCCTTTTTTCTCCACATCAGACATTTCCAATCGACCACCGTGCTCTTTCTGTCTGAACCTGGATTCAGTCTCAGAATCTTTTCGAACTCAATGCTCTGGGCAGCAGTTTCCAATCAATCTGAGTTGGAATGAGCAAGACAATCTATTTGCCATCTTGGTTCTGGGGCAAGGGCAGATATATGAGCAAATACCCATGGTATCAGGAATATCATAATTATCAACAGAAATAGATATTCCTTGAGTATTTACGATATGCTGAATCAAGTTCTCAACACTATCTTGTAGTAATAATATCCAGCAGATGAAAACTATTTAAAGAAATCCTATTGGGACCTCCTTTTGGAAAGCAAAGAATTATTTTGAAAGCAAATCATCATCCTCTGATTGATCCGTTTAATGAAATCAACTGTGTATTAAATTTTCTTTGTGTACCACACACCTGAGAAGGAGAACGGGTAAATACTGACGCTTTCACTAGAGTATGAGCAGAAGCAAAGCAAGTAGAAAGAAGTGGTTCCTCAAAGAAAAACAATGCCAAGTAAAAAGGAAACAGAAAGTGTCCACTGGGGATACGTGGAAAAAATATAGAAACTAAAATTGCTGTATGAATCTCTTCTCCCCTCTATGTCTCACTTCACAGAGAGAGGAAAAGAAAGGAATATTCATTTCCCTCTTCTTCCCTAATGGGAAAAAATATATATCTGATACCTGTTAGGTCACCTTTTAAAAAAGAATTCCAAACCCTTCATATGTTAACAAACCATAGAAGAATATTTTTAAAGTGAGGCATTTCAGTTTAACAAGGACTTTCCTTAGAAACCATAACAATTTTAAAAAGGTGAAGGGCATGCACACAATGCAAGGGAAATACTGCATCAACAAAGAGCCCTAAGTATAGCATTTGCCAAAAAATAAAACATGCATAGCACTAAGCAGGCAATTTTGAGTCTCATTGGAATGCTTAAAAATAACTTGGTTTCCTAGCTCAATCTTTGTTTTGAGGGCATTTTGGACTTTAAAAAAAAATTGGATTAGGTGTCGATCACCTATCATGAGCCACCTAATAATGATAATAATAACAATAATTAATAACTACTTGGGTGTTTTCTGAGTGCCAGGAACTATTCTGAGAGTTTATGTGTCTTAACATTTAATCTTCTAGAATCTGTATTAGATTCTAGGATCTAACAATAGATATTTCTATTATTCTTATTTTAAGATGATGAAATTAAGGCAGAGAGAGCCAAGTACCTTGGTGAAAGTCACGTAGTTAGCAATAGAGCTGGAACGAGACTTCTCATGGTCTGGTTCCAGTGCGTGCACTTGTAACTGATAATATTTTTCGTTTCAGATGGGCTATTGAGGCCCAGGACAGGCACTCTGGTTTTCCTAGGTTAGGTCCACTTTGAAACACTACTCTTTAGAACTACAGTATGTGCCCTTCTCTTTATCCTTTTGAGACTATATATTGGTAGGAATGTAAGGACGACCAAGACTTTTGCTCCAGAAACGATTTCCCATTCATTCATTTTCAATAAGAAAAATTTGTTGGCATCTTCTTGTTGTTTTTCTTATCTCACTGGCCACTCCTTCTTTGCCTCAGATTGCTGAATGCTTCTGCATCCCCAGACTTCTAAATCATGGTGGTCGGTTCTCAGTTTTAGATCTTGGTTGGTGTTTTTCTCTATTTACAACCATTTTCCCATTGAGTTCCTAAACCTCATGCCTTTAAATACTATTTGTGTGATGTTGCATCCAAAATTTATACTTTTATCCCCGATTCCTCCCTTTAATAACAGACTTATATATGCTACTGCCCACTTGATAGACACTTAGATGTCTAGTAAGCAACTCAAATTTAACAAGCCCCGACCTGAACTGCAGATTCCTGTCCCTGCCTCCAAAGCTTGTTTGTGCCGTGCTCTTTCCACACCAGTCAATGGCAATTCTATTTTTCTCTTCAGGATAAAAACCTTGATGTCATCCCTGCCTCCTCTCTGTCTATCACACTCCATTTCTAAGCCATCAGTAAATTCTGTCAGCTCTCTATCTTGAAATCTAACCAGGACCCAACAGCTTTCTGCCACTCTCCTATACTCCCTTGGTTCATGCTATCATTACCTCTCACCTGAGTTATTTCATCAGCCTCTTAATCGGTCTACCTGCGCCCACCCTGGCCCATTTTCAGTAGTGTGTCTACAGTATCCCTAAGAACAGCACTCACAGAGATCGTTTTAGAATAGAAGTCAGGTCAAGTGGCTTCTCTGTTCAAAGCCCTCCATGGGCTTCCAACCTCATTTGGTACAAAAGCCAGCATTCTTACAGGACTTATGGTGACTGGATCCTTATAGGACCTGCGCTATGCTACATGATTTTCCTCCTCAAGCCTCCCACTACTGGTCTGACTATGTCTCCTTCCACTCTCCCTGCACCCTCACTCATTTTGTTCCAGCTACACTGGCCTCCTTACTGTTCTTTAAACGTGTCAGACACAGTCCCATTTCAATCCCTTTGGATTTGCTGTTGCCCTGTCTGCTGGACACTCTTGCTTCAGACAACTACATATCTCGTTCCCTTACTCCTTCTGGTCTTTGGTTAAATGTCCCTTTGTCAGGGAGGTTGCCTTTGACCCCTTCACATGATGTGTACCTTATCCTCATGCCTGTCCTCTCTTTCCCACCCCTTAACATTTCCTATAATGTTATTCTGCTTTATTTTCCTCTAAAGTCTTTATCAGTGATTGACACTTTATATCTTTATTTGTTCAATGTCTGAATCACCCCATCAGAATTTAAGCTGAGTGAGGGCAGAGATTTGTCCTATTTTGTTCTCTGCTGTATCCTGAGCACTTGGAGTGGTGTCCTGCGTGTAGCTGGTACTCCAGAAATCCTTGTGGACTGACTGATTGAATGAATAAGTGGATGAATGAATGGAGACTGACTGTGAATCAGACACTGAGCTTGGCAGGGAACAAAGGCAGTGAATCTGGTTATTCCCTTTATCATGTTCACACTATTGGTTGTTGGCATTGTTATTTTCTCCAAAGTGTAGCTCAAGTTGTTTCAAGGTCAACTGAAAACAGAAAATGAGGAAAAAATGGGGAAAGATAGAGTGGTATGGCATGATAATGGTTAGGGAAAGGGGAGGATAAAGATTTTAGTATCTACTGTGTTACAAGAGTTCCAATACTCCCTGTGCTACCCTACCATTGTAAATCCTGGCCTTCTGTTAGAAGGACTTCACATACAGCCTGTTGCAAAACTGCCCTGGGGACTATCATTTAACACGCCCTCCAGGGAAGGAAGATAGAAGGCTGTTCATCGTCACACAGGTACAAATGCTTTTTTTACCCAGCATTTTTCTTCGAGCACATCCTAATACTCACACTTTACTATTTGCTTTGTTTCCACCTCCTTTTTCTGCCTTGGCCACATTTCGAATGTTTCATGTGTAGTAAACTTAGGAACATCAGTGCTCCCTGAGTTCTCAGGGGCACGTTGGAAATTTTGGAAATTATTTTCCCACTCACTATAGAAAAATCCATGAATCCTCTTCTCCTCCTTTCCTATCTAACTTTTGACAAACTGGTTCATTTAGTGATAACGGAGTCTCCTTTCTTACACTACGGATGGTTCCCCAGCCACTTTGAGCTGAGAAGGTCCATTGTAGGAGCCTTGCTAAATAGAGGGATAGAGGCAACATTTAAGATTCCTTTAAGGCTCATTGACATTTTAGGAATCTTAGTTGGTTACTTTGCTCCTGTGGAAATGCACGTTTTACTTCAGCTGTGTGGTTCAAGGTGTCGGAAGATAGAACTACATTTTTTTTAGCTAGTTGTTATTCCCTATAATCACAGAATACTGAGTAGATTAATTTTGCTTCTTGAGATTATATTAGTGGTGTAGGATGGTCAGAATTTGGGGATTTTACAGGTACTATAATTAAAATAACAATAGGTACTATAACATAAGAAATACAAGCGTACCACACTATCCTGAGTCAGAGGGAGTTTCCCATCTGTTTCTACCAAACATCTTTGGCAGATATGGAAGACTTCAACTTGAACTGCCATCACCCATCTAAGTTGCCTGGGCTATTGAGTGTTCTGTTCACTGAAAGGGAATTACAGAGTAGGTTGAATGGCTCTGGACAAAGTCCTAGGAAAAAATGGAAATGACTTTCAAACAATCATTGGGTGGTCATTGGGCAACATGCTGGCAGCTGTCATTGGGTTATCCTCATTAGGTGACAGGAAGAAAGCTGACATAGCTGCTCAAGTCAGGAGATGCTCAGGGATTACAGGAAAAGAAAGGGAACTAACTCTATGTGAGTCCTGAGCCGGTTCTCTCCTGGGGCTCCTCTGGGCTGACAACTGATGGTACTTTGGCCAAGTCCAATCACTTCTCTCTACTTTGTTCCCACCCTATCTCCAACACTCACATTCTCTTCTCTGTATCACCATCTTTACTTGGTCTAGAGAATGAAAATAAGATGTAATCATTTAATCTTAGAAATCTTTTTTGAATAACACTTGCTTAGATCACACTTGAAACTCGAGAGTCAAACACATCTTTGCTTCTCCTCCCTAGTTTTACAATGACTCTTTTCTTTAAGGCAAAGGGTGACTTTTATGTAACTGCCAGAGCTGATGAAAGGGTCCTGGAGTTCATGTGAAGGAATGGGAAATGGAAGAGCAGGTGGAGTGATGAAGACAGTGCCTCACAGCTCAAAATGTTCTCACACATGTTCTCTTGCCCTATTACCATTTCATTTGCTGGTTAAGATGCACCATGCCAAACTCTAAACCCTGTTGAGCCCTGTCTCAGGCAGCTTATTTAACTTGCATAACAACCCCGTGGGGAAGGTATTATTTTCTGATTTAACTAAGGAGGCCCCCAAAAGCCCAGAGAGGTTAAGCAATGTGTACATGATCATACAACTGATAGGTGACAGGGCTTTCATTCAAAGTCAGGGCTTTCTAATTCCCAAAGCCATTTGCTTAAGCTTTCATTCACTACGTCTATTGCCACCCCACAGAGAGGCATTTTGAGCAAATATTGTTGTGCCCCCTTCCTTGTTTCATTTCCATTTTTCTAACACCACATTAGACGAAGGGCACAAATTGACATCATGGGGTGAAAGTTACTTTTGCTTTAGACCTGTGGAAAGTTACTTTTGCTTTGTGGCAAGGACATGTGAATTGCTGGAATGTTGAGGAGTGGGGCTTCTTGCTGCTGTCTGAGCCAGTGCAGAGGTGTCAGCTCCTCTTTTATCTATCAAGGGTGTCTCCAACAGGAAGCCCTGGAGACCCACAGGCGCCCAGGCTGCATCCTGCCCTGTCCTTCCTTAAGAGGCTGTGGAAAACAGCAAGCAATTGTTTTCTTCTCTTTCACCCACAAATCGCTTAGCTTTCACCTGGGCCTCCTTCTAGTAAACTCTATTCTTCCATTTACCTCTGGATGGCTACTCTGGCCCAATGCCATCTCCACAGGAAAACAAGAAACCTGCCTTTCTAGGGTAAGAGATTTCTCATCCCCCACTGCAGCTCCCTCAGTAGATAAAGATTTTTTGGCACATTTTCAAGGATGTCGTAGTTGAATGAGCCACCTCTGCGCTTTCTTCCATTTGCTTTTATGACATTTCTTCCATTCGCCATTGTTCCTTGTAACTTTTATTGATGACAAAAGATATCCTCCATTTACATTTGAAAAAGGGTAGGGAGACTGCTGTTACCAACCCCCCCCCCCCCCGAACAATACCCTCTGAAGCTCAGTTTCAGCCCCACTTACTCAATTGAATAGTCATTTAATATTTTAATAAAATAAAGACCTCTTTTCGTACCTACTGCTGGGTCTGTGAAGTTTATGATCCATCTTTTACATTCATTTCCACGTTTAAATTCTAATATTTGCCGTTTTGCCCCAGAGCAGGTTAATACACTGCAGGGAGCACTTTCCCTTGATGATGAAAACAGTATTTTTAAGGTAAGTGGGCTTTTACTCTAAGTGTAACCAGGGGACTCATTAAGGAATGTGTTTAATGTACCAGTACCTAGATTCTCATGTCTAAACCTCTCGTATGTGTGCTTGAGCTAAAAATATTGTTATTTGATCATTTTGGAGGTGGGGGAATAAACCATTTGTGTAAGGTTAGTGAAAACTCAGTAATGTCTCCTAGCCAATCTCTACAAAGCTTCAAATGATGACATTATCTTGGGGAAGTCAGATAGTTTAAGATCTGGCTTTAAGGCTTACAGCCTCTGAAACCAGATTTGTCATTACACAGAGAAAAGCATTATTCTCTCAAAGACAGACTTATATTAACTGGGTGTATTAAGATTATTATATAAATCACCTAATGTCGGTTGATCAATTCATAAAAAGAAATGTAATTATCATTTGCCCCTGAATACTTGTATAGTAAGAATCAGTGTTATTCTTTCTCTGTACAAAGGCCTCCATGTGAAACCCAATTATAACTAAAGATTGCATGTTGATCATGGAATCTGTAGAAAGAGGATTAAATTGATTCTAGTGTCAGCCTAAAATTACCTGATGTAGTGGCTTTATCTCTGGGACTAGTGGAGTTTACAGAATTTTAGAAGCTAGAGACCCATTTTAGACCTAAAATTAGAGCCAGGTATTTCTATTTTTTTTCCTTAAAAAGTCCATATGTGATTCTCTTGGTAAGTCAGGATTGAGAGTATTGGTCTGAAAAGTTTGTCTCCAACATAGGAATGGTTTTGTGGTACTACCATATTACTTAAATTCCCTCTCTCCTGAAAGGTCCTTGAAATCATATCAAGATCTATTTTGGTTATTTCCATTTGGTAACGAGGACAATCAATTCTCTTTTTAGATAGGTGTTTGCCTCTAGAAAAACACATGCGTTGCCCTGAGTCCCTTTAATTTTGGATAACTTTGCCCATCCCTCCTCTTGTTCATCTTGCAGTGATCGTACAATGAAATCTTCCAGACAAGCACCATCTTGAGTTTTTTTTTCTCTGCAAGTTTTAAAAGACTCCTTTTATTTTAATCTGATGTTCTGCTCTTGCAACCAAAAAAACCCAAGTTTGGAGCTGGGTGCTGTGGCTCACGCCTACAATTCCAACACTCTAGGGGGCCGAAGCAGGTGGATTGTCTGAGCTCACAGGTTCAAGACCAGCCTGAACCAGAGCAAGACCCAGTCTCTAAAAGCAGCTGGGCATTGTGGCTGGTGCCTGTAGTTCCAGCTACTTGGGTGGCTGAGACAAGAGAATTGCTTGAGTCCAAGAGTTTGAGGTTGCTATGAGCTATGATGCCATAGCACTCTACTGAGAGTGACTACAAGACACTGCCTTAAAAAAACAAACAAACAAAACCAAATTAGTGGGCAAAGGAAGGTTTTTCCTCCCTGGCCAGGTGGGTTTATGCAGAAATAAGATATTCCACAAAAACGTGTATTTGTTGTCATAAGAACCACAGCAAGAGGATTTCAACCCTTTCCCCAGATTGTAGCCAGAATGATCTTTCTAAACATCAAATTGATCATGCCAGTTCCCTTCAATGAATTCCTGTAGCTCTTGTGCTTAAGTCTACACTCTGAAACTTGCTTCCCAGGCAGCAGGCAGCGTGATCCGTACATCACTCACTTCTCTCGTCTCTCACTCCACAGTGATGCTTCAAGCTGTTTCTGCACTTTGTTCACTCTCTTGAATATGTGTATCTCTTACATTTTCTCTGCCAAGGACACTTACCATGCTCTTTTTCAAGCTCTTACTCACCCATTATCTTCTCTCCCACTTTGATTCCCTGCCTCAGTGTCATGCCTTTTGTGAGGCCTTCTCTGATCTCCTGTCTTGGTTTAGGGATATTAACCATGAACTTTTGTGATGCCCTTGATTTCCACGGTCATAACTTGTTATCATGTTTTTAACAATCGCTCAGTGACTTGCCATTGCTTCTAGTCCAAATTGAGCTTAGTATTTAATCAATTAGCTCACCTCTGGTAATCTTATTCCTCTATCCTCTGGATTACTCTTTCTCCAGGTCTTTTGATTCCATTCATTGCAGGTGTCTTCTTAGCCAGCTATAACTGCCTTTATCATCAGATCAATCCACCAGAGACATCTCGGCCTTTTATCTCTGATTCATATTGATCAGAATTAAACATATGTTCTTTCTTAGTGTCTATAGGCAAAAGTAAAGAGGTGGGATATTTTCAAGGTGGATCTAGTTCAAAACTTTTAAGATATTCTCTTTCTTTACTGCTTCTAAGCTTCATTTCTAGAGACAACCGCTCTTGCTGTTAATCAGAGTGCTGTGCTTCCTGATGTCTTTATGAGATTGAATAAGGGGGAGAGAACCCTTTTGTAAGCATAAGGTTCCAGTCAATCACATTTCATAAGCTTAATTGGGAGGAAGCTAGTTTATCAATGTGTTTGAACAGATCTCAAATTTTTTGGTAGAGTTAGGATTTCACGTATTTTTTAATTTTTCCATATTGGCTTTGTGTTAAATGTTTCCCTAAATGGGATTTCGTTTTTAGAACTCTTAAAGGTATAAATACATTCACAAACTTTTCAAATAATCTTTTGTTAAGCTATATGACTATATTTAACTGAATCTCTGGTTTGGCAAATTCCGTTGCTGTATATATAGAAGCTTTATCTTTCTCCAGTAGTCATATAAAGGGAACAATGTTTCCCCAGCCTTTCTGCAATCTTTCTTCCCATCCTGGTTCCCATATTCTCTTTGCATAAACCCCACTTTTCAGAAAGACCTGGATCCAATTTTGGCTCACCGTCTTACAAAGCTCTGCTATTTGAATTTTTGGTGTCCTGCTCTAAGGCTAGTAATATGCAATGGGAAAAATTAACTGAGATAATCCACTTAAAATACAAGGTCTGACAATTAAGTTGGTGAACTCATCCTAGAAGAAGTGCTGCAGACTTCTTTGCCGAGTATCCCTACAGTCTCCTTTGGGGAAGCTCTGCACCGATGCCAGTGCCTAGTTCACCCTCCAAAGCACTTTTTCTAGGATGAGTTCTCAAACTTAATTTTTGGAACTTGGACAATGACAGCTATGGCCAATCCAGAAAAAGAGTTCAAACATCGCTCTGAAGGTGGACTTGGGACTGGCACTGGTGCATAGCTCCCCAAGGGGAGTATTTTTGAGGTGACTCTGATGATATTCAGCAAGGAGATAAGGAGCACTTTTTCTAGGATGAGTTCCTGAGCTTAATTGTCCAACATCCCCTGTTCAACCTGGCTCCTGACACAGATCAAGATTAAAAAGATAAGAGTTTGTTTTGATTTCCCTTCAGCCACACTGAATTCTCAATTTACGGAATGTATCTTCAAGCCTCTCCCCCCATGTTGTTGCACGTCTTCTTTCTACCATGAAGCCTTCCCAAACTCTGTCAGAGTTATTTCTTCCTTTCTCAGGGTATTCACACCCCCTTAATTTAATTAATTTATTTATTTGAGACAGAGTCTCACTTTGTCACCCTTGGTAGCGTGTTATGGCATCCCAGCTCACAGCAATCTCAAACTCTTAGGCTTAAGTGATTCTCTTGCCTCAGCCTCCCAAGTAGTTGGGACTATAGGTGCTGCCACAATGCCTGGCTATTTTTTGTTGCAGTTGTCATTGTTTAGTTGGCCCAGGCTGGGTTCGAACCCATCACCCTCAGTGTATGTGGCTGGCACTGTAACCACTGTGCTACAGACACTGAGCCCACAGCCCCTTTATTCTTACTATGCTCATAATACTTCCTACTTTATGTTGGGAATCATTAACTTGCCCCAAGTGCTGTGAGCTCCTCCAGAGGAGAGGCACTGCCTTATTCATTACTGTGTCTCTAGGGATAAAAGTAGTACTTACCTTAGAGGTGGTTATGGGGATTAAGTGAGTGAATACCTACAGCGTTCCCAAAAGAGGTACTAGCACATAGAAAATGCTCCATCAGTATTAGCTATATTACTATTTTTACAATTATTATTAGTGCCCAGCACAGCAGCTTATACAGAGCAAGAATTCAATATGGGCTGCACAAATGAGAAAGATACACATACTTTCCATCTCATTATGTTAGCTTAGCGTCTTACAAATAAATTTTAGCACACTTGATTCCTATATTTTCATCTGCCTTTGTCCGGTGACAACACCTCTGTTTTTTGTTGGGAAGCCATCTTTCCCCATGCACATAGTTCAGAGGGTACTAAACCCATTGCCTCAGCTCCAGGGTGAGCGGCAATCCAGATGTGGTTGCTGAGCATATCCTAGACCTTGTCCATTGTTGCATTGTGCATGGAGCATAGGCACATGACTTCAGTTGGTCTAGTGAGAGTCAGGCTTGAACTGACTCCTAGAAAAGAGGTGATATTGCTCTCAGGTTGCTAATTTACCCAGATGTATGTTACGGAGCTGCTGGCAGACATCTTTACTGATAATGGGAGAGAATCTGTCTGAGAACAAAGCCAACACGAAGCACAGTAGAGCCACAACATATAGCCAGATGCTTGGTGGTATCTCCTGAGCCTTTGCATTCAGCTCTGTCTGAATTCAGATCTACCCCTAAACCTTTCACATTTGTGTGTAACTAAAAACTGTGGTCTGGGAAACCCTGGGGACTCCCTGAGATCCTTTCAGGTGTCTGCAAGGTTAAAACCTTTTCACAATAATCTGTTCTTTGTCTTTTTCACTGCGATTCCCTCAGGAGTGGACAGCGGGAACTTGAGAGGCGCAATTATATGCCATAATGCAGATTTTTTGAATGTAGAAGCAAATGTAAGAATGCAACTAACCAAACATTAAAAAGAGGCACAAAAATGTAAAATAATAGTATTCTTTGACTATTTTTGTTTTGTTTGGGAATACATAGTTATTTTTAAAATATAAATGTTATTATATAAATATATCATGAGTTTATGATTGTTATCATAAATGAATGAATAAATATTTCAAACAATTGTCAGTATGAATTTGTAATATGATAAATATCAACATATATAATCTGTATAAGCAAAAGCTCTTTGTAGGGGTTAGGGCATAATTTTTAGGAACGTAAGGGAATTCTCGAGCCAAAATATTTGTGCATCTCTAAATTGCATAAACTAATTAATTCTATTTTTTATGCTGAGGTCATTTTTAGTTGAGTCTCTGTCACTACTAAATGAAAGAGTCTTGATATTGCATTGCATTGCATCGGAAAATAATACTATCTTTAAAGGCTTGTAATAAGTTGAAGAATCCAGAAAGCATTATCGTGTGTTGCAGTGTGAACTACATACAGGAAAAATATCTTTCTGTATCTGGCAAAGGGGTGTATAAAACCCATCCTTCCCAAAGCCACAGATGCTGGAGTGGATATGAAGAGAAGGGAACACTCTTACACTGTTGGTGGGACTGCAAACTAATACAGCCTCTTTGGAAAGAAGTATGGAAAATCCTCAAAGAACTCAAAATAGACTTCTCATTTGATCCTGCAATCCCATTGCTAGGCATCTACCCAGAAGAAAAAAAAATCATTTTATCAACAGAACATTTGCACTAGATTGCTTATTGCAGCTCAATTTAATAATTGCCAAGATGCAGAAAACACCCAAGTGCCCATCAATCCATGAATGGATTAATAAACTGTGGTATCTGTATACCATGGAATATTATTTAGGCATAAAAAGATACTTTACATCTTTTGGATTGACCTAGATAGAGTTGGAGAATATTTTCTTTAGTAAAGTATCACAATAATGGAAAAGCAAGTATCCAATGTGCTCAATACTAAAAAGAAGCCAGTAGATGAATTAATACATGCCCACACAAAAGAAAACTTCAATTTAATTTAAGTTGAGGGGAGGGGAAGGCAGAACAGGGAAGAGGAGAGGGAGGAAGGGGATTGGTGTGCTCCCACCTAATGGGGACAATGTCAGGGCATACAGCACACCTTCTGGGTGTGGGACACAACTACAACAGGGACCTTCCCTAACAAATGCAAACTGTGTAACTTAATCATTTGTACTCTCATATTAATCTGAAATTTAACAAAAAATAAAGAAAAGAAACCTGTCCTTACAGGCTTACTAGGGGATGTTCCAAACCATTGGGATTGTTGGCTCTGATTTTGAACCAGTAAGACAAATGTTTTAGGTTAAGAGGCAGCAGCTCTTCTGTTTTTTAACCCATCAAGATAAGATTTTATAGCCTAAACTCTTAAAATCACTTTCCCCTAATGGGGTTTGTCACTTGGTTTTTGACTTTCATCAAAATTGCTCTCGGTTTCGAATTTCACATGTCAAGAAGCTGCTTTGAAAGTGTCTGAAGATTCAACTGAATGCTGATTTTGGTACTTGGGCAGGACTGCTATATCTGCAGATGAGCCAATTTTGAGAAAGGACCTATAACAGACACTGTGCTTTATTTTTTTTCTCTTAAGTTGCAAACATGGGCAAGAATGCATGGACTTATTCAAGCAACACTTAAGCAGAATGTCATGGTGACATGGCATGATGACATGTGGTGAGAGGAAGCCTCTCTGAAGAGATGACGTTTGAGCTGAGCCCTGTCGTGGGAAGACGAAGTAAAAGTTACTAGCAAAATACAAAGAACAAATACAGGAGGCCCTAATATGCAAGAGAGCTGGTACATTTGAAGGCCAGAAAGGGGATCAATGACTAGAGTAGAATGAATAATCAAATTCCATGGAGAAAGTGAAGCTGGCAGGAGACAGGTCATGCAGATATTAAACAATTAAACGTCATTGAAGGATTTCAAAGGAAGGGTCAGGGGAAAGACTGAAAGAGGGGCACTTCGACTGGCAGAGAATTCTCAGACCACCAAGGCTTGTACTAAAGGTCTGTATTGGTGAGGGGAGGGAGGCTGCAGAGCAGCACCAAGGAGGAGAGAAGAGAGGGGACAGAGATAAGGAGAGAGTGGGGAAGAGAAAAGAGAGAGAGTAGAGAAGAGTGAGGGGGAAGATGGAAGAGAGAGAGAGAGAAGGAAGGCAGAAGGAGGTGAGAGAGAGAGATGGTGGGGGAACATATTCTTATATATGTGAGTTTTAGAATGGTGACGGGCTGATGGGATAACCAATAAGGAGTTATTTCCCAGCGGAAAGAGCCATTAGGGGAGGGCAGTGGGAAAATGGAACAGGGTGATGAGGTAAGCACACTCCCTGTGCTAGGGAGGAGTTGTAACTTTAAGGGCAGAAAGGGGCTTTGGGGGAGAGGCCTTCTGAAGCAATTTTCTAACAAAGACCCTAGTACATAAATGTAGAAAGTAAGGATGTCCTTTCCTTGGATTGGCACTCCAGAGGGCAGACCACTGGTGGTTCCTGAGGGTACTCCTGGCTATTTTGGCTACTAGGTCAACTCAGAGGCAGGTCTTTCATACCCACCTGTTGAAATCCTACCCAACCTTCAGTGAACCCCTTAGATACAATAACTCCTAGATGAAGCTATACATTGGGGCTGTCTCATGCAATGTCTGGGCATTGGCATCCAGAGAATCTGGTTTTGGATCCTGGCTCAATCACTATTAAAATCACAGTGGGTTTTGCACTTTCCGAGTCTCTTGTTTCCTTATAGGTGATGATAACATCCATCTTGAAGAGTTGCTGTGAGGATCAAATGTGATGGCATTTGTAAAGGGCATGGCATATGATAGATGCTTCATAAATGTTAGTTGTCTTCTGCCTTGAAAGGCAATATGATAGTGTTTAAGAGCATTGGGCTGTGAATAGGAGAGGCTTGGTTTGCATCCCACCCTGCTAGAAACTTCATGGGCGATTTTAGGCAGTGTTTCATCTCACCCCAGGTTCCTAATTTGTACATGCAGATAAGAATAGTACTAAAACAATAGGATTGCTGTGAGGATTAAATGAGATAATTTTTATAAAAAGCACTTGGTACAATACTGTCAAATAATAACCACTTCATAGATATTGGCTATTATAAACCAGAGCAGTACCCAGAGCGACTGCGTGATGAAGCACATAGTACTTTCTGAATGAATAGCTGCTGGTGGGGATTGGTAAATTCAGGTCCGGAGTATGGGCAACTGGGCAAGTACGGGGGGAGAAGAATGTGGGAGGGATCACATGCACGCCCACCTGGGCCTCCAAGAGTAAAGTCAATAAGAAGGCACAGAACACAGAGTGGGCTCAGGAAGCTGACGGTGACAAACTTTGCCCTTTTCATAATTTTGGTGCGTGAACAACACAAACCGAATCTCCCTAGCTATAAACAAGAATAAACTTCTTTAAAAATACAACTGAATTTCAATGAGTCATATTTCTTCTTGATGGTATTTGGAGAGATCCAGGGTCCAGACGTGATTGCTCCCACAGAATGCTTGCGTCTCTATCTCTGCTGGTGGAGTGGCAAGCTTGCCAGCTCCATCCAGGGAGGGGGTGGGCACACAGGCCGGCCACACTTGTTATGATTAGCATCCTAAACACTCTAATGCTACCCCCAGATTCAAGGGGTGCAACCGGTCCCAAATTTTCAAGTCTTGGGGAAATGCCAATAAAGAAGGCTCTAATAATAATTTTGATCCTGATGACGCCTTTCTGGGTGTCAGCTCATACTCTCAAGGTAAGCCCTTGCATTCTAGAACATTCCCAAATATGTGACACACATTCAGCCCCTGGTACAGTAGCTTCCATCATAAACACTCAACTCGGGTTTTTCTACTGTTGCTGCTGTTTTTTCTCTGCCTGACATCAGCATGGATTTCTAGCCACACATTTTGTTCGAGTTATATTTGGGTGCAGAAGGATGGGAAAATGTGAGGATAGATAACATGGATGGAGTCATTCAGAACTTTCCCTGAAGGAACCTCTTTACCTGACTCTATTCCTATCACAGTCCCTGTAATAGTGGCCCTTAGAGTTGGGCAATACATGGGATATGTGACCAACATTTTTGGCAGCTTTGAAATTTTCAAACTGAAAATCTTTCAATTCCAAAATACGTAAGAGGGAATTGAGCCCCTCTTTTGCACCGCCTGACAGATGATCTTAGCTTACTAAAGGAAGCCAAAGTCCCAGGACTTACTCTTGATTCCCCTTTCTCTCACTTTACCCCAGCATGGTAGCCAGTCTGGTCAGCTTGACTTTTAAAGTCTAATGTCAATCTGGTCACTGATGAGCATCTCCTCTGCTGCCACCTTAGGTCACACCCCTATCATCCCCCTCCTGCAGGATCTCAGCTGTCTTCTAGTTCTGATACCTGCCTAGCAGCCAGCGTGCTCTCTGAAATATGTAAGTCAGATTATGTCACTTGCTCTCTTAAAACCCTGTGGGGGCTTCCCATCCTCCTTCAGATAAGATGCAACCTGTTCATGACAGCCTACACAGCTCTCCATGATCTGGTCCCCTGCCTATATCTCTGATTCCATCTCCTCATTCTCCCTCTTTGCCAGCTACGCTCTGGTCAAGCTAACCACCTGGCTGTCCCTAAAAAGCTCCAAATCTGTTTCTTCCTTGGAAATGGTCTTCCCCTACACCAGACATCTTCCTCCTTTTTAAAATCATTTTTGATCAGATATCACCTCCTCAGAGATGCCTTCCCTGACTGCTTTATCCAAAGCGTCTTTCTCAATGAAATTCACTCACTAGTCTTTAACCTGTTTTACTGTCTTCAAAGTACTTACCATGATCTGAAATGTTCTTCTTTATGAGTTTACTATTGTCTGCTAGAATGTAAGCTTCATGGAGGCAGTGTCTTGTTCTCTGCTTTTTCTTCTATACTTAAACTCCTTGTATGCAGCAGCACTCAATAAATATTTGTTGAATAAGTGCTCAATAAATTTAATCCTTCGTGAGAGGGTTCTTAAAGTGTGGCCCTGGACCATTAGCATTAGAAGCAACAGAGAAATTGCTCGAAGCTCAGTTTCTTGGTTTCTGACTTGGATGGACCTACTAGGAGTTGGGCCCTAGTAGGGCCCAATGTTTTAAGCTCTCCAGCGTTTTCTGATGTATGCTCAAGTTTGAGAACTATTGCCTTAAAACAAACATCAACTGTTACTAGGCTTGTTGTACCAATATGGAAGTTACCTTTTAGAAAGTGACACAGTTCATATAACTTAAGACAGAACTAACATTTATTGCCATCTATCATTCTGGAAGCACTCAATACACAGTATTAAGGGTAGCTTTTATAATTGTGATGTTACCTACCATGTTCCAGAGGCTGTATATAATCTTTACAATAATTCTCTTCAGTAGGCATTAATGCTACTGTTGGTTATGTAAATTTACTGGGGCTCAGACCATTCAGTCATTTATCCAAGATCATCCACCAAGCAAAAGGCAAAAAGATCTGCTTGCTCCTTTCCTTTTCTCGAAGCAATCTCACTAAGGACAGATCGCTGATGTGGCAGAAGATAGGCAAGGAAAACACATTTGGCATTTTCTGAAACAAATGCCAAGTTTCCACATTTGGAAATGATGAATGGTGGGTCTTGACCTCAAGGGAATCCTCGAAAATGGAAGGGAATGCTCTTACAGCCTGGGAGCTTCATCCCAGAGATACTGGCTAAAGCTGACCCTGATGAGCTTCTAGTACTTCTACACTGGAAACAGGGCTACATGGGCTTTGAACGTGAGCTGGCAAAAGCCCGGCCTGGGTGTCAGGAAGCATGAATAATTGTGGGCTTAGCAAATGACATGGATCCCACTGCCTTCATGGAAGAGAAATGCCATTTGATGGTAATGGAGAAGATGATGATGGAAATATATAAATACATATACTTCCGAAGTCGAGTCAGAGTTGTTCTTGGAACTGCACACTCTGAACACATACAGACAAAACCCCGAACAGCAAAGTGCTAAAATTATGCCATGGCAATCTGGTCAATTTAACCATATATCGTGATGGGGAGATTACATCAACTGGCTTTTCCACTTCCTCCTTATTCCTGTCTCTATTTTGTTTTTTTACAGCAACATTAAAACGTTCCCCTCCTTTTTTGTTTTTTATTTTTAGTTCTTTTATAATATGGAGGCAAGCATTCATGGGATGATTATGCTTTTAGGTCTCCAACGTAAACACAACCAGTGTTGCATTAATTTCTGCTTAAAGTTGATATCTTTACGGACGTGCATTTATACATGAAGGATTTCCTAAAGATCCAGGATACTGCTGTTAAAGTTTTGCCTTCAGATGGCCTAGACTACATGGGTTGAACAGCCACGAGGCAGCTGGACTTAGAGAAAGTGAAGCCAATATGCTTTGAGTTATCAGGAAAAAAAGGACCCTGTCTGAATCACGTGTGTCCCTAGCATGTAATAGACATCTGAAAAATTTGTATGGAGTAATTTTTTAGATGGTGGATATACAGTAAGAGCTTAAAAAATATTTTTTGGTTAGACAGAAGAAGGAAGATAGGAAGGGCTCCCTCTGTACCTGTCATACCATCAGCTTTCAACATTCCTTGATGAAGAGTCTCCGTGAATGTCCAGTGAAGGTTTGAACAAATGCTTGACACATAGTAGGCAGTCAAAGAATGACACTGGAACAGTCAGTCATATTTCCTGCCACATAAATGCTGTCCACAGAGGATAAGGCACAGACAATGGGCTACTTCCTAGAGCAGCCTCCTTGTGCTTGGAACATGTCTTGTGAAGTAAGTCTCTGTGTACTCCATAGCTTTAACAGGAACTTGGGCTGTTCCTTTGTACAGAAGTGGCTTGGTTTTCTTTTCTCACCACTTCTCAGAAGCACATAGACACTTGCCCAAGCTCACACATCAAGACGAGGGTATAGTCCAGGCTTCTGACACCTTCACATTCATTAGAGTCATGAGAAAAGTCATTTCCCCACAAATGCCTGCAGAGTGGTTCTGTCTACACACACAGAGCCCCTGTGCCAGCCCGCATGGTGGGGCCCTGACACATTGGGTGGCATGGGCCTGTGACCTTATGAATTTTTCTAGACATCTCCTTTCACTACCTGGGTACCAAGGCGATATAACCAACTCTGTTCAGCTCCCAAAAAGGGCTCTTGTGGAAAAACTTTCCTAAAAACCAATAATGTTTCGCCTCTGACTGGCATTTCCTTAAAGCCAATGCACAATTGTCTGCTTGGTTTTAGTTTTCTTTGGATCAAGAGACCAGATTCCACTAAGGATCTGAAATCTCTTCTCATTCTGGAAGGAGGCACTCAAGGTTAGAAGTTTTAATTCTGGGGCATATTGATTAAGTTCTTTGTGTCTCAGTTTCTTCTTCTATAAAAAAGAGGTAAATAATAGTACCTATTCTATAGGATTGCTGTGAAAATAAAAAGTTATAGTACTGAAAGCACTTGAAACAATTCATCGGAAGCCCCTTTCTTTCCTTCTCAAAAGTCAAGCCTAGGAGACCCCAAAGAGATCTTGGGGTCCCTTATCTTACAAAGGGGTGTTGGTAGGAAAGAAAAAAGGGCAGTGAGAGGTAGACCCCCCATTGGAAGAGCTCTGCACCCCTGTGCCATTTCAATCTGTGAAGCCCCTTCACCCTATAGTTTGGGGCTGAATGTCAGATTTCAGGACCAAAACCTTTTGGCTTCTACCTAAGAATAATGACAAAAAATGAAAACCAATGATTAGTATTATCTTCCATTTTACAAATGAGAAGACCGAGAACTGAGGGTATCCTGGTGCCCACACCGTGACTCCTGCAGTCTCCAACCTTATTCTAGTCTAAGCTCTCAAAACTGATTGTTCTCAACCTATGGCTACAACCCAGACCTCACAAGGGGGAAAAGAGTGAACTCTCCTTTTCCAGTTGAAAATAAAACCCTTATCTTTTCAATAATTTGTTTAGCTTTCTAGTTAGAAAGTTGCATAGACTATAACTCTTCTACTCATTATTTAACACGATGTATAGGGCACCTGCTGTATTTCAGTCATGTCTGGCACTACTATCTCTACGTGCACTCTAGGACCCTCTGCTCAGCACAGAGCCAAAACCACAAGGCAGGAAAATTCCCATAATGCTACAAGATTACTTTCCAAGGATTTTCTTCCTTCTCATTTCTCTCAAGGAACTGAAAAGAACTTAAGAACCAAGGGTGTGGGTGGCACCTATGGCTCAGTGGGTAGGGTGCTAGCCCCATATACCGAGAGTGGCTGGTTCAAACATGGCCCCAGCCCAACTGCAACAAAAAATAGCCAGGTGTTGTGGCAGGCTCCTGAAGTCCCAGCTAGTTGGGAGGCTGAGGCAAGAGAATTGCCCAAGCCCAGGAGTTGGAGGTTGCTGTGAGCAGTGTCATGCCACAGCACTCTACCAAGGGGGATAAAATAAAAAATGAAACTCTGTCTCTACAAAAAAAAAAAAAAAAAAAAAGAACCACGGGCATCCAACCTTCTTATTCTCTGCCACACATTGGAAGAA
>NW_003852396.1:55123853-55183993 GCF_000181295.1 Otolemur garnettii
AAGCCCAGGAGTTGGAGGTTGCTGTGAGCAGTGTCATGCCACAGCACTCTACGAAGGGCTATAAAATAAAAAAAAAAAAATAATAATCCTAAAAAAAAAAAAAAAAAAAAAGAACCAAGGGTGTCCAACCTTCTTATTCTCTGCCACACATTGGAAGAATAAGAGTTGTTTGGTTGGGGGTCACATGTCAAATATACAAACACAATGTAAGCTGCTTAGCAAAAACAAAGATCTATGCATTACTTTTTGTGATATTCTGATACCACAGACAAACAAAAATAAAGTCCTCACAAAATCAGGTGCAGGTTGGACACCCCTGCAAATTTAAGCCTGGTTGGGGAGGGAGGGGAGAATCTCATAATTTGAATGGTGATGAGGCCAGTATCTACAAAAGGACGGTACCTTCGATTTCTTGGTGTGGCTGTTTTCCTTAATGAAATGAAGATGATGATGCCCATCTCACAAGGTTGATGAAAGAGTTGAGTAAGCTAATTCCTTTTAGGAATCCACCAGACAGTGTGCATGCACCAAGTTCTTGCTTCTGGACTTTTCCTCCTGGCTAGAATAAAAATTCCCCTTGGAGTCTTTGCTCCTCAAGGCCCAGTTCCCTGGTCGGCACAGTGGCTGTGATTGTCCCTTTCTGGACCCGCCCAATGAGGTAAGCAGGCGAGGCTAATATTACTCCCATTCTTCAGATGGTAAGACTGAGTTTCAGGGAGTGAGTTGCCCAAGGTCACGTAGCTCAAGTAGCTCAGGAGAAGAAATGCAAATCCGGGTTTATCTGACTTCCGTGGCCGCCTCCTGCGGAGACCTTCTTCTAACCTCTCCTGGCACGGTGAGCTGTATTTTTATAGAAGACAATTTTAGTCTTCTCTCAACGGGTGGTAAAAATACTGGTGAGGGAGGTCACTCCACCTTGGCGGCTGCTTGGAAGGCCTGGAAATGTGTAGGAGGCGGAGGGAGAGGGGTGGAATGACATTCGGCCCCCCACACTGTGAGAGTTGAGGAGGTGGGAGACATTGGGACAAGTCAAGCGTAAAGGAAGGATGCGACTTCGCAAGCACTGCCCTATATAAACACAGCCGTGGCAGAGGGAAGGTTGCCCACAAGGACACACTTGACATTTCCTTGGGTCTTTGAGGGGAAGGGCTGAGTCATCACGGAAACACCATCGCTTTCCCTCCCCCAGGATGGAGACGACTGAGGTGTGACTCTACAGCAACGTGACTGATGCTTCGCATTCCCGAGCTGCTCCTGCAGCCAGAGGAGGGTGGCCCCTTTCACCCGGCACGTTCCCCCATGCTCTTCACCCTGGCCTTCAAGCTTCCAAACCACGGTTCTAATCTCTCCTTCTCCCCACCAGTATTCTCCTGGCCTGGAATCAGAAACCTTGATCTTTTTAACCTGTAGGCAACATATTTCTTACCTACTTGGAGACTCAAGTAAAATTTCACCTGCCATTAACAGAAGACCCAAGTTGAAGTGGCTTAAATGTTAAAAAATAAATAAATAAATAAACATACATACATATATATATATATATATATCTTAAATAAGAAGTAGGGAGGGTTGATTAACTCAGAGGCTTAAAGTCATCTGCCCCCCCTTCTCTGTCATCGAGGAGGATTAGTTTTATCTTTAGATTCATAAGATTATGGTCCCAAGAAAGCTAACACAGATTCCCCTAATGGCGGAAAGAGGGGTCTTTCTCCTGGTGAGGTTTTTTGCTCTTTTTAATCAGTGAATAAAGTCTTTTCACAAGTCCTCTGGGAGGGAGAGGAAAATTTCTTTTTTTGGTCAAATTTCATCTTGCTCTTGGCTCAGTCTGTGCCAACAGGATTAGAATTGCTATCACCACCTTACATCAATGAAGACTCACTCCCTGGGGCTAGAGAGGGGCCCTTCCACCAGGTCAGTCTGGGGGAATAGATAACACGAAGTCAAGACTTGCCGGCAAGGAGGGAGGAGGAAAGCAAGGCTGCTGGGTAGGTGATCAGGAGGGTCTTCTACACTATTACCTAATACATACCCTACTCAGCCTGCTGTGAAGATTAAATGAGATATGTATAAAATACCAGGCCTGGTTTCTGGCAGGTAAATGATACATGTTACATTCTCTCCCCTAATTTTTATCCCTCCCCCCACTTGCTATTTTTCAAATTGGCTCACAGCTTTAACCCATATACTCTCTGCTTAGAATATCCCTATGGCAACACTACCAATACCCAAAGGCTCGTCTCAAATGCCAAACCTCCCATAAAGTCTTCCTTGACTTTTCAACCTTTATTTATGATTTTTTATCACACTGTGTCTCGGATTTGTGTACTAGAGAGCTCTCCTGAGCAGTGATTTTCAACTGGTGTGCTGTGAGACGATCTTAGGTGTGCTGCAACAATTTTTAAAGACCATGAATTAAATTATTTTCAAAGGAAGTTCAAAGCATAGTAAGCACATTCTTTTTCTTCTTTTTTAAACTTTTTCTTTTGGATCAACATAATTTAAGTGTGTCATTGACATTCAGCTATAGGTTCAAATGTGCTATGAGACAGAAAAGGTTGAAAAACACTGCTCTAGAGTGTGGGTTCCTCGAGGGTTAAAATAGGTCTTATGAATTCCTAAGTTCTCTGACTATCCCCCGGCAGGCGCAGCAGATAAAAAGTACCCAGAACATGGCTGTAGAATGGAACTAAAGGGATTTTTTTCAAAATGCTACCTTGAGACTTCGGTATCGGCCAGAGCTTGTGGCATATTCTTTTCAACTGTGGTGAAATAGACATAACATCACATTTACCATCTCAGCCATTTTTTAGGTATAGAGTTTAGTGGATTAAGTTCATTCCCATGATTGTACAAACATTGCCATCATACATCTCTAGCACTTTTAAATTTTCCCAAAGTGAAATTCTGAGCAACAACTCTCCATTCTTCCCTCCTTCCAGCCCCTGGCAACCACCATCCTAGTTTCTGTCTCTATGACCTTGTCTACGTTAGGTAACTCATAGAACTAAAATGCTGTAATATTTGTCCTTTAATTTCCAGTTGGTTTCGCTTGGCGCTGGGTCCTCAGCGTTCATTGTTATTGGAGCACGTGTCAGAATTTGATTTCTTTTTCGGGGTCCTGTTCTGTGTATGCAGATGCCACATTTTGCTTATCCATTCATCTCATGATGGACATTATTTGGGTTGTTTCCACCTTTGACTATTGTAAATAATGCTGCTGTGAACTTCGGTGCACAGATACCAAATATCTTTGGTGTTCAAATCCCTCCTCTCAGTTGTTTTGTATCATGCCCACAGGTGGAATTGCTGGGTCCTATGATAAATCTATGTTTGAATTTTTTTTTTTTTTTTTTAGGAACCACTCTCCTGTTTTCCACAGTGGCTATACCATTGACACTTTCTTCTGGCTTGGACCAGTGGTAGCAAATCTCGGACCTTAGAGAAAGCATGTGATTTTTTAACACCAACCAGATATCACG
Source organism: Otolemur garnettii (assembly GCF_000181295.1). Classification (NCBI taxonomy): domain Eukaryota; kingdom Metazoa; phylum Chordata; class Mammalia; order Primates; family Galagidae; genus Otolemur; species Otolemur garnettii. The sequence continues at coordinate 55,127,333 of NW_003852396.1, forward strand.
TCAGTTCTTGTCTGTTTTAATCCCTCAAGCCTACGCTGACAGGTTTCAGGCAAAGGGGAGATGAAAGAGGGGTCCGCAGACTCCAAGTTCATGGTCTGAACCATGCAGAGCACTAACTGTGTGGCCTTCTGTAAATTGCCAACCATCACTAAGCCTTGATTTTTTGCATCTGCAAGGCGGGGGTAACAACGGACTGCACCTCTTTGAATACTGTGGGAATTGATAGGATAGTGCAGGTGAAGTTCTCACCTGCACAGTAATCAACATCATATCAATATATGATAACAATGTGCAGTTCTCACCTGCACAGTAATCAACATCATATCAATGATGCCTGACAGTAATCAACAACATATCATGATGCCTGACAGTAATCAACATCATATCAATATATGATAACAGTGCTCCTGTACTGATTTTAAAAACTCATCTCAGAGGGAAATTTCAGACTAGCTTGGTCCACGGTCACCCTGAAGGAGTGTTTAGCCCCTGAAGGTATCTCCCTCAATGCACAGAACTCATTTGGATATCACAGTTTTGTCACATGTTGCCTTAGCTTAGATTCTTTTGGTTACTAGTAAGAGAAGCCAGCTCAAATGGGAGAAGGGAAAATGGAAAATTTATTTTAGGAATATGAGGGGGTGGTCTTCAAGAACCCCACAGTAAGATATAGCCAGGCAGTGTGTGTCTATTTGTGTCTGGTGCCCTGTGATAGCTCCGTGCTGCTTTTCTTCGGGCATCTGCTCTGCTCTCATCCTTTCTGAAGATTGGCTTCCTTTGCCGGTTGCTATACATGATGTGCCCACAGCTCCTGGGTTTTGTGCCTGTCAGCTCTTGTCGCAAAAGCTAAATTGCTGAATCTGAATTCCAATTGCAAGTTCCCAGGGAAATCCGATTGGCCTCAGTGGGTCAGGTGCTCAGCCTCTGTGAAACTGCAACAGGTAGACTGTGTGAAGTTCAGGTAGAAAAAACTTGGCCACCAGAGCAGCTGGAGATGGGGGGTTTGGTGGGGGCCCTGGAGAGAGGGAATTTCTGTGTTTCTGTAGATCCACCAACAGGCATTCACAACAAAGGAATCTAACACTCAGTGTGGTGTTTTTAGTCACATAGTAAACCGATTTAAATCATTTCTTTAAACATTTAGATGGCTTCTTGGCTATCCAAAGGGCAGAGGGATTGCCTCCCATTCTTTAATGAGAAGTTGAGCCAAGAAATTGGGTTGAAGGAAACCTTAGACCCAGTGTTCCCCTTCACGTTCCTTCTCAGGTGAACTATTTTGTTTGTTCCAGGTGACACTCCCCTTCAAGAAGTCTGCACTGGACAGGAAGACTGGGCCTTGGCAGTACTACAGACTGATGATGGATGACCCATTGTTACAACTCTGTAGATGTGTTTTGCCAGCACGAAAGGGGAAAACAAATACCACAGAAGGAGAAGACAGAGAAAAGGTCTTTAACATTTTGGCCACTGAAGTCTTATCGTCCATCAGGACCTGGAACTCTGCCATCCACCCACTTGGCCACTACTGGACCAGAAATGATGAACACAAGTCACTGTGGTTTTTTTGTTTTTTCAAAAATAGGAGAAACGAGAAGTGGCTAGAATGTGGCATGTCTGGGTCTCTAGATATATCTTCTTCTATAAGGAGATGAAAGCCCCCTCCAAACATGGTATGGTAGATGTCTCTGCAAGGGTCTCCCAAATCTCACTGTACTCAAATGAATGGCCTCCCCATAATCGTACTCCACAGGTACAACCACTGGAAGTCTTTGGTTTATAATTCTTCAATTTTTTTCCCTATCCATGTATGCTAATAAAGTAAAAGCACACTTTTTGTACTTATAATTATTTTTACCTAAGTGGGCCCATACAACCATGAAGCTCTGAATTTTCTTTTTTCACAACAATATATCTTAGACATTTTTCCCTATCATTCTTTACAGACTGCCTAATTTTCCCTTGCATAGATGGACTTTATTTATCTGGTCTCTAAGTACAGCTATTCCAAAAATTAGAAACATATTTAATATTCATATTTCCCCTCATTCTCTCTCGCTTCTTGTATCTGTAATATGTTATTGGGTGAAGGTGATTTTGGGATCAAAAGTCAGAAGTGGCTCTGTTCACTCTGGTGGCTGCACAGTTGCTTTAAAATTAGCATTGCTGTATTCATTGTGAGGCTCAATTATTTGGTTATTTATTTTCAACTTAAAGAAATAACCCTTCTCTGTCAATTAGATGGTACAGGATGTTCACAGACCTACAGAAATCTAAGGGGGGTCTCGGAGCTGTAGGTCTGGGAAGAGTCAGAGATCAGGGTCGGAGAGCTCCTCTGTAGACTCTGAATTGCTTTTCGATTTTTCCCCCTTGTTTGGTTTCCATGGGAATTGGTGGAGTGGATGGTGTGTATGTGTGTGTGTGTGTGTGTGTGTGTGTAGTATGCATCAGAGTCTATCAGGGAAAAAAAGGGGCAGGCAAGGATGAACTCCCCAGGGCAAATGCTGCTTTGTGCAAAGCCCAAGGAAGCAGCCAGGTGGAATTTTGGGGTCACCAGGCTGTAGGAGAAGTGATCCTAGTAAATTAGGACAAAGCTCAGGGCAAAGCTTGGATGCTATTTCTGTGGTTTTCCTGAATTTGGAAAATTGATTCCATTGCCAGTGTAATGATGCCTTGGGTGTCTCTGATTAATTAAATGCCTCTGGGCCTCTTTTGCGACAAATGCTGTGACTTCTGTGTAACACATCATTGCGTAAACTAAAAGAACCTGGGGAAAAAAAAATCTCTGGTGGGTCTTATTATTCATATTTGTTCAGGCCACAAATGTTCGAAAATAGCATCCCTTTAAGATGGATGCTGGTTGCCAGGGGTGTGAGGCTGGGAGGTGCAGTTGGAGAGGGGTGGGTAAGGATTTAGCATGAATTCAAGGCATCTTGCTTTCAAAACACTGTTGTCTGTGGTGATAGAAATGTTAGTCTGTGTTGCTTAGAAGGGCAGCCTATCTTAGAGAAGCTTTTATTCTTCAAGTGCTAATTTAAGCACAGCGTGGTTTCCTGAGTATAAATACAGATTTGGTGTGTACTCTACCCTACTCAATATACGATTGTATATCTGCAAAGCCACCTTGTTCTTAGTCTCACTTTACTGATGCAGAGGAAAATGGTCAGCCTTACAGTTTGGATTTTTTTCTTGAGACAGAGATTGTTTCTGTCTCTAGGGACCAAAGAGATTGTTTTGCTCTTTCTAACGATAAGTACATTTTTTTTTTTTTGCACATGAGATTGTTCTTTTAGTGTATAAAGCCCCTTTAATCCATGATTTTATATGTTTCTCTAGAAATCCTGGAGGGTAAGCATGGATTATTACCCTCATTGCTGCAGATGAGGAAAATGAGCTCAGTGACAGAAAACAGGGTTACCACGGTCCCATGGTGATTAGCCACGGGGATTTCTGGGTGGGGGAGATCTGGGTTCAAATCTAAGCTTCGCCTTTTATTAGCTGTGTGACCTTCACCACGTTATTGAATTCGTCTGTTTCTCAGTCCCCTTTTCTATAAAGCCAAAATAGTAATTTCTACTCTACCGGGATTATTGTGAGATTAAGTGGAATAAACCACATTAGGCATTCAGTACGGTGCTTGGCACATAGGAAGTCTTCAGCAAATGCAGAAACTCTAAATTACACATTCAAGGACAAAAAGATGGTTAAGTTAAAGAAAAGAACTAGAGGTGGAGTCTGAGCCAAGTGCGTTTTTTTACTACCTCATACAGCATGTCCCAAAACTCTTTTGGGAAAGTGAATTCTTTCCTGCTGGAACAAGCTAGAATCACACCTTTGTGGACGAGGAGCATTTGCAATGGATTGATTCTGCCAACTTGGGGCCAATTTTAGGGATGAAGGTACGCAAGAGCAGCTGACATATTCTGAGCCCCTACTCTGCGCCGGGCGGGTGTGTAAAGCTACCTCAGTTTATCATTCCACTCTTGCTCATCACAAAGACAAGGAACAGGAGGCTCGTGTGGGCAGCTTGCCCAAGGTTGTGATGAGCTAGCCAGCACCCAAGCCATCTTCTTGCTGCTGCAACGAAGGGGCACAAAAAAAGCCCAGGAGACAAGTTTGGGCTGAGAAGGTGTGGGCCGTATTTGATTTGCCTGCCTGTTCAGAAGCCTCCTTCCTCAGTCTGACTCCCTGGACTATTTCGGGGCTGCCATGTCATTTCAGTCCCCCTCAAAGAGCCCTGAAGAATGTGCGGAGGAAAAAAGAAACCCGAGGAAATCTATTATTGGCACTCACTCGCCCCTGATTTGCTATTATGACGTCCATCCTGCAAAGAAGTGTTTATCCCCTTATAAGGTTCCCGGCATCAATTTAACTGTGTTATCTCCCAGTAGATGATACAAAATGCAATCTCAGTAGCATACGGCAGAGAGAAGTGGGAGAGTTTCTTGGCTGAGGAATGAGAGAGAAAAATTAAAAAGGGCCTACTATGCTGAGTCACTAAGGCAAAGCAGCTTACTATGGACCACATTTAGGCCTGAGCCAAGACACAGCAGTTACTGGTTAGGGCTGCTGAGATGTTCCTCATTGGGCACGCATCTTCTGAGAAGCTGCAGCCAAAAAAAGGGGGGAAAAACGCCAACATCCTGAACATTTTAAGTTCATCAGTTATATTTTTATACAGTTAAATCAAGTACAAAAACAGAAAAAAGAAAGTCATGTTTCCACCAGCTTTCCTCGAGCCTCCCCCAACACAGGCTCCCCAGCGCCTGCCTCAGCTCTCCTCCCTTTGTCCTCATAATAATCCACCCAGAATCACCGAGTGCTGTTCCCCAGCTCGGCTCGGGCTCAGAACAACAAATGCTTTATTTCACTGCATCCTTGCAAAGACCCACAGGGGGTGGGTGCGTTTACTATTCCCGTTTTTGCAATGAGGAAACTGAGGCTTAGAGATGTTCAGTAGTGTCAGGGACAGAGAGGGACAGAGCCATAGTCAGAGCCAAGTGATTTTTGACCCCAGAGACGAATGTCTAACTGTGGGACACTGTGATTTCATCACTGTTATCTCAAGCTAAGAGATCAAGAAATGTTTTAGTGCAGGGGTCACAAATCTAGCTTATTACCAGAAAACCGTGGGGAGCTTAAAATAAAACAGAAAAATGAAACAAAATGGAAAACCTCTACTGATTCCGGGAGATTTGTATTCGGATGGTTTATGTTAGATCCTGGACATTTAAATTTAGTGAACTCCTCCACTCAGGTGATTTTCATCAAATCTAAGTTGGGCAACATGGATCTGATGATCTCATTAGTTAAAAAGCAGCAACTTAGAAGAATGGTGACTTGCCCATAGAGGTACCTCAAGTTGGCGGAACCACAACCAGATTCCTGCCCCTCTCCCTCTATTCCCGTGTGCACCACTCGATTAGTGGACCAGCAACATAATATCATCGACTCTGGGAACTGGATGGTGAGCCTTGTTTGTGGGAGATGGAGGTAGTGGGGTTTGGAATATTAGCGAGGACCAGGATCAGCAGGGAAGATTCTTAGAAGGTGGTAGACCTCCATTCAACCACGTTCCATGAACATGCCATGCTCTTAGTTCTCAAGAAGTAGGAATTGAAGAGTTGGGGAATTGCAAGTCATGCCTGGGATATTTTCAGAAGAATTGCCAAAAGCATAAACATGAGAATGGGAATTCTGTGGGAGGAGGACATGAAAATATTCTAATCTGAGGAACATACCAGATTCAGATGAGGAAGTACTAGATGAGCTCCATAGAAAAATAAAAGTCATATTAAGAAGAACATGTAATAATATATTAGATCACCTGCAGTAAGCTTTTGCTGTTTTGTTTACTCTGGAGCACCTTTTGGTGGAAATTCAGGGGGAACTAGGGGGAATTTGCTCTAAGTACATCCATGGAAGTGGAAGAGGCCAGATTGATACTTGCTCTCTTCACCTCCGGAAGTTGGTGCATGGGCATGATGGACAATCAGAGATTCCCAGCCAGATTGCACATCTAGTCAACTGACATTAGAATTCAGTTGGTGCTTGATGTAGGGCATTCAAGGGCCAGCAGTGGCAGAGGACAGCAGGCAGAAGCTATGTCCAGTTTCTAGGCAGCCTGTTTCTGGGGTGTGCCCTTCGCTATAAACATGGCCACTCAGGTTCCCTCAGCTCCTGCCCCTTGCCCCAGCCAGGCTCTCCAGTCTCCCACTGGATCTGGGAGTCACTCAATGCCCAGCCAAAAACTTTCTTTGCAGCTTCAATTAGCCAGAATCAGTTTACACTTTGTATCCTTTGCAGCCAAGAATCTTGACCCTTGTACCTTTCTACACTGAAGCCTCCTGTCTCCGTGTTAAAATTCCTCAACAATTTTCTGTTTGACCTGTTTCCAGTCTTTTCCATAATGAAATGAAGTGAAAATACCACTTTTAAATGCATCGGTGTATTTAAATTTTATTTGTGAGCTAGCTATCACCATCACTCCAATGTTTAAAGATGAGGAACTGGAATCAAGAGAACTAATGTGGTATAGGTACACGATGGAGTACTACTTAGCCATTAGAAAATGGTGAATGAATACCTTCTGTAACAAACTGGGTGGACCTGGAGACCATTATTCTAAGTGAACTATTGCAAGAATGCAAAAGCAAACACCACATGTCCCCAATATTAAATTGGAGCTAATCATTCAACATTGATGGGCACACATGGAAGTAAAACTCAATGGAAATCAAGCTGGTGGAAGGGGAGGTGGGGATGGGTAAACTCGCTTCTTGGGGACAATGCACACTGTCTGGGCAACAGGCACACATAACTTTGTCTCAAACTGTACTGAGAAATTCTTATAACCGGTGTCTGTACCCCCATAATATTCTGAAATAGTAATAATAATAATAAGAAGAAGGCACCTGGATTCAGATCCTGACACTGATCCTTAGCTCTTCGGGTAAATCGTATTACCTCTCTGAGTCTTCATCTACATGTCTTTTAAGGGAAGGCAGTGACCACCTATCTCCCAAGTTGCTGGAAGGATGAAATACATGGCAAAATACTCTATATGTCTTGATGTATTTTATACATATCTTAAATAAAAGTCATTTTTCAGGGCAGTGCCTGTGGCTCAAAGGAGTAGGGTGCCAGCCCCATATGCTGGAGGTGGTGAGTTCAAACCTGGCCCCTGTCAAAAACTACAAAAATAAATAAATAAATAAATAAAGTTATTGGTCATCATTATAACTTTATCATCCAGTCTCATGCATTTTAATTCACATTAAATTTACTACATTTCAAAAGAATAAAAATTACATCCTAAAAACCCTCCCATCCTAAAGGATACCCAATTCCACATGTAGAAAATGAATACTTTTCAACACAATTGATTTTCAACTGTGTTTTGATTCTAGTTCTGTCAATGGTCCATTTTCCTGTACTTGACAGTATTTTGTCTGAGTTAGGGCTATGTGATGGGAACATTTGGCTGAAGGCATCTCTTCTGAGAAAGATGAGCCAGTACTGGTTCCAATGGATTGGGCATTTTCCCTAAAACGTGTCTGGGAATAGAAAGAGAAATTATCTCTTTTAATTGGAAGGCTTATGAGGTTCATGAAGCCTGACCTGCTGGAAGCAATAAAACCATCCCTTAGAACACTTGTCAGTGGTGAGGATTCCAGAAGCTCCTCCCAGATGAAATGCCGAGGGCTTAAATGCGGGAGGGAGCTTTAGGCTGCTCCCCAGATGCTGGATGGAAGAAAATGCCTTTCTGGGCACAGAGGCTTTTTCCAGAGGAACAATTCTGCTTCTGTGCCTGGCTGGTGCTACGGTGTCCATTCTGCATTAAGGACCTTGACAGATTGATATTAAACTCTCTCAAGAAAGATGGGGAAGTGTAGCCTTTTCCTTATTTCCTCTATGTCCAGAGCTGGGAGCAACTGGATTTTTCTGAGGTTAACTATTTATGGAAAGTTCATTCCAGCTAGACCCTCCTCCCCACTTCTTTTCCCATGCTGCAGGCCCTTCTGGGGACCTTTATTGAATCTCAAATACAATTTTTATTTGTTTCTAAACCTGTCCTTACTCCCCACTCCCAATTCCCTGACCCCTTTCTACTGTGACCTCTCATAAGAAAAGATGTCATTCTTCTCATCTAGGGCTGATCACGGCACTTGGTCTTGACCCCATCTCATCCTACATCTTCATTCCCTTTCTTCCCTTCCAGACTCTTCAGTACCTACTTTTATTTCAGTTCTATCACCACAGACTATAAGTGCACTACAAGATTCTCCTTTCTTAATAAACAAAGCAACAAGAAAGAAGCTCATTCTCTCGAACCCAGTGTTCTTTCCTAGCTACTACTGCTCTGCTGTCAAGCCCCTGGAAAGAGTTCCTCCCTGTCGTACTTCCTTTGGCTTTTTCTGGCAGTTCTCTCTGCGGAGCTGAGAAACTGCTCTTTCTCAGTGTATCAATTGCTAATGCAATGGACTCTTTCAATCTTTATCAACCTGAAGACTGAAGCATTTGACTGTGATGCCTTTCTCTCCTCCTTCAAACTTTCTTTCTTTTTGTTTCCTTGACACATCCTCTCATTTTCCTCTGACAGCTATGCTATGCTGGGCTTTACAACTATGCTTTCTCATTACCTGTACTGTCTTTCTGTCTTTTCCCCTTCACCTTGCCCCTTAAATGTTGATGTTGCCCAAATGTGATACAATAGTCATAGCCCCTAAAAGTTTGTTCAGCTCTCAGGTTGATCCATCGATTTCAGAGAAGGTAGTTTCCTACCCCATATCTGGAGTACACATCATGAGAGGTCTAAGCAGGGATACGAATCCCGTTTTCCTTCATGAGTGATTTGCTTCCAACCCAGTTAAGGTCAATGAGATGTAAGGACAAATCTGCTGCAGGTCTTCTAAGAATTATTTTTCCATATGAAAAGACAGAGCCTCACAAAGTAAAACTCATTTACTTTATATTCCTACTTGGAATCTGGTTCGGTGAGGGTGTGGAGTTTAGGCTGTGGCAGCCATCTTGAGACCATGACAGCAAGACTGGGGATGAAAAATCAACATGCCGAAAATGGCAGAATAGAAATAGGAAGGCCTGTGTCCTTGACGACATCACTAAACTCTGGACTAAGCCCAGAACCACCTACCTCTCTGATCCTTATTATGCAAGGTAATTAAATAGCTTTGCTAATAAATTAACCTATTCTTAGTTGGATTTTTAATAGGAAATTACATCTTCGTTTCTTTGTTATGATTTTTTTTTATTGTTTGGGATTCATTGAGGGTTCAAAGAATTAGACTACACTGATTTGTTACCTGGATCTTTGACTTGCAGTGGATACATTCTCAGTTGTACTGCAGGGTTCAGTTTGCTTTGATTCTCTTCTCTTTATATCTTCTCTTTTAGGACAATCTTAACCATATCCATGACTCCAAGTGCCCCCTGTACCGTGATGACTTCCAAATGTATAACTCTAGCAAACTTTGATACATTTTAGTTCATCTTTTCTACAAACCTATGAGGAAAGTCTCACTGTTATCACCATTTTACGGGTAAGGAAACTGAGCCAAAGAGTTAACTTGCCCAAAGTTCATAGAGATATTATGGGTCAAAGTGACTTTGGAACCCCATTAGTCTGACTCCAGAGCCTGAGTCCTTAAGCACTATAATCTGCTTCCCATTGACAGGGTTACAATGTTTAAAAAGTGTCTCTTTTTATAGAAGTTTAATCTTCTCCTCATTCATTCCACCTTGGTTGGCAAGATGCTTATTCTGAATGTTTCTTCTATCTTCTTTGTTAGCTCTTCAGATACTGGAAGAATCTCTTGTTTCTCTTCTCTAGACTACAGAACCACTTAGGAACAGTTGCCAGAATAGTTCTGCATATAACAGGATTCTCAGGCCATTCACCAGCTGGCCCATTGCCCTTTACCTCAGACATACTCTAGTTTATGTCCCTCTTTAAAAGGGATGTTCCTCATTGGACCTAATACTATACACATGGTCGGACCAAGGCAGGGACGATTGCTCACATTCTAGAAATTCCACATTGTGAGCTTTACTAATTATTGACCACTTACAGTGAACTAAACTCCATGCTAGGTATTATACATGCACCAACACTTCTCAGATTTTCTGCAGAACCATCCTGATGACAGTAAAAGTCAATGTGTGTTCATAAGAAACCAGAAGAATAGACCATGCAAAGCTGTCTACTGTCTTGAAAGTTCTTTACCACTCTGAGCTTTTAAAACAGCATCAGAGCTTTCCTTCTATTCAGTAGTAGCTCCCTGTTTGGCTTAATGTAAAAATAGGTTGTAAATGATTTGCCATTGAGTAAAATAGAAGCACTGGGAACATGCCTTGTGTTTATGCCATGGCCTCCCATACTCCCAGTCATACTGCCAAATACTCCTAGGAATTTGCCAACCTCATCTGAGAAGTGTGGCCATACATTATCTTTATTACTTACAACAACCAGGCAAGGGAAGCATATTTTGGGACAGCTCAAGAACAGAGGCTCAGAGGTAATTTCCCCAAGTTGTCAAAGATAGTTGAATCTGGCTTTGAATCTAGATTTGCCTAAGTCTTTGCCATTATGCTCTGGGCTGCCTTTGAAGAGAGTGTATATGTTTGAGCACATATCTGAGAATCTCACTCGTGTCTTCCACATCACAGAGGATTCCTTTCTCAAACACATTTGAGCCAGCCTGATTCACAAATACAAACATTCTTCCATGAGCTCAACCCAAGCTGGTGTGTGGCTCTGCTGGCTTTTGTCCACCTTGGAGCCTGTTTCTTGGGATCGGCTGAAAGGATTCTGTGTGGTGAGAAATTTGAGTTTTGGACCCAAATTCTGGACTTGATGTTTATTTCTGCTACCTTTCCTTCCTGCCATCTGTTTGAGCTTGTCTAGGTAGTTTGGAATCCTAATTTGGTGAACAAACCTGCCTCCTTATCCTTATGGTAGGAATTGCTATTCCAATTCCTCAAGGAACTTTTCTAGAAGCCATCATAGACTACTGAGCTATTATGTAACATTCTTATTGAAGCATCATCGAAAACAGATACATGTGTTTGTGTGCATGCGTGGGGTTTTCAGAATTCAAAACTACCCATCTCTAGCAAAGCAGGCTCTGACATCCACTGCTCATTCTTCTCAGTGCCCCTTCTATGTTCTCCACAGCCCTCTGTGACCCCTCTCTTCTTTAGCATCCTCCCTGAAGGTTGCTCCCTTCCTGCTTCCCCACTTCCTCCACCAGCCCTTTCCCCAACCCAGCATGGAGCCCAGGTGCCTCCAGTTCTTGCCCTGCCATCAAAGCCCAGAGCTTGGGGAAGAAAGAATGTGACAGCTGGTCACATCTATCCTAAATGCAGTTTCACTGGTGCTCACACTTACCTTTTAACAAGTGGGGAAGTTGTGGGCAGAGATAAAAAGTGCTAGAACAGAGAGAGGAGCAAATGGAAGAAGATTAAGTTGTAGGCTCTTTAATCAATGTCTAAACCAGCTAAACCAGCAAAATTGGTCTGTACTGTCAAGGCTAAAGTAAGCCTCTGTCTTCCTGTGCTTATCCAGAAAATGGTTTGAAGTAAGCATGGGGTCCACTGGCAGGGTAGAGGAAGCATGAGAGGGCTAAACCATTTCCTTCTCAAGAGAGAATATCTAGAACAAAGGAACCAGATGCCTTAAGTATCTTGGGCAATGAAGTTTCCATAACCGTGGGCAGAACCATAGTAGCTGCCCTTGATGACCAAGGACAGTCATGCTGCTGATTGAGCCCTGCTGCTGGTAGACAGCTGTCTGCTCTTGCAGGTAGGACCGAAGAGCAGGTGCAAGGCAATGGTGTGGGCCTGTGCTTCCTAATGCTGGCAGCACAGAGCTTAGGTGAGCCTCTTACCTCCTTGCAACCCCTAGCCATCCATCAGCTACAGTGACTTAGTTTGCTCACTGGCCCTCACTTCTAAAACACTGTGCACTTTTCACTGTACTGATTTGGTTCCTACTAGATGTTTGAGAGCCCTGAAGGGTAAACAACTAGGAAAAGGGCTTCGAGTAAGGTGACAGACAGGATCATGTAGTAGTGCTTTGGCATTAAACCTCTGAAGCTAAACTTTCTAGGTTCACCCCATAGCTACAGAAGGTTTAGCAAGTCATCTACCCTTTCTCATCTTCAGCTCTCTCATCTATAAAGAGATAATATCTGAGCCACTTGGGATTCTGGAGCGGACCAGATAAAATAATGCTCATGAAACAACTGGAACTATAGCAAGTGCTTGGTAAATGCCAGACACTGAGGCTGTGTAATCAACTAGTCATTTGCCTTTCCCAAGTAGTGTAATGTAAAAATGGGGAATGTATTTAAGGCCCGTGTAATTTGTATATGGTGTAACAGAAAAGCACTGGACTAGAAAGCTGCTCTGCTGTTGCCTTCCTGTGTCAGCTGAGGAAAATCTTTCTCATCTCAGGCCTCAGTATTCCTATCTGTAAAATGAGGGCTCACCATGATCTTTCTGTAACTTAACATTTTATACCCTGGTTTTCTGTGACACAACAAGTCACTGGGGGATGGTATTTGGAGGTTAGAGGCAGCTACTCACGCTGTTCAGTGCTAAGAGCAGCCTATTTTCTTGGCCTCTCCCTTGAGCAAACTGATTGAGTGGTGGTAATGATGGTGGTGGTTGGGGGTGGGTGGGTAGTGGAGGGCTGTCTCTGAGGCATGGAAAACATAAGAACATTTGATTCAAGAACAGACTTTTTCAGGGGGAAAAATGTGTGTGTGTGTATATTTTAAATTAGAAGTCCAACAGAGAGATGGGAAATGGAAATGGCTTTATTCTTATGATCAGAAAGTTACGTGTGACAGAGTTATGACTAATTCACAGGTAACGTAAGCTCCAGAGGAGAGCTTTCAGGAAATGGATTGGCATGTGTGCTATTTTTACTGCCTCCCTCCCTCCCTGGCTGTCCAGAGCCTCAAGTGAGCCTTGCTCATGGGCAGGTGGGGAATTTCCTTGAGGTATTGAATATACTGATGTGGCCCTATAGCCTATTTGCTTCACGAAAAGAGAGGGGGAGGAGCCAAGGCAAAGGGCACATGATGGGATGAAAAATGAACTTGGAGAAACATAATCCTTTATTGCCAAGTCCTGTCTCTGAAAGCCCAGGCTCTAGGTTATCATTTGGGTTTGCATTGGACATCCTTTCTGTCCAGGCCTCTAGCCAGTGTGCTTCCTTTCTCTGTCATTGACAGTACTGTAGGCAGTTCTACAGCAGGTTCTACATAGGAGAGCCATCAAAAATGCTCATCGGACCAACAAGAAGAAGTAGGGGGGGCCAGTGAAGCACCACACGTGAGGCTTGTTGATTCACACACATTCTCCCTTCAATCTTCACCATAGCCTATGAGATAGGTGTTTCCCTCCTCATTTTAGTTAAAGAAACAGAAGTTCATAGAGATTAAGGAGTTTGCCAAAGTTTAGGCAGCTAAAAAATAGAAAAACTGGTATTTGGACCAAGATACATCTGATTTCAAAGTCTTTACTCTTTCTAGAAAACCCTCCTTCCAGGTCAGCATCATCTTCTCAGCCAAGAATCAGGGGATAGATTTACTTTTCAGTCAGTCCCCTACAACTATTCATTTATTACCTATTTTTTAGCTTCATCATCTCCTTTGGTCTATATTGGAAGGTCGTTATAGAAAAGACTAAATTCAGTAAGAATATATTTAGTATGTATCATCCAGACTAAAGTTACGTTTCTGACTATCTAAAGGCAAAGAAAGAATATGAATCAATAAATATTACATAAAGCATGAAAGAAACATGCCCAAGGTAAAGTATTATATTTTACAGTGCAGATTTTTTGAGCAAGAATACCAAATATGTATACCATTCCTCCTACTCCTAAGCTCAAGGCAGACATGATTAATTGATCACAGAACTCCTTCTCCAACAGCCTGAGTACACAGCCTCAGAATTCTTCTCTAATCCTCTTCAGGAACTCATCACCAATTAATTTGGAATTTCTTCAGCATTTCTGTCTTACAGGAAAGCCATATATTTTGGCTTTAAGAAACAACTACTTTTTCTTGGAAGAGGCTGTACTTGAGAAAGACCTTGAGGAATGAGCAATATTTTAGTGGGTATGGAATGATCATCCTTAGAGAATAATGTGAGCAAAGCTAGATAGTCTAAGAGGGTAGAAGAAATTTAAGAATGATGAATAATCTGGTGTTAGAGTGAGTGTGTGTGTGTGTGTGTGTGTGTATGTTGATGGAGGATGGGAATTAGTCCCTGTGGGGAGAAAAAAGACTGGGAAATTAGGTTGGATTAAGGTTCTTAAAAAATCACATTAAGATAGCTGTACTTCCTTTTCTAAGCCATAAGCTATGGTGTTCAGGTGTATTTTAGGTAACACTTCTAGCAATTGGGTACAGAAAAGGTGGGAGAGATGGGAAAAGTGGGAAGAGAGGGTTCCATGAGGTGTAAGAATTTTTAAAATTCTAGACGATAGACAACAAAGGCCTGAATCAAATCAGTGGCAGTAGGGGAAAAAAGGAAGGAAAAAAAAAGGAAGCAGGAAAGAGAGAAGGAAAGAGGAAGAAAGCCATATATTTAACACATGTGTATTATGTGCCTGGCACTGTTCTAGGCTCTGGGATACAGCAGGGAACACGAAAGATAAAAATCCCTGGTCTTAATGTAGTGTACATGAGTGATACAAATAATAAACAATTGAAAACAATGACAAAAAGATCAGGAATAATTTAGACAGAAATAACTGGCTACACATGCTGCTCGGTGCTAAGAGCTGAGATGTGAAGGAAGTGACAAGATTGCACCATGGAGGGTGTTTGTGCTGAGATATGAAGGACATGAAGGAATAAGCCACGCAAAGACGTGAAGAATCAAAGGCCCTAAGGCAGAAGATGCTTAAAGAGCATCCAGATCAGAGAGGAGCCAGTGTGGCTGAAGCCTTGGGAGTAGCAGAAGGTGATATGGATGAGGCTGGAGAAGTAAGAGGGATCTATTTATTCCAAGCTGCTCAAGAGTGTTAAGCAGGAGATGCCATCGTGGCTTTATATCTTGTGCAGGTCACTTTGGCTGCTACTTGGAGAACAGACTACAAATCAGCCAGTAGGCCATCTTAATATTCCAGTCTAGTGCTGATGGTGCCTTGACCCAACATGGGAGCCGAGGAGATGAAGAGAAGCCTGCAGGTGCAGGTTATATGCTGGGAGTGGAAGTGGCTGCAATCAATTCAAAATTAAATATGGTAGTGGTGAGGGAAAAGATGAATCAAAAATGTAAGTTTTAGGATTGAGAAACTGGATGGATGAAAAGAAAAAAGAAATTTTAAAAAAGAGCATAATTACTATCTCTATATTATGCTTTTTCCTGGAAGAATTGAACACTTAAGACAATGGGAGAAGTACCATGTCACCATCCTTGCTTTTACAAGGCCTCTTTATGGTTCACTCAGAGCTTGGCACGTCCTGCATGAAAGGGCACAAAAGGAAATGCTCAGAAAATAAGCATAACCTTATTTCATTCTCATACACTGCTAAGGGGATGTACACGATTATAGTATTTCTGAACAGCTATTTGGCAAACTGTGTCAAGAGCCATAAAAACTGTTCACACCCCATTGGCTAAGAAATTTCAATTCCAGGAATAGCTCCTGAGGCAGCACTCAGAGAGAAGCATAACTATTATGAACATATGTTAATGTCAACATTACTTACAATATGATAACAAATGAAAACATCCTAAATATCCAACAATAGATGATCAATTTAAAAATTATAGTACATTCATATCCTGCTCTATTAGATAACCACCACAAAAATAAAATTTTAGTGGACGAATTAATGACTTGAGAAAAATGCAGAAGTGGAGTACAAAGCCGTAAAACAATATGATCTCCATTCTGTAAATATTCATACAGGTGATAATAGGAGAAAACGTATCATCTTAGCAGCTGGTATTAAAATTTCTCTGAGTTCAAGTACCGCAAACATTTGGAACCTGTGTTTTGATAGGTTGCCTGGATGGGTGTAAGACCCCCCAAGGGTATGCTCAACCAATAAGCTATCATCCCTAAATTCTGCTGCTTTCTAAAAGGGTACATCCTATTGATGATAGGATAAGCTGTGCAAAAGATAAAATATGCGAGTCTATGCTTAGAAGGGCATTGTTTTTGCATAGTGGAGAGAGCGGTCAGGAAATGAGGTTCTGTGTGAGAGGGGATTAGAAAAGAAAGGACATCTGGGGGGGCAGGGGTGGGATGGGAGCAGCACAGGGAGAGGGGGCTTTGGCAGAATATTTAGGTGGTACTTTCAGGTTGTTTGCTGTAGGCTTTTTGTTGTACATCCTCTCTTCAATGTCCCTTAGGTGTCTTCAGTTAATTACCTGGGGTTTTGGCTAATTAGAGTGGACATCCATTGTTTATGCCTATCCAGAATGTATTTTGTCTTCTGCTAACAACACCTTGATTTTCTTCTGGGGAGTCACGGATCTTTCCCCCCTAGTCCATGTGGTTTGGGTACACAGGGGTCAATACAGGACTCAGACGAGGCTAATGAGAGCAGCACACATGCCCTCCCCCAAGGTGATAGATTCAGGGATGGAATCTCATGGAATGGATCTGTGCCATTAGCCTTGGGACTGTTGAAAGAGTGGTATTGCCTCTGTCCCATGCTCCCCTTTTTAAGGGGAAAGTGTAAGTTCATCAGCCAGAATTGTGAGGTTGCACAGGAAAGCTTAGTCACCCCTCTTGCTACCACAAGGAGAGAGCTTGTCTATGAATGGAATTAATCTGCAGGAAGACAGAGCTGAGACATGGACTGAGACAGGGATACGGCCATACCAGATGCAGGGGTTGCTGCTGGACAGTTTTGGGGGAGCATGATGTGTGTGTGTGTGTGACGTACATAAATTTATACTATTACTCCTTGGGATTTACAAAAGTTTATACTATTGGTGTAACAAATTTGGATATTCACCACCCAACTAATATATACACCATCACAAACATGGTGAAAGCATTCTTTTTACTTCTTCTTGACCACCACCATGTTCTACCTTTCTAAACTGAGGTTTACCTCTTTCAATCTTCCCTTTTCCCTGTTTAGATGTGTCTGTATCGATGACATGTTCGTGCGCCTCCTTAAACAGTTACACACAGTGGTGTTGTAGTATATGTGTTCTTTCGTAACTCGCTTTGTTCAACATTATATTAGTGAAAATTGTTTATGTTCCGATATCCAGTTTTAGTTCATCTGTTTTCTCTGCTTTATAATATTTCACTTTGTGCTTACACCATATGTACTTATTCCTTTTCCTGTAGATGGACATTTCGTTTGTTATACTGAAATTTTCTATGATCCAATACATTTTTTCCTGTCTAAGCCAGTTTGAGCTGAGTTTTCTGTTACTTGAAAGAGTTCCAAGACACACACAAAGAGCTTTTGTATAGCCTATTTTAGGCTCACAAAGAATGAGAACCCAGAACTCATATTTGGGTTCCAATTACACATACTGAGAAAAAAAAAAAAAGAGAAAACCTGGGCTGAAACACATCAAAATGCTTGGTGGTGACATTGTGGATAATTTATAAAAATTTGTTTTAAACTTTTCTGTTTTCCACACTAAATGTGTATTATTATTATAATCAGAAAAACTATTAAAAATAAAGATTAGGAGACAGTCATTTCAAAGTGACTCCTCCAGGGTAAAAGCAGCACATATTCATTAGCAGAGCACAAACAAGAAAGATTCTCAACACGCACCCCATAGCCAGCAACATGAAAATACCATCTACATATTTCTCCAAAGAACTCTTGTCTGCCATGCCACTTGACTCCCTGGGGATAAAAGTCCTTATCTGTCAGAAGGTCTGGGCCTTGGAGATGCAGGCCTTGCTCAGGGGGTCTTTCTGTTTTTCGTGTTGTGTGTTTCACTGGAATCAGGAGAGAAGGCAACCAGGTGGGAGTGGCAAACTGATGCTCCTTATTTGTCTTCACCCTTCACACTCTCAGGGCTCCTCCCTCAGAAATGGAGAGCTTCGAGCCCCCAGCTGGAACCCAGCCCTGTGAGTCACCCCACTTAATAGCACCAAAGCATGGAAAAAAATAACAACAAAATACTATCAGTCTTTATATAGGGTGCTTTGGAAGATGGTGCTGCAATGAAAGAGGCAATGAGAAATCGCTCCCCAAATTAGGGATGAGGCAGTGCAGATTTAGAATCCCTTAGCAAGAAAGGCCCTTAAAAGTGATCTAATCCAACCCCCTCATTTTAGAGATGGGAGAAATGAGTCAAAGAGGATCAAGGTGGTTTGCCCAAGGTCACACACCTAGTTCATGGTAGGGCTTGGGTTTGACTGTATACATCTAGACTTTTCTGTTCCATTATTTTAGCCAAAGAACAGCAGTGAAGCTGTTGCTTTTACTATCAGCTATGCTGAAAGCATCAGAATTCGCATAAATGGTTCCAGGTTGCTTTCTCTTTTTTGTGGCAGAACAACCTCCCAGGCAGGGTAGATATGGGAATGTTTATGTTTGTAACAAGAACGACAGGTGCCAATCTGGGCAGCTTCATTGGGTTGAGGATAATGTACTCAACACTATTATCAACCCAATATATAATCACCTACACATTCATACGCATGATAAAACACAATTACAGTCCAGAAAGAAGGAGGGAAGAGGAGGGAGGTGGCAGGAACATCCCGTGTGGTGCTGAGGACATGAGTCAGTGACAGTCTTTGGACAGATGTCAATGTTAAACTTCTTAAAACAAGAATGCAATTATGAACACAAAAATTAAAAAGCAGGCCCTAGAAGTTTCGAGTTGTGGAAACTTTTTTCTCTGATAGGTGGCAAAACATTAGGCCAACTTTGGGGGCTGAGCGAGAAAAATTTCAGTTGAGAATGGGAGACATTTCCAAGTTAGGTTGTAGGGCCAATACATATTTAGCTCATCTCCTAAGTTTTTTCAGTTCTTGGGCAAGGGGCAGTGACATTCACAGAAAACTCAGGTTCCTGGGGAAGGCTCAATCATTTGAGCAGCTAAGATTCACTTAGAAGTGTTATTGTTTAGGTGGGAGGCGACACTCCAACATTCTTTTTTTCAGTCTAAACATTTGTCTTGAAATGAAAATGTGTTTGGAATTGCCCCTAAGATAACCAGAGCATCAAATTAACTAGACGCCTCACTCCTCTTTCTGATCCTTTTAGGTAACTTGTGTCCTCCTGTACAGAAAATGGTAGAAGTCAAAATTGTACAAATAGCCAGAAAGGGGGCAGCTTTCAATGTTATTGCCAATAGATTTATAAAAATGGACCTATCTAAGTAGAAATCCTTCGCTGGGCAAGGGCACTTAACCATCCTACACCCATTTTCTCAGAAGCATAAATGTTCACTTATCCATTTAGACAAAATTTTAAATGAGTCACTGAGAACATAAACTAGGAAGGAAGAATGGCTAGAATTGTAAAGCAGAGGCAGGAGCAAATATTTAAACTGTAAAATGGAGCTGGGCCACTTTAGAAGTGCATTCAAGAGGAACAAGAGGACAGCCCACCAGGGAACAGGTGGCTGGAACATCAATGGGCTCAGGGAGGGGACAGGTCAGTGGTGATGCTCTGATAAAAGACACAAAACTAGGAAAGAGAATAGGAGATTTAGGGAAGACTTGATTCTTAAAAGTGTTTTTGTTGAAGTGATTCCGAGAGGCTAATCTATACATTTAAAGGAGATGTTTGCTGCTGGCTGTCAATAGCTCTGAGCTTAGCATTGGTTCAACCAACACATCCTGAGCACCTACCAAGTTCTAGGACTCAGACAGGGAAAATTTGTTTCATCCATACTGAAGCCACTGCTTTCCATGGGGTCCTTTTCCCCACATGAAACCACCACACTCCACATTGAATGCCTTGTCACTTATTAAAATTTTGCACATTCTTCCTCATGTCTCCTGAGCCAGCTTCTCACTGAAGCCTCCCTCATCACTCCAGCCAATTGTGGCTCCTCTGCCTTCTGAGGTGTCGTACTATCGCGCGATGTCTATTCCCAGATACATGTTACTGGACATCTAGTTTGGTGGCCATGTCTAAACTGTCAGTGGGAGCTATACCCCAAATCACCAAGTATTATAACTTCCTGGAAGACAGGAAGCATTCTGCAACAGATGTAACTTCAGACTTTGCAATCAGCTGTTCTGACCTTCCAATCAAATCTGTATTATCCTTAACGGTGACTCTATAAGTAACATAACTTCCCTGAGCCCTGTTTTTTCATCTGACGTGCTTCTGTGAAGGTAGATGTGATCACTTATGTAACTCACAAATCCTGTCCTCCAAACTGGCTTGAACCCCTGTGTTCACCATCTCAATGGAAACATTCTTAACAACTATCTCTCCCCCACTTTCACATCTAAGCAGTTGCAAAGGTTCGTTGATCTTACCTCCTGAATGTTTTTCAAAGTCAGCTATTTCTTCTCGTCCTACTCTAGTATCATCTTCAAGACACCACCATCTCTCACATGGGATCATCTCAGGATCTATTCACTGGCCCTTCCTCTGGCCCACGTCTGATCCATCATCCATTCAATATTCAGAGTGATCTTTCTAAAACACAAGGCTGAACAGGTCATTATCTTCCCAATCTTTCAGTGGTTTCCAGTTAGTCTAATCTTTAAAATGCCTTCAAGGCCTCTGGCTAACTTCACACCTGTTCTTTCACTTCACACTGCTGTCACATACTAATTCTTTATATTCCAATCACACCTGCTTTCCTCCTGCTGCTTGAATACCCCTCAGCTTCTCACATGCTGACCTGTCAGCCTGAAAAACTCTATCCTGCCTGTATTCTTTGAGGTGTCTCTAATCTTTAGGACTCAACTGAAACCACCACTTCCTGAGAGAAAGCCACTGTTTATGCAAACCAGCTTGGGCTCCCCTAACATTTCTTTGCTTCACTCCTGCACCTTCCTTTCTGACACTATATATGGAACCTAATGATTGTCCCGGAAACAATTCGGTGCTAACATCTCTCTTCCCTACTAGACTGTAAGCATCAAGAAGATAGACTTTTGTCTTGTTCATCTCTGTATCTCCAACTGTTAGCAGAAAATCTGGGATATATAAGAGGTTTTGATAAACCCATAAAACTCAATGCACCCTTCTTATAACAAATATTTTACCCTTTTCTATCCTAAAATAAAATTTATAGATAGTATAATCTGCCTATTCTCACAGTTTTGGAAAGAATTAGCTGCAATATTTTAAGTATGAAGTAAAGAGTAATTAAAAGGAAAGTAAATGATGATATAATGAGACATATTTCAGTATATAATTGTTTGAGAACAAGCACACTAGTAGACAGTATGCAAGAGCGAGATAATTGCACCTTCCCTAAAGAATCTCTAGGAGTGATTCAGACACCTACATCTCTAGGAGTGACATAGACTGCTACAGGTGTCACTCTTAAATGTCTTGAATGATGTTGAGTCCCATCATGTAGTTGGGTTTTTTTTTTTAACAGCGAACAACTTTTAGGAGAGTCATTTTTTAAAATTACAAACTACTTTGGATTGACCTGGAAATTGCATTCCTAGAAAATTCAGCATATATTAAAATTTCGCAAATAAAAGAATTTGTATATATGCAAAATAGAATTGGACGTTCGGCTCAGATAAATATAAGCAAGTTTGTTTCTCACATAAATGAATAGGTGGAACATTAGAAAGACATATGGAATGTGAACAATTTTTCATTAGGCAAGGCTGTCCCACACTTTTCTTTTTATTTTAAATTAACGTGAGAGTACACATTTTTAGGTTACGTTGTTCTCATACCCATGGTAAAGTTCAAGTTGTATTTGAGCCGTTCACCCAGGGGGGCATGCTGAATGCCCTCATATTGTATACATTAGGTGAGCTCCTGACAAATGCCCTCCTGGCTCCCTCCAATTGCCCTCCCCTCCCCTATGCCACTCCCTTGCTAGACTATATTTGTGTTTTATTGTTCATGTGGACATGCAAAGGTTTCTATATTGGTTTCATATTTGTATTGAGTACATTGGTTATTTTTTTTCCATTCTTGAGATACTTTACTAAGAAGAATGTGTTTCATCTCTATCTGGGTAAACCTAAAAGATGTAAAGTCTTCAACTTTTCTTATGGCTGAATAGTATTCCATGGTATACTTATGCCACAGTTTGTTGACCCATTCAAGGAATGCTGGGTTGCTTCCATGACTTGGCAATTATGAACTGAGCTGCAATAAACATTCTGGTGCAAATGTCTTTGTGGTAAAATGATTTTTGTTCTGGGTAGATACCTCATAATTCAGTTACATATCTCACACTTTTCAAGGTATCTAGCATTCCTGGTCCTTGCCTTATAAATGCCAATATTGCACTCTCAAATCATTATAACCACCAAAAATGTCTCCATAATTCTTCAAAATATGACCCTAGGGGTGGGCCCCCCTCTACTGAAAACAATTAATTTAAAAGGTGATCTCACATCACTGAAAGATACAAATTTTTACTTCACATGTAGGCAGTAGCTTTAATAGGCCTTGTGAATGAATGGCTGAAAAGGGGGAACATTTTAATAAGACAGCTGATTTCTGTGATGCTGGTACAATGGATAGATTGTCCAAGTTGAAAGGATTAAGCCAGGGTAGCAAATAGGGGCAGCTGCTGTCTTTTACCAGGTATGAAATAGGGAGACATGTTTGTTTTCTCCTGTTCTGCAAACATGAGTTAAGCATCTCCTAGCCACTAGGTCTAGGCTGAGGCTGTGGGATCCAAAGACAAATACAACAGAGTCCCCACAAGGCAGTTACACCAGGAAAGGACAAAGCATTGAAAAGGAAACGGAATGTATTCCGCAGTCTGGCAGTTAGCAGAGCTCATAAAAAATGACTTTCCCTTAAAAATGGTTTTTACAGTGTTGCGCTTTTATTAAAAATCCTAGTTTTTCTCCTGAGAGAATCATTCTGCTGGAGAAACAAGCAGAAACAAAGCAGAGTGGGTGACATCCAAGAAATGACTTTGGAGCCATAATGTACGTATCCTACACAATAAACACTGTCACTTCATGTAAACTGGCGAGAGTGTGTAAAAAAAATTGCTATTATGGAAATCACTCTAACACTTCTCAGTTCTACAGATGTAGTCTGAAAAAAAACCCCACAATCATATCAAAATGGAAACACTTTGCTGGATACAGCAGGAAAGTTGATGGGCAGAGAACATTTTTGTTGAGAAAATATTCCCTCCAACTCTTTCCACCTCTGGATTTGATACTGGCTCCCAAATGGAGGGTGCTGCTCAGGAAATCAGTGACTGGGTAATAGGGAGGCTTCGTAATAGCAGCTAATAAAAATCCAATGACTGAGATCATGAACCATCCTTTGTTCATTCATCCCTCAATATGTACAGAACACCTACTATGAACCAGGAACTGTTTAGTTGCTAAATTATAACAGTAAACAAGGTGGGTAGAGTTCTGCTTGCAGGCGTTTCCATAACACAAACTAAGTACATTAGTAGGTCACTGTGTGTGTCAGTATCTGTTGTGATAGTTACTAAGAAAGAATAAAGCAAAGTAATGTGCCAATGGGAAATTGGAAGTGCCAACAGGGAGCTGTTTGTCTCGGGTGTTCAGGGAAGGGGTCCACTAAACTGTCAGGGGTCATTTCTGTCTGAGGTGGTCATCTAGGAACGGAGATCCAGACAGCAACAGTATTCACTTAACCAGTGTCCTCACCTCAAGGGTCTAGTGATGGTGGTCCCTTCACGGTGGGTCCCTTGATTTCCAACAGAGTTGGAAAGGAGGAAGAAGATACCTATATTTCTTCTTTAACTTAGTAAGTATATCCCAGACTATGGCACAACACAGCATTGTGTAAAAGACTCAGGACTAATAAATTGGAAACCCAGGTATTAGTTCTACTACCCCTTGATAATAGGCAGAGTGGTCTTAAGCAAGTCATCCGTCCTGCTGGGTTTGTGCACCTGTGAAGTGAAGACAGACTGTGCACTCCATAAGAGAAGACCCTGCATCTGAGTTGTCCTCTGCTGTGTCTCCAGTATCCAGCACATGGTATCTGGCAGTGGTTAGTACTCAGTGAAAGCTATTATCATTGCTTTTGTTATTAGTTGATAGTTAAGTTTCTTCCCATCATAATATTCTAGAACTCTAGTTCAATCTCTCTATCATAACAACAAAATAACCAAAAATATATGTCTTCTGTATTTGTTACAATTGCCTCTACTATCTAGGGGATAGTCCCTTCTTTCTCAGCTCATTTCTCCTCATCTATAAACTGAAAACGTTTATCTCATCGATAAATCCTTATTCTAGAATTTCAGTTTGCAAATAAAATTGTATCCTAAATACACTAGGGGGACCCCGTGGTGAATTTTAAAATAATCATGTAGTGGAATTCTAAAGCAAAACATATCATTTTTCGATACTCTTCTACTAAGTTGGGTCTTACTGCATGAGAATGGACTTTTTTAGAGAGAGGCATACCAAGGCTTTAAAGAATCATTATTTCTTGCTCCCAGTAAGTCAGGGTAAATTTCTTGCCTCTAGAATTAACACCCCAGATCGTTAGGGAGAGGAATGAGCACAGGATCTTGGTTCTTTCCTGGAAGCTACATTCTGCTTTAGAAATGGACTCCCTCCCCTTTCTTCTTCTTTCTTTTCTTTCCTTTCTTCTTTTCTTTCTTTCCTTCCTTCCTTCCTACCTTTCTTCCTTCCTTTCTTCTCTCTTTCCCTTCCTCCCTCTCTCTCTTCCTTCCTTTGTTTTTTCTTTCTTTCCCACCCTTCTTTTCTTCTTTATAACCTTCCTTCTTCCCTTTCTTTTCTTCTGTTGGGACTCTTGACAACATTACCAATAACCCATTTCCATGTGGGGAAGACTCAGAAAGTACACTCTTTTTCAGGAGTAGAATCAGGGGTAGGAAGGAATAAATTTAAATTTTTTTCTTAAAGAAAAATAAAATACATTATAATAAAAAAGAAGCTAATATTTACGGAGTATATATGATTGTCAGGCACAGAAACTCTATGCCCATTTCCTGGATGAGAAAACTTATCTCAATTTAAACCTCATGAGGACAGACCCCCTCACGTAGGGTTAGGGAGTGAATGAGAACAGGAAGAATGGAGGGGGGAAAGGGAGATATGTTAATTACAGACTCGGTGGTATGAGTTGGAAAGAACCCAACCTGGAAGTTAGAAAGTCTGAGTAGTAGCCCCAGCTCCTCTTCTGATACACCTGTCCAATGGAAAGATTACACTCACCTTTAGAGTGATGTGAAGATTAAGGCAAGGCTCTGACTGAGGGATCAGCACAGTGTACACAGTGCTCTGCAAGGGCTAGTTGCCTTCCTTACCATAATGGTCTTCTTGCCTGGCCCCAAAGTTATTTATTTATTTATTTATTCATTTATTCATTCATTTTTGTCCTTCTCTGCCATACCACTGTTTCATTCTTGGCCCTATCTCAAGCTTTCTCCAGTCAAAACTCCAGGATCACCATGAAGGCCTCCATTCATTCCTTTAAGTCAGATATCACAATGATGGCCTGCACATTAGGTTTGGCCTATGAATATGTTTGTTTTGTCTGATTAATATGGTATTCATAAAAACATGTGGATTTGTTGCCAGCACCTATTATTAAGGAGTTTCTTTTTTTTTATTGAGGAGTTTCATATCAAAGATAAAATTTTGCTTGGTGTAGTAGCTCATGCCTATAATCCTAGCACTCTGGGAGACTGAGGTGAGTGAATTGCTTGAGTTCAGGAGTTTAAGACAAGTCTGAGCAAGAGTGATATCCTGTCTTTATTAAAAATAGAAAAATTATCTGGGCATTATGGCAGGTTCCTATAGTCACAGCTATTCTGGAGGCTGAATCAAGAGGATTGCTTGAACCCAATAATTTGCAGTTGCTGTGAGCTATGATGCCATAGCACTCTAGCCTGGATGACAGAGGCACACTGTGACTCAAAAAACAACACAGAAACAATAACAACCCCCCAAACTTCCCCCAAATCTAAAACACAGAATTTTTACTTTTCTTGAAATGTCAGAAGATTTAGCAACATGGGGCCTTTTCCTACCCGCCAATCTTTGGCTGAACTTAACTGAGCATGGGAACCTCCCATCAACCAGTTTCCATTACTGTCTATTGCATTGCACTTATTTGTTCTTCACATCTGCTTTGGTAGACATTTGAACTTGTGACCCTTTGTTTAAGGTTAACAATGTCCTTCTACTTGGCCTTCTTTGGACATGCAGATATTTCTGGGAGAGGAATCATGTAAATAAAAAGTTGACAGATTGAATTCTCTAATGGATGTCCATCCTTCTCCAGGGATAAGGCAGGGAAGTTTAAAATCTAATACATTGGGCATGGAAGTTATAGGTTTGGCATATAATAGCATTCAAAACATTCTTATTGAATAAATGAAAGAGAAGTGGTGGGCTACAAGGGGGACCTGAAGTCAAGCTTTTGCTCCAGAGTTGTGCAGGTCCTGGCCATCACTAAAATGTGTTCTCTGTCCATCAGGAGAGATGCTACTGGAGGCACCCCTTATGAGCCACCCCCAGGCCCTTACCTTTATTATATTTCCTAAACTAAATATGGAATTATATTTCCTAAGCTAAAAATAAGAACAAAGTCCAACCAAAAAGTAGTTTGTCACTTGAATTTAAATTAGTTTTAAAATATGTATTATTAGCTTTATTACACACAGGCATTTTGCTAGGTTTTGAGGGTGTAGGATGAATCAGATGTGTGTTTTTTTCTTTTCCTCCAGAAACTCAGTCTTGTCAGGAATTCAAAAATGAAATCAGCAATTATACAGTGGGATTGGTGTTATGATGAGAAATATAGGTTGATGTTATAGGAATATGGGAGTATGTTCTCTCTGAGAAGAGAACATACCATGTCTCCCTTAGAAAAGGATGCCTTTTCTAAGTGTAATTATCCTTCTAATTGAGTGAGTAGATGCAGCCCAACTCAGAACACATGGCTTCTTAAATACAGCTTGGTCTGGGAATCAGAATTTTGACCTTGTGCCTTTGGCTGCAAATGAGGTGATGTTGTTATGTAGGTGTCAATTAGGCATATTCTTGCTGCAAGTAACAGAAAAATCAATTCATTGTGAAGTAAGCCATAGGACATTTACTGTTTACTTAACGAAAGTTTTGAAGGTGTTATAGGCACATCCAGGTTGATGCAATAGTTTTATAATCTGTGGGTCCATGGGTCTATGTCTTGACTATTGTGTAAGTCTTCTCCTCATGCTCAAGAGATGATGGTTTTTTTTGCAGACTCAAGTATCTTCACATGATCATTTTCAATGGCAAGATATGGGGCACAGTGACATTTCTTTTTGCATGTTCCTTGCTTTGATCAGAGAGGAAATCTTTCCATGAAATATCCCCAGGAGATTTCCCTATATATTTCACGTGCCAAAGTTGGGTCACTCCAATGGAAAGAGAGGCCAGGAAAGAAAGTATCTATCTGGCTTTGTCAGTCTTTTGAGTGAGAGGTGCTCTGGGAAAAAGAGAAGTTAAGTCTACCTGTTGGGTGAACAACTGATAGAGTCAGCCATGTTAATACAGATTTGGAGGGTGAGAAAAGGTTTCCTAAAGAAGTATTGTTTCAGCTGAGTCCTAAAGAATGAGTGAGACCCAGGGAGCAGGGAGGGAGGAACCAGAAGTTAACACTATGGAGGCCGATTTGGAAGAACAGAGTGAAAGAACATTGTGGCAAATTCCACAGGAAGGATAAAACATTGGTGAAATAGAAGAAATATGATGATAGAAGGGGCAGAGAAGTAAGGCTTACGTTAAAGAAGAAGGGCTATGCAAATTGGATGGAAAAGGTAAATTGTCAATTTTAGTTTCAAATAAAAGTACTAGAGTATCTGATGTGTCAGTAAAATATGTAAGATGTTTAAATGTGCACAGTCCTGCATCATTTCAGAAGTCTGGGTGTTCAACATACAGTGTCTCAATTGTGAGCTTATAGGTGTGAGTACCCATGGGGAAAGACTCTGAAATTGATCTCTCCTTCCTTGAAAAAGAAAACTCCCTAGATAGATGATGACAACATTGAGGCACCAAGAGTGATGGTGATGATGGCAGCTAATGCTTATCAAATACTGATTATACACCAGACACTGTTCTAAGTGATTTACAATTATTAAATCATTGGATCTTTTCAACAACTCTATTGAGCATGTACTATTAATTTCCCATTCTGCAGATAAAGCAAATTGAGTCACAGCTAGGTTAAATACTTTTACTGAGGTCAATGAAGAGTGGCTCAGACAGCAGACAGCAAAGAAAGTTGGCATTAAACCTACTTTTCTGTTTTCCTATCAGTGGGCCATGCTGTCTGTGTATTTTTCGTTAAATCCAGTAGAAAGTAACCCTAACTGTCCAGGTCTGTATGGCTAACATGGCAAGTAGTCACCAGGGGATAGAAGTGTGAGTTGACTGGTATTCTCCAAGGATTGCCTTGTATGGGAGAACAGTCTGCAAGCAAGAGGCCTGATCAAGAGAAATCAATATGTCAATATAGATGATTTATTTATTTATTTATTTATTTATTTTGAGACAGAGTCTCACTATGTCAACCTCAGTAGAGTGCTGTGGTGTCACAGCTCACAACAACCTTAAACTCTTGGGCTTAAGCGATTCTCTTGCCTTAGTCCCCCAAGTAGCTGGGACTACAGGCACCTGCCACAATGCCAGGCTATTTTTTGGTTGTAGTTGTCATTGTTTGGCAGGCCCAGGCTGGATTCAAACCCACCAGCTCCAGTGTATGTGGCTGGCACCCTAGCTGCTGAGCTACAGGCGCTGAACCAATATAGATGTTTTATTAAAACCTAGTCTTGGTTCCTGGCCCAATAAAGTATATTGCTTAGAGCCTAATCAGAGCTACTATTTGCCACCTACATACAGTGGCAGACAGTATGCACAAGTTGGTTGGGGTCATTGATTCTATTTCGACTTTTTAAGCCCCTTCCCTTTTTCTCCTCCCCAGAGGAGATATATGTTATATCCCATATGAGAACTTGAGAATGACCAAATGAACAAAATACAATCTTCGTCCTTTAGGAATCAGGCATTGATGTTTGTCTTCTTTCTTTCTTTCCAATCTGCTCATTATCTCTTTGTGTTTTCCTTGGAAAAAATATGAGAGCGTCCATGATCTGATTTGGCTCAGATGCCATTGAAGCAGCCTAGTATGATGGAAAGAATGTAGGGTTGGACATCAGGAAATTAGAACTCTAATTTAAGTTCTGCTGCTTACTTGTGAGTCCTTTGGACTCAGGGCTTCTCATTAGGTTGGCAACATGGAAGAGCCCTGGATTTGGAGATGTGGATGCTGTTATCTTATTGCTTAGTTGGTTATTTGCTTCTGCCTCTAATCAACATGGAAAAAGGCCCAGCCATGTCTTTATCTCAACGACAAGCTATGTTCCTAGGGCCCAGCCCAGCCAGGTTTCTAAGTATTACTATGAAACACTCAGAGTTTCCTGGGTGGTAGCAGAATGGATAGGAGAAATCAGGAGGTTTAGAATGATACTTGGGTGGAGATATGTACTCTGTCATTTCTTAGTGGTGGAATCTTAGGTTTGTGATTTAGAAAAAAGCCCAAGTAACCATTCCTTGAATAAAATAAAAATTTTTTTTCTCTCTCACGTACAGATAAGTCATCTAGGATTGATAGAGCAGCTCACACTCATCAGGGACAATGATTCCATTTATCTTGTTACTGCTCTACCATCTTCGACATATGTCTTTGATCTCCTTGGGCTCAGTTTGACTGCTCCAGCCCCAGCCATCATCGTAATCATTGTGTAATAGTACAGTGCCTGTCACAGGGCTTGCAGACCCCGAGGTGAGAATTTGCACATAAGTGATTTATTAACAAAGTGTTCCCAGATGAAAGGGGAGAAGAAGTACCTTAGCAAGAGTGTAACTTCAGGCAAAGTTCCCCTAAAAGGTAGCTTCAATCTAGTTGAAATCACAGATTTTTATATTATGGTTTACTCTGCTCTGATACAAGGGAACTGCGTCCCACTAATCCCAGAAGTGTCACTCGCGCAGCCTATTGGAGGAAGATCATACTGAAATGAAGAGGAAAAGCACATGGAAACGGTAAAAAAGAATCTGAGACGATCTGCCCAGAGCACTGGCTCATTGTGCAGAAGTAGCAGTCAGAGAATTGTCCCTGGATCGGTTCAAGACTGTTACAGATCTGCAGTGAGATAAGTGCAGAGATTGAAAGCAGCATTTAGAAATTTTTATAGCAATTTGACTGTAATTTCGTGTCTATTGAATCCAATAATAATTTAAAAATTTGCTTCATTTTATTTCATTTTCCTAGTAATTTGCTTCAATTGTGCTTTACAAAAGAATTGGTCTTTGATGTATTAGAAAATAAAAAGCTGGGTTCTTCACCACAGAAGCCCTGAGCTATAGTACACATAAAAATGTAGCTATTATTAAAATGAAGAAACATTCATTCATTCACTCACTCATTTAGAAATATTTATTGAACCTCTGTTATGACCCAGGAATCTTTCTAGCGGTTGCAAACTCAGTCGTGAATCCTTTTAGATCTTACATGTTAGTCGAGGAGAAAGAAGGTACATGGATATGCAAGTAAAAAAATGCAAATGTCAGATGGGATAAATATTACGTAGAAAAATAAAACGAGGGGAGTGGAAAGAACTGTTAGAGACAGAGATTTCACAGGGTGGTTGCATTCGTTATCTGTTTCTACATGACAAATTAGCACAAACTTGACGGCTTAAAAAATACACATTTATTATCTTGTAGATTCTATGGGTAAAGATCCAGGCACAGCTTAGCTGGGTCCCTTGTTTATGGACTTGTGAGGTTGCAATCAAGATATCAGCTGAGCTTTGTTCTTCCCATCTAGAATCCCAACTGAGGAATAATAATCCACTTCTATCAGTTGTTGGTAGAATTTATTTATTTGCTGCTGTATAACTGAGACATCTGGTTTCTTGCTGGCTGTTGGTCAGAGGTCCCCTTTAACTCTGAGAAGCTGCTCTTAGCTCCTCACCACTGGGCTTCCTAACATCGATGCTTATTTCTTCAAAGCCAGCAGGAAAGAAAGTCTCTAGAGCGAGTCCGACAGCCAGACGGAGTCTTACATAATGTGACATAATCATGGGAGTGCTAACCCATCACCTTTGCCATAATCTGTTTCTTAGAAGCCTGTCACAGTTCCCACCCACACTCAACAGGAAAGATTACACAAAGGCATGCACACTGGAAGGTGGGCGTCATTGAGGGCTACCTTAGAGTCTGTCCATCACAGAGGTCCAAGAAGGCCTGAGTAAGGTCATATTCAAGCAGTGGCCTGCAAGAAGCAAGAGAGAAAACCATGCAGACATTCGGTGGGAGATTAATGCAGGCAGAGAGAAAGGTAAATTTAAAGGACCTGAGGTCAAACTTGCTTGGTAGTTCAAGGAACAAGTTTGGCTACAGCAGACTGAGGAGAGGGGAGAGTGATGAGAGATGAGCTCAGAGAAATATTGGGGAGCCAGATCATGTAGGACTTGGTAGGTCTTGACAAGAACATCAGAATTCACTCCACGGGAGATGGAACTATTGAAGGGTTTTGAACCAAGGGGTGGCAAGATGTGACAGGAGCTAGATGTGTGATGGTGTCTGAATTATGTGCGGCAGCAACCAGGACAAAAGGCGGGAGAGCAGTTAGGACTCTATTTCAGTAGAGGTAAAAATGGGGACTGCTTAGACCAGGATGGCAAAAGTATCGATCAACCTGAAAAATAATCAGATCACGAATATACTCAGAAGGGAATGTCCGTAAGACTGCTGGATGGTTGGATGTGAGGCAGAAGAAAAGGAGAGGGGTCAAAGCTGACTTTAAAGTTTTTAGCCCCAGCAAGGCAAACAGCGAAGTCACCATAACTGCAGTGAGGAAGATGGGGAGAATAATGGCTTCGAGGAGGCCTTCCTACAGGGGGGCACATTCGGTTGTGGACACATTCATTCAGTTTGTCTATTCATCAGATGGTAGTGACACCAAGTAATATGTTGGATATGTGAATTAGAAATCTGTAGGTGAGGTCAGGGCTGAAGACAAAAATTTGGTACTCATCAGCATACGGGTGGCATGTGACGCCACAGGACTTGGGGTGATCTAGGGAGTCAGCAGAGATTGAAACAGAAATCTGGGAACTAAGTTTTAATGAAGGAGATGAGGAAAGTCCAGCAAGTGATATTAAAGAATGACCACTGGGGTAGGAGAGAGTGGTGTCCCAGAAGCCTGGCAGTTGGGGGGCATGTCATCAAATTCTTCTAATAAGTAAGGTGAGGAATGAGAATTGACCACATGGAAGCCAGCAGTGACCCTGAGGAGAGTTGTGGTAGGTACAAAAGACTGATTGCAAAATAGAGGGGAGAAATTGATGCCAAAAACATAGACCACTTTTTCTGAGAAATTATC
Organism: Otolemur garnettii; assembly: GCF_000181295.1. Lineage (NCBI taxonomy): Eukaryota > Metazoa > Chordata > Mammalia > Primates > Galagidae > Otolemur > Otolemur garnettii. The sequence continues at coordinate 55,159,891 of NW_003852396.1, forward strand.
CTATAAATGGGAGGACAATAGGTAACACTGTGGGGAGGGACATTTGTCAAAAGGTGATTTTTTTTGAAAATGGGGGAGATTAAGTCATATTTATATTCTCGTGGATGTTGACCCATTACTGTGAAAAAAGTTAAAAATTCAGAGACAGAAGGGACAGGAGCTGGAGTAAAGACTTTGAGTGTGTAGAGGGGATGGCTTACCCCAAGGCTTAGTGGCTTAAGACATCAACATTTATTTTCTTTCCTAGTTTCTGCAGGTCAGGAATTTATGGTGTCCCATGGAAGTGAGCAGGGGATGTAAGGAGGTGCTTCCTGTAAGACTTCACAATGGTACCTGACACATGGGGGTTGGTCAGCCAGTGGTACCGTTTACTACTTTCACATAGCATCTTGTGGCAGGAGAAGGGGCATGGCCATGACTAGTGTTAAGAGAGAACTGGTCAGAAGCTGGGATCATTGAGGCAGTTCAAGTTTGAGTTCTCCAACTGAGAGAAGCAGAGAAGCAAGAGGCCAGGGTGTCAAGAGTAAATAGCATTCACCTAGGAATGTGGTCTAGCTGCATAATAATAAGCGAGTGTCCAGAATGACTTTATGCCTCTATTTTATGTGCTGGGAAAGGAGGTTAGTAATAACCCTCTCTAGCCTTGGAACTAAATGTCTAAGAAGCCAGCGGGGCTAAGCAGGAGAAAGTAGTTTGAAGCAGTGTCCTGCAAATAAGAACTGTTTCAGGAAGAGGTGTTTCAAATAGCAGGAAAGTGAGGATTCCAAAGACTCCCTAGAGTTAGAAAAAAACAAATACTGTGCTGTATACAATAGGCCCTTAAGTCGAAGGGAGGGGAGAGTGAGAAGGCAGAGTGGTATTCAGGGTTCAGGAGTTAATCAGCAATTAAGAGAACAAAGGTCAGCTGGATGATAATTACAGGTGGTTAGGGAGGGAATTAGCTCTAGAGAGGTACTAATTACAGGAACCATTTAGACAAGGGTAGGGCTTGGCTGAGAGGAACACAAACAGGGCTGATTACCTACTTAAAAAAAAAAAAAAGGCTGCCCCTCTGAGCCAGGGCTCACGTGCCTGGCAGGGTCCCATACAGCATGTGGGGCTGTGTGCTCCATCACTCAGCGGTTACTCTGTTCCTGGAGTGGGTAGGGCCTGCCGCTACCGTCCTCCAGGACTACACAGGGTCTGGGAGCTCTTGGACGCCTCACATGGAAGCTGTGTAGGAGGGGGTGGAATGGGAGGCTGTTGGGGCTTGGGGATAGAGAGTCAAATCTGGGCATCCATTAATCAATATAATTGTTCTCAGGGCCGGCTGTGCCCTGCAGAAGGGTGCCAGTGAAGACAGCCAGGACAAATGCAATCCAGGCCTTATTTTGTTTTTCATGCCAGTGCCCTGGGGTGGGGCTGCCATTGGCAAGGAAGAAGGGGGTGCTTTTTCTTTCTTAAGTCATGATTATCTCAGCCTCGCGGCCAAGGCAAGTATGACCCAGCTTTCTCAAGGGCAGGGCTGTGTCCTTTATTTCTTCTACCCCTCATGAGACCATGATTCCCCACTGGAGACTAGTGGGAGAGGTGGCAGGGGCAGAAAGCACGTGCTCAGAGAATAGTCTACCAGCTCAGCCAGGGGTTCTCTGCCTCCTGCTGTACTGTGCCCATCGTGAAGCTTCCTGCGGCACCTTCACCCAACCGGATGATTCCTCTTACAGCATAACTGTTCTCAATTATGATGAGCAAAACAGACCACCGGGTCATACGGTCTGCGTGTGCTTCGTTTGATATTTTGCTTTCGTTTGTCTGTTGCTTTCCTTTATAATAATCACCTATTGTTGCATGATACAAGACCCCAAGACTTAGTGCAGGCGTCCTCAAACTACGGCCCATGGGCCACATGCAGCCCGCCTAGGGCATTTATCTGGCCCGTCGGGTGTTTTTGCTGCCGCTGCCTGTCCTGCTTAGCAATCAACTCGTCCTGGGGGCCCACAGTCTGGCCCTCCAATGGTCTGAGGGACAGTGAACTGGCCTGTTTAAAAAGTTTGAGGACCCCTGACTTAGTGGCTGAAAACATGGACATTCTTTTTTTTTTTTTTTTTTCAGTTTTTGGCCAGGGCTGGGTTTGAACCCATCACCTCCGGCATATGGGGCCAGTGCCCTACTCCTTTGAGCCACAGGCGCTGCCAACACAGACATTATCTTTCACAGTTCCGCCAGGTAAGGAATCCGCGAGCAGCTTAGGTTGGTAGTTCTGCCACATGAGTCTCTCATGGGTCTCTCATGAGTCAGCTGGGCCGCAGTCCTCTTCTGGCTTCATGGAGGCTGGAATTGATGTAAAATGTCTCACTCACACAGCCAGCAAGTTGTACTGGATGTTGGGGGTAGGACTCAGTGTCTTCTCATGCAGGCTTGTCTGTAGAGCTGAATCTTCTCCTGACATGGTGACTGTCTTCCCCAGAAGGAGTAATGCAAAAGCCCAAGGTGGAAGGGCCTATGCATTTTTACCTATTCTTGACACATCATGCACTGTGACTTCTGCAATATTCTATTGGCTGTACGGCCATCCCTGCTTCATTCACAAAGTGTGAATACCAGGAGATGGAGATCACTGGAGGTTACTTTGGACCATTGTGATAACCACCCTAGTGGGCATCTTGGTGGTGCCTGCTACCTTCTTTGAAAATTAAAAACTACTGATGTTTACTGCACAGCTATAATTCTCCAGTAGGCCTTCAATCACAGAAGCTTACTGGATTTTCAAGCCATCTATAAACGAATAGAGATGGATAAGAATTTATTTAATCCATTGATTTAATCATTTATTCCATCATTTAAAAGTATCTGTTGGTTACCTAATAGGTGCTAGACCCTGTTTCTAGGCACCTGATGGATAGGGAAACTAAGGCATAGAAGCCCTGTGACTGGTCTAAGGTTGAGTGATAGAGGGTGATGAGAACCCAGGTGTCTGGCCACCATCACTGAGCGTTTGGGTAGTAATTGAGTGCCAGGCTCTGGGCGTGCAGAGATGGATGGCATTCCCACACTGATGAAATCTGAGGTGTGGTGGGGACTCTTACTACTAAGATACATATACACAGAGCCAGTAATCATGATGAGTTTCAAAATGCTGTAGAAAATAGCCATGGGAATCTCAAACATGGTCCCTCCCAGATGGGGGCTGGTCAAAGATGGAGGTGTGCACGGAGAGATCAAATTAACAAGAGGTCTGAGAGTGAAAGTCTTGACAAGATGAGTCTTTGCTGAGCTTGGCAAGAACTGCTTCAAGCTAAAATGGAGCCTCTCTGGTTGAACAGATTGGAATGTGACCGGGGTCTGTTAGCAGTGGTGGAAGGGAAGCTCTTCACACACACACAAACACACACTCACATCCCTTAACTTAGAGGTGGCACCAAGGCCAATGTGACCAGTGAATGAACACAGTCCTCCACCGGGCCTCTCCTGACTCACTCACACCAACATACCCTGTGATGCTTCCCTAATCCCTGCATTTTTCCTATTTAGGTTTCATGTGTGTGTTCTGGACTACAAACCCTCAAGGGCCAGAGCTATCACACTCTGCTCCCTTGTTCTTAGTGCACGCAAGGGCTTCCAAAAACACATGTATGTTTTCCTGTTACTGACATTATCTCACTTAGAGAGGCAGAGAGGTGTGGTCATTAGGGGGTAGCATCTGGAGCCAGACTACCAGGATTCAAATCCCAGCTCTACCTCAGGGATTACACACTTGGAATTTATGTACGCTCTTAATTTCTGTGAGTCTCTTTTCTCATCTGTAACCTGGAGACAATGATCTTACTATCTCAAAGAGCTTTGCCTCAAACATTAAATGAGTTGTTATGTATAAAACCTTAGGATAGCTCCTGGCATGTAAGAAATGGTTAAGTGTATTCACTATCATTTAACCTTAAATTGTCTACATTTAGTTTGTAGATTACTATCTCATTGGTTCTCTGAGACAAATGAGAGTGATTTTAGGAAGAAACCTTCCATGTAGCAGAGGCACAGTGTTAATTTAAGAGTAACTTTCCAGAGGATATGGGGGAGAATGGTGAGGGAAGAAACACTGTATCAAATGTACACTGAATGTAAGTTGCTTCTCCGGAAATATTAACATGAGAAACTGTGGATTTATAATTGAGGAAATACAGTACATAAACGTTTAAGCAGCTTGTCTTCACCTTTCCCAGCTGGGGCGTATCTGCAGCTGGAAGCTAGGATAGGATGTCATGGGGCCTTTCAGAGAGTAGAAAGATGATCCTACTTTTGGGGGGAGGGGAGAGGGTAGGTTTCTTTCTTTCTCTCTCTCTCTTTTTTTTTTTTTTTTTTTGGTGCAATTTACATACAGTCAAATATCTAAATCTTATGTGTACAACACAAGCTCATATTTAAAATCATATATGCTCCTGTCACAATATTTTAAACAAGTCTGAGTCTGAGTATAGTTGCATTGAAACTTGGAACAAATGTGTCTAGATGTAATATTTATTATTGGAAAAGAAAAGCCTCTCTTAATCAATATCAGAAAACTTGTAGGGCTTGAGAGGAAAGAGAACTGGAAATATCAGTCATTTTCTACTGTTTTTTTTTTTTGCCTTCAAGATCTGCCCCAATCCCATAAGTTACATATTAACAGCCCCATTTTACAGAAGAGAAAAATCGATGCTCAAACATACAAACTGCCTTTGTAAAACTTTGTAAAAAACTTTTTACGAAGGTTTCAAAGTTTGTATATCCTTTACCCCAAAGTCACAGACTACTTTGTGGTTCTGAATTGAGCCTAGAACCATCCTACTTCACACTTTTCTTCTGTATTTTAATTATAATTTATTTAAATTCAACTCACCTCTTAATTTTTACATATTGAGACTTAATTGAGAGGCTCCTATGGGCCCAGCACTGTACAGGACGATAACTAAGACAAAATCTAGGTGCCTTTCTTTAAGTGCTATGAGCAACCTGGAATGAGTCCAAAGGAAATTAGCTGGAAAGGTAAGTCATGTTTGATTTGTCTAATCATTTGTGTACTAAGGAGGAAGTATTAATAGAATTAAATGTCATGAAGAAGCATAGTAGAAACTAGTGATTGTTGATTTAGTTATAGGAGGAAGGAGGGAAGAGAGAGGGAGAGGGGGAAAGAGGAGAGGGACAGAGAGAGAGAAAGAATTGTTGGTTAATGCTGACCCAATACCTTGGCAGAGTTCATGCCTGTCCAGATGGCATTAGAACAAACATTTCTCCACCATCATCACCACCATCACCACCACTCATTCCTTTGCAGCTGGAAGTCTGCAGGGTCTTCATTAAATGTTGAATACTCTTAGGAAAGATGACACCTAAGAAGTTATTAATTAGTAAAGTTAGGCAAGGCCATGCAGAATTGGGTCACAGAAAGAAAAGGGGGAGGCCAGTGAGACTGGAGAATGATGTCCATGTAAGGTCAGAGAATGGAGATGGGAACAGATGACTTCCTGAACTTTACCTTTTAGAATCCACATGTAGCCCCAGGGGAGTCCAGCTTACCTATCGTTAGAACTTCCATCTTCTGTGACCTGAACTTCTAGTTTGATTTTCTAGGAAATGCATCTGTCCTGTGACCTCTCGGTGTTGATGGTATTCAGGGATACATCACACCACACACACGCACACACACGCTATCATGGCTTCCTGAATTAACGAAGTTTATTTCTGTTCAAAGTTTTACAAAAGCACTTTATACGTTTGACACTTTCCTTTATATTCATTTCTGGGCATCCAAGACTTCATTAATGGGCAGCCTTCTTGGTTTGGCCTTGTTTTAGTTCTTGCTTTTGGGGAGGCATATATTTTTTCAAAGACCAGTAAGAAAATGCAGAGTTGGGTACCTCAATTAGGGGCAGCCGATCTTTGGAGGAGTACCATGACTTGAGAGTCTGGAGCTCCAAGTGAGAGCAAGAATGGGCTGGGCAGATAAGACCCCAGGTGAAAGTGAGGTCTCTGCCAAATGTGTAGAAGTTTCCTTTCTTTCACGTAGTTGTTTTTTCACTTAACAAATATTTACAGAGTGCCTACTTCTTCCCAGGTCTAGTGTTAGGGATAGGATGGTGAACAGTCTCTGCCCTCTCACACCTCAGCATTGTAAGGAGTACAAGCATGCAAATTATAGGAAAAGTACAAGGAAAGGGCATCCAATCCAGGCCTGTGGTTTTTAGTTTTAGGTTAACTTCACTTGTTTAGCTGTTTATTTCCATGCCCGCCCCCCATGCAGACTAGAAATAATGTTTAAATATCTGGGTAAAATCCCATGGTGACTGTTTTCTCTGCTTATCTTATCTAGGAACTGCCCAGACTTCAATAATGAATCAAAAAAGTTCCTGCCCCAGCAGTCAAGTGCTATAGAAATGCAGCTTTTGGATTCTGTTTCCAAACTCTCATTACCAAAGAATGACTTCCTGTCTAATCCATGGGGATATGGTGGGTTGGATAGTAGCCCCCCAAATGTATGGCTGAGTCCTAACACCTAGAACTTGTGAAGGTGACCTTCAAAGGTGTTCACAATATCTGGAAAAATGTTGTAGATGTAATTAAATTAATTAAATTAAGGATTTTGAAATGAGATTCTCCTGAATTCAGTGCAGGCTCTAAATCCAATGACTGGTGCCCCCATAATAGAAAGGAATTGCCACAGTGCAGCACCTATACTTCAGAAAGTAGGGCACCAGGCACATAGACTGAGGCTGGCAGGTTCGAGCCTAGCCTGGGCCTGCTAAACAACAATGACAATTGCAACAAAAAATAAAATAGCTGGGTGCTGTGGTGGGTGCTTGGCTATTTGGGAAGCTGAGGCAAGAGAATTGCTTAAGCCCAAGAGTTTAAGGTTGCTGTGAGCTGTGACACCAAGGTTACTAAGGGTGACATAGTGAGACTCTGTCTCAAAAAGAAGAAAGAAAGAAAGAAAGAAAGAAAGAAAGAAAGAAAGAAAGAAAGAAAGAAAGAAAGAAAGAAAGAAAGAAAGAAAGAAAGAAAGAGAGAGAAAGAAAAGAAAGAAAGAAAAGAAAGAAAGGAGAGAGATAGAATGAATTTTCCCTCAGCTCATTTAGAAGGAACCAAGCCTGCTAATACCTTGATTTCAGACTTTTGGACTCCAGAACTATTGAGAAAACAAATTTCTGTTATTTTAAGCTACCGAGTGTTTGGAGTAGGAAACTAATTAGAAGGTTAATGAGATTTTGCTATGATCACAATCACAGATAAAGGGGTCCTAATCCCTGTAGCGAATCATAGAGGTATGATACAGCATCTGTCTCAGACCCTGAAAGGGAGATGTCTATGTGCCTATATTTGTACCAGATGATCCTGTCCTTCCTAGATTTCAGTGATGGGATAAAGTTTGGACAGGAGACCCAAGGAATCCTAGATGAACTAAAATATAGGTCAAGCACATACATAGTACACTAACAAAACCAGAGACAAACATCCTCCCAAAATAGTTTTGAAATATTTTGATATTTTAAAAAGAATTAAAATGGTATTCATGACAAAAATCAGAACTTAAAAAAATTTCTTTCATTTACTATAGATGTATGACTATGAGCACCCTAATATAAGGCTATTCCCGATTCTCCCAGTGAGAAAATTAATAAGAAAGGGTTATTTTTCCAAAATGCTTAATAAACTTCTAGGTCTATAGATGAAATAATCAAACATATGCATACGTTATTAATGAAATAATCAAACATATGCATAAGTTATTAATTAGTTACATTTATATATTGTAAATTATATATAAAATACATCAGTTTAGAAGTGTGCCTTTTCCTTCTTATATATCACAGAAAAGTTTGTTCAAGCTCTTCAAAAGTATCTTTGACATCAGTATCTTTGTCATCTCTGGAACCATTTTTTGAGTCATTTAAGTGTTCCAGACTCAGAAAGTTCATTTCCAGAGAACATCATTTGCATTCCTGCAGGAGTTGTTAGAAATAGAGCACTTCCCGAATCCTTATACGACATAGTCACTAGATATTTTATCTCAAGCATACTACGTACAAGGAGACATTTCCATAATATCAGGAGCCCTGAGTTTTTCATATGTACATATTTGCAATTTCCACAATGTTAGCACTTTTTCTGCTGCATATTAAAATGACCTTTTAAAATCTTGTTTACAACCACATCCAACATTTGGAATTATGGGACCATACTCATAATTTATAATTAGGGGCTCATAACCATAAAAAAAAATAGCCAACCTATGTTGAATTTATCTGTCTCTTTTCTTGTCTTTTTACTAATTTTTTCAGATAACAAGCTTGAATCAATAGACATAGTTCTAGGCTAACGTATCTTCCACAAACATTACTTCTCTGTTCAAAATAAATAATTCGAGACAGTATTCTATGATATGAATCCTTGTAAAAGAACTTGAATATGTGGGGACTCCATATTTTCTAAAGGATTTTTTAATAGAACAACATTTCCAAATATAACAGTATGTAAAATAATATTTCATTGAATAGTCATGTCTTTATTCTGAATTATTCCTGGAGGTGGGCAACGTGATCTTTTCAGTATTTTGAGTCTCTGAATATCTTATTTCAATGTCAGTCCCATTCAAAGTCTGCACTGAGCTAGGAAGGTTACATCCCTTGAGAATTTGGACTAAGACACACAGTGGTTGACTGGTGGTGAGACCTGGGTAAGGTCATCAAGTCTTCAGGACAAGTGGACCATGTTGGGGTGTCTGTAAGATGAGTAAGTAGAGGAAGGTCTGCTGAGAGAATGGATGAGAGCAGCCGTCAGAGAGAAGCAGAGAGGGGAAAGCATACAACGTCAATCCTGAGAACTTCAGGACTAGATTCTTTATTTGCAGACTCCATGGGGCGTGGCTATGCTTCAACTCCTGATCTTCTGAGGTCCATGGAGTTGCCTGCCTTCTTACAATATGCCTTCAAATCAGCTTGAATGCAAATCAAACACCTTTTTAAAAATTAAGATTCTCTTCAACTAAGCTTTCTTCGCTCCCAAGGCTTCACTTTCCTTATCTGTTACTTCACAGGATCTGTGAAGATCAGACGAGGTAGGATATTTTGAAAAGTATAGTGTGCCTTATAACACATGCATAAGAAATGTAATTATTGGAATCTCTGTAATTGTTCAAGCTGTTCCTCAGAGAAATGGCAGGCTTGGGGAAAGTTGTGGACTCTCCTATGCCCAACAAGCAAGGTCATGAGACAACATTCCTGCCCCCACATGTCTCAAATCATAGGACTTGTTAGTCTCAACCATGCTTTACATATCACTCGCTCTAATGAGCTAAGGAGGATGCCAACCCGTTTAGAAGCCTCTTGACTTGGAATAATTTCAGTAACGATAATCCAGACCCACCCAGACCTGATTCAAGGCCACCCATCATAAAGCTATTCCCCTTTCCAGTGCTCTTGGTTCTCACCCCAGTTTCTTGATTTTTCTAGCAGACCCACAGAATATTCTTCTGTATAGTCTATCAAGACAGCCTTCTATGTAACATTTTCTCTCCATCAAAACTTACCTGCCCTCAAGGCCCTCTTTGGGTTGTCATCTGAACAACCCTAGACAACATGGTTGCTTTACCTTAAAAAAAGAACTTTCATATATTTTTCTGATTTTAGAAACTAAGAAAATATAAAGAAGGAAATAACTCTAAAAACATAAAAATAACCATTGCTAATATTTTGATATTTACTTCTCTATTTTTGTGAATATGTTTCTAAATCATAATTTGCATATACTATGTATATTTGCTTAATTCTCCTCTTTTAATATTATATTGTGAATATTTTATATGCCATGAGTTATGCTTCCAAAATGCCATTTTAGCATATGCATAATAACTCATTATTTGATTTTTTCATAACATATTAACCAACACCCTCTTATTTGGATAATAATGTTATAATGGCCATCTCTGTGCCTTTGTGCATACATCTTTGCACATCTAATTACTTCTTTAAAATACATATATAATGCATATGTGTATGTACATATTTACACACATATATTACCTATGAGAGAGAGCACAGGGTGGGAGCAGGGAAAGAGTAAGCATTTTTAAGATTTTTGATGCATAATTTCATTTTGTATTAGAAATTTGCTATTTCTTGCTTTGCTGAGCAGTATCTTTATTTTTTAGTAGTAGTATTCTGAATTTTCTTTTAGGAACAATTAGTGCCACATTCTTTGTCCATACACTTCTGGAGAGTTAACTTTGCCCTTTGGCATATGACCTCAGGCCTAGCCCAGTAAGACATCTTATTTCCCCAGTCACAGGGAATATTCAGGGATGGGCGTGTGACCTAGGATGACACATAATTTTAATCAGAGCCAATCATGCCACTTCTCCTTGAACACAGGACCTGAGATGTTCTCTTATTGCTTCATGTGGAACTGGGAGAAATGGGCTTGGTGAGAGAAAGTTCAGAGTATTAAAAGGATGAGATGCAGAAAGAGAAACTGGTACCTAGGAGCATTGTCAGGACCTCTGAGTCAAGCTCTGCCTGAAGCCAGCCTAATCCCTCGTCTTTTTAGTGATGTGAACCATTGTGTGTTTCTATTTTGTCTCAAGGCAGTTTGATTTGGGTTTTCTACCACTAGAAATTGGCAGAGAGCTTATTTGGTAAACACATTTATAGGAACTTTTGGGTGGAATGATATTCTTACCCAAGGGAATGTTTCTAAAAGTGCAAATCTTTAAATTCCTGGAAAAAGTGGTAGACTGGAACATACCCTCAAACTAGTGAGCTCCATTGTTGCTGTTTCATTCCTTGGAAGGACAAGACGCTGACCTAGTGAGAAACACAAGGCCCTATCCTTGTTCAAGAATGGCCCCTAACAGGAAGTTGGCAACTCTCCCAGACCGAGCAGATATAGAAGGGGCTAGTGCAGCCGTGCGGAGGTGGATGGACAGATGGCATCTACTTATACTTATTAAGGTTACAACTCACAGCCAGAAAGCTCCAGCTAGCTTAGGGATGGTCAGAATTTCCCTGGTGAGTTTGTAATTGTCAAAATCCCTAAAAAAGTCATGGCCCTGATTACAGCAAAAGTGAGTGCTCAAGTATGTGGCCAAAACAGTGTAGAAAAGGCCACAAGTATCATCGTCAGTAGGAAAGGGCAATCTGCGTCCCTTGCTAGCCCTTATCACAGTATATTGGCCTACATCTACTCTGTATATTGATCAAAGACTTGACCTGCTATGAGGACTGCAACATGATGCAAATCCATCCAAATAAGATCTATCTCTAAATCCCTTTCAAATGTCACAAGCCACTCTTCAAATTCCATGTGTGTGGGTGAAACATGATGACTCTTAATAACCTCATTGAAAAAACCCAGGCTGATAGGAGAGCACACAGTGAGCTATACTTCAGATTTCATTTTGGAATGAAAGGTGCATCTTCCTGCTATATGGAGACAGCATGTACTGAACAGCTACCATGTGCCCTATACTTTTTGTATTGAAAACAGAGCAATGAAAAAAAATAGATAGGGACCCTGCCCTTATTGTCAAGGCCACAGTGCAGGATACTCTGGCAGAACACTGGAGGGCCCCTAGCCTATCCTCTCTGGTGATGACCAAGGAGGACTTCCTAGAAGAAATGAGCCAGAGGAAAAAGAAAAGGTGTGAAGGGAAAGGGCTGGCAAAAGGAACACGGAAACCCAGAAGGAACAGAGAGAGAGAGAAGGTAAATTCACGGAACTTTAAGTATTTCAGTAAGACTACACTAGAGCCTTCAAGATAGAGAATTATAAGCTATTTGGATCAAGTTAGGAAAGATCTTGTGGGTTGGATTTTATTTTGAGGACAATCAAATGTTTAAATGGGAAGGTGAGTCTTACATTTGGGTTTTCTTCCTTTATACCAGAAAGGAAACCATATAACTTAGGATTTTCAGATGTTTTCTTCTTTCATTACACGAAGGAGGCATCATTTACAGAAGAGAGATGGTTAAAGCAGAGGACGAGACTACGAAGCAGTAAGGCGGCAGTGGTATTCTTGCCAATCTGTCCCGTGGGCTTCCCGATTCTCCATAGTTCTCTCACAGAAGTGAGCATAGTCCCTCCTTACAGATCTCTAGGTCAGTGTTGAGAATCCCCAGTAGGCACCGGAATCTTGAAACATATAATGCCAACAACCAGGACAGGATTTGGAAGGCTTTTCAGAGGAAATGAACTTGCGCTCAAAAGAATCTCCAGCCACCAAGTATCATACATTCACTGGAAAACTAGCTCTGAAGGTGCCTCCAGGGAGAATCCATTCATAGATCTCACTGTTTTTACCTTTTTAAATCTCAAATGGAGGAGACTGCAAAGCAGTTTTATTATGTCATTTGAACTCCAAAACTGATGCCAGGATTATTCTTTCCATTTACCAGATGAGGAGACTCTGGCCGAGACTGAATTGCCAAAATCACAGACCTCATTCATGGTAGGGAAAACTTTGATAGTAATTCCTGGCAATGTTGAAAACTAGGTGAGATGAAGCAAAGTTGCAGGAACACGGTGGGGGTGGTCGTTAGCCTGAAGAAAACACATGTGAAATATTCATTCACTTCATAAATCAAGTGTCTACCATGTACTAGGCTCTCTAGCTTGTGATGAAGAAAACAGAAGTAAACAATTTAGGGGAAAGATGGGAATTTAACAACAAAACCCTCATATTTTGTGCTTGTCCAAGATGTCTTTCATTGAGAAATGATCCATTATTCTCTTTATATAATGCAGCATATGCTTTACTAAAGCACTGGCCTCATTAGCTTCCCTGTACATCCACTGAGTCTAGAGCAGGCAGGTGGTCCAGACCGGGTTAGTCAGTGGCCTCTGGTTTCACTGACTGGCTTATGCATGGCTATGTGACTTAGGACAAGCCAATTAGATCATGCCTAGGAGTTTTGCAAAAGCCATTTGGGGAGACTTGCAATCTTTTCACAGGAATCATCATCTATAAAGAGACAGTGGCCATGTTTGCCATCTTATGGAAAAATGTTTGCTTGAAAATAAATGAAAGTAGTATCAATTAAGGCAGAAGGTAGGAGAGGAAGAGAGAAAGCATCCTGGAAGTTGCAGGTGAACTTCTGGATCTAAAGATGGCCTTCAGGTGAGGTTAGGCAGTAGATCCCCTTCCACAGATTGGTCAATTTGTGTTGGGGTTTTGTCCTGACTGATACATAAATAATTAAAAATTGTGATAAGTACTGAGAAGGCAATGAACATGACACTGTGACTATGACACAGAATAACAGTGAAGACATGGCTCATGTGAGGTTGGTAGGAAAGTGACGTTAAGTCAGAACTTGAAAAAGGAATAGGTTTTTATGAATCCAAAAGTGGGGACAAAGCCTCCCTTGTAGAAAGAAGAACAAATGGGAAGGTTCAGAGAAGGAAAAGAGCTCTTGCATGTATTTGAAGAGCTGCTAGGCAGAATGGAATTCATCTTATTTGGCTACATTGGGTATTGCACAAAAAAGGATTTTCTACCATTAAGAAAACTGTAATTTCTCTATCACTGGAGGATCCCAGAAGAGGCTACATGGCCACAAATCTAAGGTGTTTTGCAGAGAATTTCAGTTACTAGATGAGAGGTGGCTGGTATTCACTTATTTCTTTATTTACTCACCCAATAGACACTTGCTGAGCTCCCACAATGAGCTGTGTGTAATATCCACACATAATGGCAAACAATATACAGTCCGAGGTCTCAAAGAACTGACAGTCGAGTGGGCGATACTGATAACTAACATTTCAATTCCATTACAGTATGGTGGGCGTCATGCAGGTGTAAGAACAAGGTGCTTTGTGAGCACATTGTCGGGAACCTAATGTGGATGGAATCACTTCTGTCAGTTGCAATCCCATAAAAGTATGATTCTGAGCACTGAGTAAAAAGGCTTCTTGTGAAACCTATGATTGGTTTCCAACACCTAACAGGCCTCTGTTATAGATAGCAGAACCAGTTCCCAGGATAATGGGCTTTCCACAGGAACTGGGGCCAAACCCCGCTTGGAGGCAGAGTTTTATCTATCGCAGATGGCACAAATGGGTGTTGTTTGTGGAAAGACGTAAGATGGTAATATATCATTTTAACATGATACTTTTGAACAAATATTAACAACAGTAATCGTAACCAGAATTTATCAAAAATATATTATGTGCCAGGCATTGTGCTTAATGTACCCCAGGCTTTTTTTTTTGAGACAGAGTCTCACTATGTGGCCCTTGGTAGAGTGCTGTGGCATCACAGCTCACAGCAACCTCCAACTCTTGGGCTTAAGCAATGCTCTTGACTCAGCCTCCCAAGTAGCTGGGACTACAAGTGCCTGCCACAATGCTGGGCTATTTTTTGATTGTACTTGTCATTGTTGTTTGGCAGGCCCAGGCTGGATTCAAATCCACCAGGCAGCTCTGGTGTATGTGGCTGGTGCCTGAGCCACTGAGCTACAGGCACTGAGCCTGCACCCCATGCTTTAATCATAATATTAAACTTGACTAAAGCATGGGACACATTAACCACAATGGTCCCAGGCCATTGTCATGTCCTTGAAAAGAAGAGGCATACCTTAATACAGCCCTTTTGCTCATGAAACAAATAAAACAAAATAAATAAATAAATAAAGGGATTGGTGACATCTGGAGCTGGGGGGTGGGGAGGATTGGTGTTTCCTTCTGCATCACTGAAGACCTAGGTTATATCTCTTTGTCCCTTCAGCTCTCATTGCTATATTCTCAAACATAGGCTGTCATGGCCCACTCTGAGCATGAGTGACCTGTGCTTGTGGTTCTGATGCAATTCCAGAGTAAAGACCCTGCCTTGCCATAGCTGAGGCCCCAGAGGACGTTTGAGAATGATATGTAAAACATCTCTCCCAGGCCATGTTTCTGCACAAGGGGGAGATTTTTTTCCAAGCTCTACCTCGACCTCAATCTGGAAGTTTTGTTTCCTACCAAGTCTTAGAGGTTAAAATCCCCATCCTACCAAAGCAGAAATGAGAGGACGAACCAGGAGCTAACACAAAAAGACTTCATCTTGGCCCAAAAGACACCAGTAACAGGCTTCAGAAGCCATCAGAGGAAAGCATATCTCATTAGTGATCAATTCCCCATGTTTCATGAAGTTGAGACTTTGAACTATTATACCCAAGAATTCCCTAAATGTGTATGAAAAGCATTGATGAGAAAAGGAAACCTCTAGTGTAGTAGATGCAGGGCAAAGAGGGCCTGGGATTAAATCCAATCTCTGCCACTTTCTAGCAGAACAATCTTAGGCAAATTACTTAATCTTTCTATGCTGTCATTCTCCCATATTTAAAATAAAAGTAGTAGTGCACACTACGCAGGGTTCAATGAAGGCAATAGGTTAACAACAGTGGCTGGCACACAGTAAGCAACAATTGCAATAATTGCACTCAGCAACAATTATTATTGGTAGTAATATTAGTGTCCTATGCTTTGGTCTGGGACAAGAGAGTACAGTATTGTGCTGAGTAAGAGGATCAGTCAAGAAGTTCTAGGAAGCCCATTCTAGATGCTGGACATGCAGCAGTGAATGGAATCTAGAAGTCCTAGCCCTCAAGGAATTTATATTCTAGTAGAAACCAGACAATATGAATAAAAATAACAACAAAAATTCCTCCCATAATATCTTTAATTAGACTTGGTTGAGGAGCCCACTGGTTCATAGGGAGGAGCTGTTAGAAGCTAATCCCATGTTCATAATGTGTCACTTTTAGGTTTCTATATATAATATTATGCCTGTTTACCTGATCAGTAAATGCCTTATGTCACTTCCAGATGTTGAAACAAAAATTTTTCTGGATTGGGTAGACTTAGTTGACCAACCCCCCACCACACCTACCAATAGCAAAAAGACAGTTGTATCTCCAAAACATACTCCACATCTGTCTCCCTCCTCATTTCCTTCTCAGCCTTGTCAGAGCCACCATCGTCTCTTGCCTGGACGATAGCAATAAACTCCTACCAAATTCTCTATTCCTACTCTTGGTCTCCACTCTACTATCAATTCTTCCAGCAGCAGCTACAGTGATCTTTTCAATATTAAATGTTAGAACATTTCATTCCCTTGCTTAAAGTTTTTCAGAAGCTTCTTATTATAGTTGGCCCACAACACCAGTGTGACTTGTCTCCTGTCTTGCATTCTGGCCTTAGTTCTTACCATGTTTCCCTTCACTCACCCATGGGTCCCTTCTCATTTCTGTTTCTGTTTCTCCCTAAAGATTTTTGCTCTTGCTCTTCCCTCTGCCAAGTTTGAACTTTCTCTGGACTTGTGCATGGCTGGTTTTGCTTTTTCATTCAGAATTCAGAGATGACTTCCTTAATCACTGGATCTAGAGAATCTCACCCAGAGATTCTAAGTTATAGTTCCGTGCTTTATTTTCTTCCTGGTACTTACTACCGTTGTTTTCTTAATCAAGAACTAGTTTACTTGTTTATTTTCTGTCTTTTCCCAATAGAGTGTTAGCAGCAATCTTATCTTTCTTCTTCAATGCTGACCCCTTCTTTCTCAGTGCCTAGCTACAAGCTCCAAATTGGTCAAATCAATGAATTTTAGTGTTAAATAGAAGAATTAGACAAGCAACCTGCTTTGTGGAATAACAGCTTCGCAAATACAATAAAATGAAAATATTACTATCTGAATAGTTAGCATAGAATTCACCTTAGGAAAGAAACTATCTCTGGGAAAAATATCTTGAAAAGCTTCAAGGGAGAAATTACAAGGTACCAGGAATTTAAGAGACCATTGTCATAGGAGGCCTCATGATAAATGAGAGTTAAGCTTTTCTGCAAGAAGCAATAAGAGAAATTGTGTCTGTATTATTTTGCTTTTGTTTTGGTTCTGTTTCTCAAAGGTTGAGAGACACTAGGGAGAGCAAAGCCTCAGGTAGAAGAGAGGAATCAGAGAGGTGGGTTGTGGAAACATCTCTGGCCATCGGTATGTTAAGACTGGAAGATGCCCAATATTCCATCTGAAGAGCTTGTATTGTTCTTCTACCTTCCTCAGGCCCCTGACTCTTCAGGGAAGTTTACTTAATACCTCAAGGGAGGGCGTATGTACAGGCACAACTCATCTTATTGTCCTTTGCGTTATTGCACTCTGCAGATGCTGAAATTTCATGGCAATGCTGTGTCAAGCAAGTTGATGGTGTGATTTTTCCAACAGCATGTGCTCACTTCGTGTCTCTCTGTCATATTTTAATAATTTTGACGACATTTAAAACTTTTTTGTTCTTATCATATCTATGATTGGTGGTCTTTGATGGTACTATTGTAATTGTTCTGAGTGCTGTGATCCACACCCATACATGGTGAACCTCATTGACCATTAACATTAACTTAAATGCCTGTGTTCTAACTGCTCCACTGACTGGCCCCTCTTCCATCTTTCTGCTTTTCCTTGAGCTTTCCTATTCCCTGAGCCCCAGAGATATTGAAATCAGGCTAACTAATAACCCTACAGTGACCTCTAAATGTTTAAGTAAAAGGAAGAGTTACCTGTCTCTCATTTTATATCAAAAGCTAGAAAGGATTAACTTAGTGAGGAAGGCACGTCGAAAGCTGACACAGGCCAAAACCTAGGCCTCTTGCACCAAATAGTTAGCCAAGTCACAAATGCAAAGGAAAAGTTTTTGAAGGATATTAAAAGTAAAAGGGCTTGAAGGACATTAAAAGTAAAAAGGCCAGCAAACACACAAATGATTAGAAGGTGAAACATTTTTCCTCATACGGAGAAAGTTCTAGTGGTCTGGATAGAAGATCAAACCAGCCCCAACATTCCCTCAAGCCAAAGCCTCATCTAGTGCGAGGGCCTTACTCCCTTCAATTCTGTGAAGGCTGGAGGAGGTTGAAGAAGCTGCGGAAGAAAATTTTAAGCTAGCAAAGGTTGGGTCATGAGGTTTAAGGAAAGAAGCCATTCCTATTACATAAAAATGCAAGGTGAAGCAGAATGGCTGATGGAGAAGCCGCACAAGTTATCAAGAAGGTCCAGCTAAGGTCAGTGATGAAAGTGCTGCACTGAACAACAGATTTTTATATGTAGATGAAATCGCCTTCTATCAGAAAACGATGCCATGTAAGAGCATCATAGCTAGAGAGGAGAAGTTACCTGGTTACAAAGCTTCAAAGGACAGGCCAACTCTCTTGTTAGGGGTTAGTGCAGCTGGTTACTTTAAGTTGAAGCCAATGCGATTTTATCATTCTGAAATCCTAGGGCCCTGAAGAATTATGCTAAATCTATTGTGCCTATGCTCTGTTCAGGGAATGACAAAGCTTGGATGACTGTGTCTGTTTACAGCATGGTTTACTGACTATCTTAAGCTCACCGTTGAGAGTTACTGATCAGGAAGAAAAGATTCCTTTCACAGTACTTCAGCTCACCTGGTCACCCAAGTACCTGACAGGGATGTACAAGGAGATTAGTGTTGTTTTCATGCCTGTGGACACAACATCCATTCTGTGTTCTGGGTTGAGAAGTGGTTTTTACTATCAAGTCTTATCCTTTAAGAAATACATTTTGTAATAGGTACCATAGCAGTGATTATAGATCTGGGAAAAGTAAATTGAAAAACTTCTGGAAAAGATTCACCAGTCAAGATGCCATTAAGAATACTCTGATTTGTAGGCTATTGAAATATCAACATTAACAGGAGTTTGAGAGTTGATTCCAACCCTCATGCAGGACTTTGAGAGCTTCAGGACTTCCGTGGAGGAAGTCACTGAAGATGTGGTAGAAATAGCAAGAGAACTAGAATTAGAAGTGGAGCCTGAAGACGTGAATGAATTGCTGCAATCTCATGATCCCACTTGAATGAATGAGGATTGGCTTCATATGGATGAGCAAAGAAAGTGGTCTCTTGAGATGGAATCTACTCCTGGCGTAGATGTCATGAACATTGTTGAAATGACAACAAAGGACTTACAGTCTTCCGTAAACTTAGGTGATAATACAGTGGCAGGGTTGAGAGGATTGACACTATCAAACAGCATTGCATGCTAAAGAAAAGTCTTTTGTGAAAGGAAGAGTCAAGCCATCTGGCAAACGTCACTGTTGTCTTATTTTAAGAAATTGCCATAGCCACCCCAACCTGATCAGTCAGTAGCCATCAACAATGAGGCAAACAGATTACAACTTGGTGAAGGCTAATATAATGGTTAGCGTTTTTTAGCAGTAGATCATTTTTTATTAAGGTCTGTACATTGTCTTTTGAGACATGGTGCTATTAAACACTTGGTAGAATAAGTGTAACTCTTCGGTGCACTGAAAAATCAAAAACCATGTGTAACTCTATTGGGAGCCTCAGTTTATTGTGGTAGTCTGGAACCAAACCTGTGATATCTCTGAGGTATGCCTGCATATTCGTGTCAGTATGAAAATCTAGGACTGGAGCTGAATTGGCACTGGGTCCTTGCATGGATATATTCAACAGGAGCCCAGAGATGACAGTGATAACGCAGGCTCTCCATGTATCTGCAGAAATCTGGGGAAGGCCTTGGAATTCTATGGGGTAATGGAAGGGGGAGTTTTGGTCCAATCTTACCTGTATCTCAAGGAACAAGAAGGACCCCTCACCATGACCTCTGAGTTATCCTCACCTTATTCTATACTAGGAATGCTACATGTCACACTTCCTTTAGAGCATGAATTTTATTACAAGTAGGGGTATCCACACCAATCTTCCTCTTTGCTATCCCATAGCATGAAACCTTTGAAAATAAGTTGTCAGCTTCTCCTGTGCCCAGTTCCTGCTACAGACGGAGATAGATAAATGTGTTTTAGGGGGTTGCACCATTCCCCTATAGGCAGGGGAGAGATGAATCAGCCTCAAGCCACTAACAAGTTACAAGCTCCCAGATGAAGACCTGTACCAGTTCTGGGAATTGTTATAATGAGGCTGCTGAGAGCCTCCGGGTTGAGCCAGCTGCTAAGGACACAGGCTCTGCCCAGCTCCTACCTCTTGTGGGCTTTGACCGGAAACAGGGATGTAGAAGCTCATTAGGAAGGAATGCTTTTTAAAAATAGCATCATCATCTCTAATCAGGGGGCTAGAGGTCAGGCCCCTCTCAACGGGAATGTGGGCTGGAAGGGCAGAGCTGTCATGGCATGGTAGGGCACAGAGGGGCAGCTGTAGCCAGCGTAGTGAGTGCAGCTCTGGGCACCCTCACCCACCTCCAGGGGCACTGTGTTTGAAGGGCTTAATTAGACCCCCTGCAGTGCCATCGGTTCCTCAGGAAACACTGCCAGTGGTGTGCCACCAGCCTTACAGGAAACAGAAGACGTGCTGGGGCCTGGGCTCTGGTGGGGAAAGGCAAGGCTGGCTGGGAGCGAGTAGCAGAGAACAACACCATCTCACCCACACAAGCCTGGCCCTGCCAACAGCTCTGGGCTTATGCTTCCGGGACTTCTGATGGGAATGCTGAGAATGGATGGGGGGAAGGCCCAGACTTCCTCCCCACACAGACACTGCTTATTGGAAGGATGTTGGCGCAAACCACACTGCTGGCTATCCCACGCTTCCCCTCAGCTCAATTAGGGCAATAATGGGTATTTCTTAATTGCTCTTCCTGCTCCATCTCCTCCCCCTCCCCCTCTTCTTGTCCACTGCAGTGTAGTACCAGGAGACCAGTCTGTCCTTTGGGGCTGACCTGGGAAGAAAAGGGAATTGGCTTGAGGAGGCTTAAAGGCCTCAATGCCTGGTAGGGAAAAAACCTTGCAGAAATAGTTCTGTAGCCAGAACACCACCCAGCTGAGGTCAAATCAGGAGTCCCCTCTGCAGGACCCCGGTGACACTTGGTGCAGCCTTAGGGTGTATCTCTACCAAGCCTTGATTTTCTATTTCTAGTGCCTCTAAGTCTGATTCTCATTTGATTTGATAGGCATGCTATTTTATGTTGTAGGGATCATTGTCTGTGGTAAACCTTCTCAGATCTTTGTAGAATGAGATTAGGTACAAATATTAAAAACAAAATTCCAACACTATGTATGGAAATAAAAACCAAGACTGAGGATATCATGGTAAGGGACTGGTGTGTGTGTGTGTGTGTGTGTGTGTGTATTGGGCCAACTTAAAAGAAAATCTATTTGATGTTCACAACCCTTGGATGACTTCCTCTGAGGAGATTCTAAGGCAGTATTTTTCAACTGTTTTTATCTCACTTTGTGCTTGAACCTATACTTAAACTTCCACACACTTAAATTATGTTGATTTTTTAAAAGAGTTTTTTTTAAAAAAAAAGATGTACTTACTGTGCTTTGAACTTCATTCAAAAATAATTTAATGATCTTGAAAATTTTTGACTGCACACCTACTGGTCTAAGGAGATTATCTGGTATATGGGAAACTCCAGAAGTGTAATGGTTAATTCGGAGACCCTGAAATAACCTGGGGAATTATCTGGAGCACTCAGACGAAGATTTTTAACAAACTGTGCTTCTTGATCCCTCCTTCCTTCCTTCGTTTGTCCCCTCCCTCTCTCTCTGCCTTCCTTCTCTCCTTTTTTCTTCCTTCCATTGTTTCTTTTCTCTCACTTATTTTTATATTTATTGAAAACTCAAGTTCAAGGTTCTGTATCAGATGATAACAGAAAGGTGGATCAGATGTGAGACTGAGTCTTCCCTAGAAACTTCCCTGGAGCAGTGTTCTAGAGGTCAGACACAGGGTGGGCAGGCAGTGATAAGTGTCTTTAAACAGACCTAGCCAACGCTTTACAGGAATTCTTCATTTTTCCCTCTTCCCTCATCTTGCCTATTTCCATATCACCTACTATGCCCAATGTCCAGGCACTACTAATTCTCTTAGATGGGTTGATATTAGTGGGCCTAGAAACTCTTTGATTGAAGGAAAATACTTATTTGATGTTGCTGAGGTGGTGATCTGTTTTACTCAACTCTGGCACAGCCTTGAGAAATGATCTAGTTGATACAGACGCTCTTAATTGGTGATTAAATTGGCAGAGCTGCCCTGTCTGTGAGATGCTGACAGAGTGTAGGGCTGTTATGTTATCAAAGGTCAGACCAAAACAGTGGACTCCAGACCAAATAATGCTTTCTCGTAGCTTGACCTTGAAATCTGTCTCTTTATGAACAGCCCATTCATCTTCTTAAGCTAATTTGTTAACACTTTCAAAGCCCAACCAAGCATTTATGAGGCAGGAAGGATCCTGCTGGCCATGTCCTGGAAACTGAGTCAGGCCATTAGCCCTTCAAAGAACCCCTTAGGCAACTTGGGGAGTGGTCTGTGACTGTTCAGCTGTCAGACAATGAATTAAGTGGTGACAAGGCTAAAAAGTGGAACAATTCTAAGACCCATTCAAACAGGTAGACAATGCTCTCTGTTTAAAAAAAACTTAAGTGAGCACTAAATGATTAAATAATTTTCAGTGGTGGATTTATTTAAAAGGGCAAAAGAGAACAAGTGAAATTAATTATAATACTGTTATTTTGTTTAACCAAATATTATCATCATAATATGTAATCAATGCAAATATATTACATATTTTTTTTATGCTAGGTCTCCAAAATTTGGGACATATTTTACAATTACAGATTAGTGACATGTCAAGGGCTTAATGGCCACATGTGACTAATGTCTCTACACAGGACAGCACGGATTCAGAGAGATGAGAGAGGCTGGTTATCAAGAGAACCTGTTGGCAAGAAATATCAGTATAAATTTTTATCTCCATTCATATGTAGACACATCATTTTTCTTTATTCATGTAACAAATCAGAGGGTATTCTGTCCCTGTTTTATAGATGCGAAAACTGAACCTCAGAGAAATGAAGTAATTTGCCTTACAAATTATTGTAATAGGTGGGACTGTGACTCTTCAATTAGTTTTGACTCCAAAGTCCTATTCTTCCCACCAGGCTAGGATTTTTCAAGGTCATTTAAGCGTCATCATAGAAAGATTTAGTGTCAAAGATGTTTGAGGGATGTTTTTACAACACTCTAATCTTGGAGGTTCTCACCATGCATTAGCAGGTCAAAGGCTCTGAGAGTGCTACAGGGAAGCATATAACATGGGTTTGTTTTTTCATGCAACATTTATTAACATCCTAAGGAACTAGTGTTTCATTCAACTGGCTTTGGGAAGTGCACTGTGCCCATGGACTTCTGCTCCCAGACACATGAGAGGTTGCATTATAAGTAATGACAGAGTTTTCAAACATCACCCTTAGGCGTTCAAAGGAAGAACTGTCTGGTGATATATAGTTTGGCAATAATGTTGTTCGTAGTAGGCCCCTTTCAGCATCAAATGAAAATCACAGGGAGCAACCTGAAAGGTTCATTTTAGGCAGTTAGAATCTCCACAACACAGTAGCTCAAATCACCAACTCTCTCTCCATCTCACACAACAGTGACTTATGTTCATAATCTTAATCGGGGCCCTTTAAGACCTTAGGATAACTTCTCAACCAAGAAAAAAAAAAAGACTGAGATTCACACAGTGTAGTTTTAGCATAAGGTACTTGTGATTATATTTCCATTTTTTTTTTAAACCACTGATTGTTCTATGAGAAAATTAGTGCTTAAGTTTATTTACTGAGGATACAGAGTAAATGTGGCTCAAAGACTTCACAACTCCTCAGTGGAAGTGGGGCATTTTAAATGAGAAAATTGGGATACAGAGTGTTAAATAACATATCCATCTGAGGTCACTCAGCTGGAAAGCAGCAGGCCTGTGCTTTGAACCAAGGAGTCTGATACCAAACCCACATGTCTAACTATTACCACTTACTCCTGAATGGATGAATCTTCCAGACTTCAATTGGGTAAGTGGGTTGGTGAGTGTGTGTGCCTACACAGAGAGACAAAGAATGAAAAGTCATCAGAGAATTCAGGCAGATGAGACCATAGTAGGGACTGGGGAGGGATAATGGTGGAGCCTTGCATTCACAGCGCACTTCATGAAGAGTTTTTTTTTTTTCTTATAGCATAACTGTGTACATTAATGTAATCATGGGGTACAGTGTGCTGTTTTCATATACATTTTGAAATACTCTCATCAAACTGGTCAACATAACCTTCATGTCATTTTCTTAGTTGTTGAGTTAAGACATTCATACTCT
>NW_003852396.1:55185210-55230596 GCF_000181295.1 Otolemur garnettii
TGAGGATTCTCCATACTTCCTTCCAAAAAGGTCGCATTAGTTTGCAATCTCACCAGCAATGTAGCAGTGTTCCCTTGTCTCCACATCCATGCCAGCATCTGCAGTTTTTTTGTTTGTTTGTTTGAGACAGAATCTCACTATGTTGCCCTTAGTAGAGTGCTGTAGAGTCACAGCTCACAGCAAACTCAAACTCTTGGGCTGAAGTAATTCTCTTGCCTTAGCCTCCCAAGTAGCTGGGACTACAGGTGCCAACCACAACACCCGGCTATTTTCTGGTTGTAGTTGTCATTGTTGTTTTTAGCAGGCCCGGGCCAGGTTCAAACACATCCACCCTGGTGTATGTGGGCAGTGAGCCGAGCATCTGCTGTTTTGAGATTTTTTGATGTGGGACATTCTCACCAGGGTTAGGTGATACTTCAGGGTGGTTTTGATTTGCGTTTCTCTGACAATTAGGGATGATGAGCATTTTTCATATGCTTGCTAGCAATTTATCTATCTTTTTTAGAGAAAGTTCTATTCATTTCTTTTGCCCAGTGATATAAGAGATTATTGGCTCTTTTTATGCTGATTACTTTGAGTTCTCTGTAGATCCTAGTTATTAAGCTTTTGTCCGATTCATAATATGCAAATATCCTTTCCCATTGTGTAGCTTGTCTATTTGCTTTGGTTGTTGTCCCCTTTGCTGTACAGAAGCTATTCAGTTTAATTAAGTCCCATTTGTTTATTTTTTGGAAACTCTTAAATCACTACTTGGTGTCTCATATTCCTAGTACAGAGTCTGGCCCCTCCTTCAAGTCTGGGTCCAAAAACTACCCAGATTTCTCTCCACACTTTCTAAGGCCCTGACAAGACTGACCGACACTGTGTGGCAAGGAGCCAACATCTTATTTCCTGAGGCTGGATGGCTGGGAGGCCTCCTACGGGTGTCTCAGCCCATTTCCCGGCTCACAGCTGCTAAGGCAAAGTCTGCGTAAACCAGTCAGCATTAGACCGGGAAACTGCATGAGGGACATTGGAGAATTGAAACAATCCTCTTGCATCAATGTCAGGACAGAGGGGCAAATCAAGGCCCACAGGGGACCCTGGATGGGAATCTGCCTAGAGGACAGTGCCCTGGGGTAGCCTCCCACCCAGGTAAAACTAGAAACTCCAAATTATTCCTGCCTTTCAGCTTCCCCCAGAAACCCTGGAGTACTGGCCAGTATTAGCGTGTGGAGCAGCACCGAGTGGAGAGGGTTTGAATCCCCCAGCTGAACGTAGTCTTTCTGAAGGAAGTTGTTCTTTGACGGGGTCTGGTGTCATCCTGGCAAACCATGGGCCCATCTTTGTTTCCCTGCATGTTCCTTCCAGACATAACCAGAGGGAGCCTGTCTTATATTTGTGTTGAACAAATTAGTTACACCTTTTGGGTTTCCTCCTACAGGCCAGCACATCTAACATGCCTTAGGTCTCTGGAGAATGTCTCATTGGTCCCAGATCCTCTGGGAAAACACTTATTCAGGCAGCCAATGGAGGTAGGAATGAGGGCTTCCCCTCTGAAGCTTCCTGGTTGGAGTAGGGTACTTACTAAAAGGGTTCCCCCAAAAGGGTGGGAGAATATCCATGGTAAATCCAGTTCTGGATTCCTTCATTGGAAGCTAATAATCATCATGATGATACTAATAACTACCATTTATTGAGTATTATTGCCAAGCACTGAACATGGTCATTCATTCAATAAAGATCACTTCACATTATCTTAGTTTTTACAAAAACCCTTTAAGAGCTAAGAATTATTTTCTCCAGATGTAAAACTAAAGGAAGAGCATATCGTAAAAGAAACATACCCATTTTCCCTCAGCTGGCTTTTGTAGTTGTAGTGTAGTGGTACATAGATTTTTTTTTTCCTGATTCCAAAGCTCATGCTCTTGACCATTCACTCATATATTCATTCAAAAAATATTTACTGAGTGCCTGCTGTGTGCCAGGCACTCTTCTGGATGCTAGGGATGTAGGAGTGAAAAAAACACAGAACTTACGTTCTCATAGAGAGACAAACACCAGTAAATTTGTGAACTTATACAAGGTCCAACAATTCAGGTCAAGAACTCATCCTAGAAAAAGTGCTATGTACATCATTGTTGAATATCACCACGGTCACCTTCAAAGTACTTCCTTGGGAAGCCATGCAGCAACCCCAGCCCTAGTCTACCATTCAAAGTACATTTTCTAGGATGAGTTCACAAACTTAATTGTCAGACCCTAGGATGATGACAGCTCTGATGGCTATTCAGAAAAAGAGTTCCAAAATTGCTTGGAAGGGTGGACTAGGCACTAGTGTTAGTATATAGCTTCCCAAGAGGAGTATGTCAAAGGTAACCGTAGGGTTATTCAACAATGAGGTGGGTAGAATTATTTCTAGGATGAGTTTGCAAACTTAATTATTTGACCTCAATAGTATATTAGATGTTGGTAAGTACAGGATAAAAATTTAAACAAGATAAAGAGCATAGAGAATGCCGGAGGGGAGAATTTGTCATTTTATATTGGGTAGTAAGCAATAACATTTCTCATAAGGTCATATCTCAGCAGAGACCTAAATTAAGGGAATGAGCCATGTAGAGGAAGGAAGCTGAAGTCAGGGAGAGTAAATACAAAGACCCTGAGGTGTGAATATGCTTGGTCTTGGAGGAATAGCAAAGAGGCCAGAGTGGCTGGAGTAAGATGAAAATAGAAGGGTGTGAGGTTAGAGAGGAAGTAGGGGTCAGGATCAAGTAGGGAGGTATAAGCCATTGTAGGAGGGGAGAGAGATGAGAAGTGAAAGGAGGGTTTTGATCAAGGTATGACTTGAGTTGTCTTATGTTCTTAATGCTGCTGTATCAGGGTTGTCATACATGATGTACATACACACGGTCCCCTGATGGACCCCATGTAACAGTATGTCTAGCACCTAGATCTTGACTTGGATCATTTGAACCATGAGACCATTTTCCAATGAAAGAAACAAGGGTTTCTTAGAGAAGTTGTTTCTAGGACTGTGGCAGCAAAAACTACAAGATAAACAAAATATAAATGTAGAATAAGTGAACAAGATATATAAAATCACTCTTAGAAGACAGGTGCATGGCCTACAGACACATGAAAAAATGCTCATCATCTTTAATCATCAGAGAAATGCAAATCAAAACCACTTTGTGATATCATCTAACTCCTATAAGAGTATCCCACATAATAAAATCCCAAAACTATAGACGTTGGCATGGATGTGGAGAGAAGGGAACATTTCTGCATCGCTGGTGGGAATGCAAACTAATACGCCCCTTCTGCAAAGAAGTTTGGAGAACACCTAGGGAATGGAAAGTAGATCTGCCATTTGATCCTGCAATTCCTCTACTAGGTATATATCCAGATTACCAAAAATCACTTTACAACAAAGACATTTGCACAAGAATGTTTATTGCAGCCCAATTCATAATTGCCAAGTCATGGAAGCAGCCCAAGTGCCCATCAACCCAAGAATGGATTAACAAATTGTGGTATATGTATACTGTGGAATATTATGCAGCCATAAAAAAGATGGGGATTTTACCTCTTTTACGTTTACATGTATGGAGCTGGATCATATTCTTCTTAGTAAAGTATCTCAAGAATGGAAAAAAAAATAGCCAATGTACTCAATACTATTATGAAATCAATACATAATCACCCACACTTTCATATGAAAGATATAACACAATTATAGCCCAGAAAGGAGAGAAGAGGAGGGGGACGGAAGAGGAGGGGGACGGGAGAGGAGGGGAGTGGACAGGTGGTGGTGGGGTAATTGGTGGGACCTCACCTATTGTACATATTGCAAAGGTACATGTCAAATATATCAATAGTATTAATAGTAGAGGTTAAATGTCTAAACACAACAATAAATAAATGAGGTGAATGCTATGTTAACCAATTTGATGTAAACATTCCAAATGGCATATAAAATCAGCACATTGTACCCCATAATTGCAGCAATATACACAGTTATGATCTAATAAAAAAAGAAAAAAAAATCACTGTTAGAACACCCACAATAATAGTTGCTGCAGGCACTCCCCACCAAAGACTACTAAGAATATTATGGCAGTTTCAAAGCAGTTCATCTAAAATATCAGCCAGTTACAATACAAAAACTGGTAACTTTGTGGTCAAGAAACCTGATAAGCACCATTTTGAACCAAGGGATCAAGGTCAACATCACCAATAAGACATATTTACATTATGCATCCCGAGTGTAAGTCACTGAGAAGGGCACTATGTCACTTCCGTGGTGTGCTTGCTAAAAACACATCACCTCATTGTGGGAAAACACAGGACAAACCTACACTGATGGACATCTGCAATATAGTTATTGGCCAGTACTGATCAAAAGATTGTTAAAGACAAGGAAAAACTGAGACTGGCACAGACTGGAGGAGACTAAAGAGTGTACCTAATGCAATGTACGTGGGACCCCTCAGCATCTAGACTCATGTGCTCACAACACGCAGGGAGGAAATGGTGAGTTTCAAATAAGAACTGGAGTTAACAGTATTGTTCCTACATTAGAGTCTTGGTTCTGATTGCTGTATGTATATGATACAGGGAAGCTGGGCAAAGGGTGAATGTGAGCTGTTAAACAATAAAAAGTTAAAAAGATAACAAAACCAAAAAATCTTAAAGACCTCTATGGAACAGATACTGTACAGGGATAAGGACAGAGTCAGATAACCAGTTGTAAGGCTATAAGGGAAATAAATCATCTGGGGGAGAACGATGGTGCTTGGACTAGGGGACAGTAGGAAGGAAAGGAGATGTGTTGAATTCTGGGTATTTTTTGACAGTAGAACGGGCACTATTTGATGGTAGAATAACTTTGGGAGAGGGAGAAAAAAAGGAATTAAAGATGACTTTAAAGTGCTTAACCTAAACAATTATACTTTCAAGTTAATACACTTTTTAAAGTGCTTTGTTTATCTTATTTGAATTAATCCTTACAACAATAGGAGTTTAATAGTCATAACAAAAATAAGTCCAAGTACTTCTGCTGGGCGCTTTACAATGTGATATCTCACTTTATTTTCCCCTGGGTAGTAGATGCTGTCCATTTATTCTTATCTAATATATGAAAAAAGTGGAGACACAGACAAGCTTAGCAGTTACCCACGGTTATCCAGCTGGTAAGTGACAGAGTTAGGATTTAGAAGTCCACAGCCTGATTCTGACACTTCCAGTCTTAACTCCACTGCCTAATTTTATAGTTAAGGAAAGTGAAATTTAAGAGGTTGAACCATCTGCCATGATTCACACAGTACAAACGTGGCAAAGCCATAACTTGCCCCCAGTTCTGATTTGAAAGCCCAAGCTCCCACCGCCATGCTCTTCTGCTGGATCACACGTGTGCCAGCATGGGTGATGTTAGGTGCGAGCTCTCTTGGCACAGCCTGGGATGCTGGGGGCCAGAAGTCACAAAAGGTGAATTTGCCAGCTACAGGCATCACCTCCAGGCAGGGGATTCAGGTGGCTTCCTTGTCCCTGTTCCTACACTGGCCAGGGCTGTTCCATGGCCCGGAGCAGTAAGGAGAGACGTCATTACCAGGCCCAGGGCAGCAGCACCATATGCTGGAGCCACATGTGCCCAGGAATCCCACTGTGCTCATCAGCCTCACTGGTCAGCGGCCAGTCGAAAAGGACAGATAAATTCATGCACTCATTTCCATAGGCCAGAGGGTCACTCCTTTGTCTCTCTGTCTAGAAAGAGGCACTCCCTGTCCACCTTGCCCCCCAAACATGAAAAAAATGTTCTCAGTCTCTAATAAACCTAAATGAATTCTTCTTACAAGAAGAGAATATGCCAAAAAAATTAGGCCGAAGCGTCCTGGGTAATAATTAACTCTGGCTGCAAAGAGGAAGGTAATTTTTTTTTCTGTTTCTGTATATTTTTTTCTGACTTTTTCAATTTTCCATAATGATCATGTAAACTTGATAATTATTTAAATTGTAGTAATTACTGGTAACTTGGCAAGTATTTAAAAGAAAAATCTAAGTGTGGACTCTCAAGTCTGACTCCCTATGTTTGAATACTAGGTCCGCCACTTGTTAGCTATGTGATCATGAGAAGGTAACTATTTAAGCCATGGTTTTCTCATCTGTCAAAAGAGATTAATATCAGATCCAACCTTACAGTAGAATTTTTACGAGGATTAAATAATACATGTAAATAATTTAGCAGTAACTTTTAGCTATTTTATTATGATGATAATTCTTAACTTCTCAATTATATTGGATTTTCTTGCCTCCATGTTATCCACCGTCCCCTGTCCCCATCTGGGTGCGAAGCTCACCTTGTTGGCAAACAAAAGGACTGCTGAGAAAATGGGGACTCTTGGATGGATGGTCTGTGCGTTGATGGGAGAAAAAATTTCCCAGGAAAAAGTCATCATTTCATCATTATGGTTCTTAGCAAAGCAGTCAAACATTGGCTGGTGTTTTTCATTATTTCCATTCTCCAGGGAGCGTACCCTCAGTGTCTCCAGTAAATTGGACTTTCAAAGGTAAATGTAAATTTTAGTGTTAATTTATTTAAAGTAAATTATTCAGAGAGTCCTATGTCGGCAAACCTCATTTTTGTGGTACTATATTAATGTCTTCCTTAAATACAGCTCGTGTTTTCTAAAAGCTGTTTTATGAGTCCAGGAAATCTGTCTATTACAAAGAAGTGCTTATTGTAAAGGATGTTTTAGTCCTCGGGTTCAATTAGGGAGAGAGCCAGGGTCAATGGGAGCCCTATGTGTGAACAGTGGTAATAGCCGAGGTGTAGTAGGAAAGTGGGAAGCCCGCGAAAGCACATGGGTTTTTATTTGGCAGGAAGGACCAGTGCAGAAAGGTAAATGGAGGGCTCTATACAAATTTCACTAGTCTTCAGGGAGCCTAGCAACAGCAATGGACCAATCCACTGTAGCAGAAAGAAGACAGGTTCAGAGAGGAAGCTCCTGGGTCCTACTCCGCATCTTCCCTGGCAAAATCAATCTAAGTCTGCATTCCCTTCTCTACATAGGGGAGAGGAATAACTATCTTAACTATCTTCCTTAAGGGCTGCTTCCGACCACCAAATAAAATAGCTACACAATGCCTTGAAAGATTGAAAGAACCATAGAAATATAAAGCAGCACATGTCCCTGTATGTATAATTTTTGATTACTATTTTTATTACTATCAGATCTCAGGTACACAGGATTGAATTTCTTTTACTCAATTCTCGATGTATTATCATCACCAGACTGTGCAAGGTTCTTCTCGTATTTAATTTATTTCTTTATTCTCTTGATCCTTATTCTTCACTCATAGTCCCTGCCACCACCACCCACCACCAACAATCTCTCTAATGTGTTTACTACGTGCTTTAAAAAATAGGCACTCACGTGGGTATTTTGTATGCATGGATGTGTACGTACATATGAATGGTATTGTGTTATAAACCTCCTTTTGTCTCTTTTAGCACCCATCCCTGTGTTTTTAAGGGATTTTTTTTTTCATCTTTACACATATAGTTCATCAGTTAGAATGGCCCCATAGTACCTCAGGATATGAATTTGCCACCTCTACCAGTGAACCCTCTGAGTAAGGGATCTTCACGCTGCCCCCAACTCCCTGCCACCTCAATGACAGAAGTGGCTACTCTTGGATATTATTCTTCATGGTCACGTTTAAGAATCTGTTTGGAGGATACACCCAGGAAGGGACAGAACTGGGCAAAGGACATGAACAGGCAATTTTCAGGAAAGAAAACCCGAAAGATCAGTAAGTATTTAAAATTTTACTCAAATATATTAGGGATCAAAAAAAGTGAATCAAAATAAATGAGCCATTGCTTTATACAATTTATACTGACAATAATTAGAAAGCTGGACAGTGCCAAGGGTAGGTAGAGATGGGGGATGTGGGACTCTCACCCACTGTTGGTGGGACTAGCAGTGGGTACAGTGGTTTGGGAGAGGCATCTGGCAGTATTGAGCCAAATGCAAACATGGATAATTTGGGGGAGGTATTTTTTATTATTGCTTTTTTGAATTAAAAATAATTCTTAAACATCTGCTTTCCTCATTAAGAAATAATTATTCAGCTTTGCTCAGTGGCAGTATCATAGCCAATGAGATTTATCCAATGCACAATTATTGCTAATTGAAAACTTTTCCCAATACCCCACAATGATGACTTGAAATATAGTCGGCATTGGCAATTTTTGACAGTCTCCACAGAGACTGAAAAAAAAAAAAAAAGAAATAATTATTCAACACCTACTAACCTATCTCTCCCTAGCAATATTGGGTGGTAGAACTATAACAGTAAACCAGTGGGACACGGGCCTTGCTCTCACAGAACTTAAGATACAGCTGGGAATGTTTGATAATCTCTGCACCCTCAGGACCTTGCAGTGTTTCTGGCTCACTCTAGGAGCCCAGTAAATGTTTGCTGAAGAAATGGGTGAGGAGCAGCAGATACTAACTACACTATTTTTCTTCAATCTTACCAGAAGCGGATAATTCTCAGCCCCCAAGGCAGGCCCTCAATCTCCTGTTACTTTGTGATCTGCAACTTGTTCCTGGACTCTAGAGCCACTCTCTCGTAAAAGTTATGTTCAATTAACATTAATTACCTTCTCATTACATAGCTATGTTCCTTTATCTCCTAACATGCATTCAGTGATATAGGTAATAATATTATGTTCATTTTACAGATGGGGGAAAACTGGAACTCAGAACAGTGATGGAACTTGCCTAAGATCATAGAGCTTTTGAGGCACATGTTAGACTCCACCATAGATCATCTTTATTCCAGGGCCCGTGTCCTCTTCATTAGATCCCTGTTTGGGTGGGTGAAGGGGTGGGTCAAATTTACCTTTGGGGTGGTAACTGGCACCTTGATATATGCACATTAGATTTTTGGCAAATATCCCATTTTACAACTGTCTGTGAAGGCATTGTTTTCTGCCCCAAGGGTTGTTGAAAATACTGTAGAAAATCACCAACATCAGCTCCCTGCCATCTTCCTCCAACAATGCAGCTTTCAGCTGCTGAAATTGCTCATTAAAATGGAACCCCAAACTTTGCCTTAGCACCTTCCAAGGCCTCAGCCAGTCCCCTCCCAAATGGTTCTGTTCAGGGTTGAAAAGATTTATAGCATCCTTTAGCTGCTGACGATGTTTCCTTATTGATCCTGCTTCCGGAGTTCTGCTCAGGGGACAGGGAGTGACCGAAATGCTAAATTTTTACCAGCCTCACCACAAAATCAGCCAGACAGCCCAGACCTCCTTTGGGACCCAGAGCTGAAGGTGGAGAGCCACTGAGTCACACATTTCCTCCTGATCCCTCTCCCCCTCCCTCCATTCAATGCCTCAAGAGCCTGTTTCTAAATTTAATCCAAGATCTTTGCCTAAAGATTTCACTCTTCATTTGCTTCTGAGATACTTGCTCTGCCATAGCCACACTACAGCATTCATGAAGCACCACAGTAGCCCTCCTCACACTGCAAACCTGGACTGGCCTTTTTGAGGTCAAGGACTGTGTAATTCCTGCACCTAATGCTGGAAATGTTGGATGAAAGATGGACAGACACACCAGACGGCAGGAACTAAGAATATGGGAAGACCCCACTGCCATGGACAAGTTGTAAATGCCAAACTTTAGTTCTAAGATTCTGAGGGCAGCAACATCATTCATTCTCTATTACTATAGAAGACGTCTTACTCATGAACAAACACCGCATCAGGGATGGCAAAGTATTTATATAGAGAGATAGCACCCCTCCCTACTGTCACATCCATGAAAAATGTCATTATTTACTCAAGGTGTCCTATTTCACTGGGTATCCAGGCAGCCATTACTAAGCATGAGAGATGATACCTGTGTCCCCCTCTCAGCTAGGAGCAATGTACCATGCTGTGCTCTGCGCCATAGGTGACACAAAACCATGGTGCCTCATGGTCTCATAGAAAACAAAATGTTTTCACATACAAAACATTAAAATACACTGAAATCCTCCATCATTGCTTATTCATGTAACAAAAATTCATTGAGCAGTTATTATGTGCCAGAAACTATCTAAAAAGTCAGGACATGTAAAGATGACTGAGGTGCAGTCTTTGCCTTCAGGGAATTTCTGATCTAACAGAGGATGTGGAACCTGCAGTTCATATTCAATGTGGTGAGTTGTCTGCTGGAGAAAATATGGTGTGCTATGGGAACACATAAGAATGCCTTGGGAGATATCCAGAGAAAGGGTTCTGTATTAGTTTCTTGACGCAATAACATATTACCACAAATTGATAGTTTAAACCAATAGAAATGTGTTCTCTCATAGTTCTGGAGGCCAGATTCCCAAAATCTGTTATCACTGGGTGACAGCCAGAGCCACACATCTTCCAGAGGCCACAGAGGAAAAATCTGTTCCTTGCCTCTTCCAACTCTGGTGGCTGTCAGTATTCCTTGACTTGTGGCTGTTCATTATTCTCCAATCTGCAAGGCCAGAATCTTCAAATCTGTCTCTGTCCTGTCTGTCTTCCCACTGCTTTCTCCTCCATATGTGTCAAATCCCCCCCTCTGTCTCCCTCTTGAAAGAAGATATACAATTGCATTTAAGGCCCACCTAGGTAATCTACGATAATCTCTCCATCTCAAGATCCTTAATTTAATCACATTTTTCATCTTCTTTTTGCCATATAAGCTAGCATGCATACAGGGGTCAGGATGTGGATATATTTTTAGTGATCATTTTTCAGTCCGTGAACCAGTGCCTGTTACTCAAATATTCTACAAATGAGTGAGGTCACGTCTGAGCTGAGAACACAAGGGTAAGTATTCACAGAGTTGCACACTACTTGTGCAGAGAGGACATAAGATTAAAATTGGGAGAGGTCATAAGCTGGAGAAGGAAGGAGGAAACCAAGAGTTGGGGAAATCAATTCAGTTGGACGCCAACCGTGGTGCTGGTAAGGAATAGTAGGCAAGGTTAGGGAAGATGGGTGAGCAACAGCAAAGATACTGTCGGGAAGGAAAGCTAAAGCTGGTTCAGGATGACGCTCTGTAAAACAGGAAACTCCCAGTAGTCCACTTCAGGTGAGGTTTCAATCCCTTTGCTGAGCTAGGACAGGGAAGAGAATGTTGGCAATGACGCGAGGGGGCTCCTTGGCTCTGCTGGCTTCTGCTTTGCTTCCTGTGCCTGTGATGCCCCTCCCCCACCACCTCCTCAGGCAACACCTTCTTACCTTCCCGGTCTCAGCATAAGTGTCTCTTCCTGACATTGGCTTTGTATCATCCTGTCCTCCTCCCACAGAGCCCAGCATAACCAGTCAGAGGAGTGGAGCAATAGTGAGTAAAAATGACAACACTGGAACAGAAGTTCCACCAGAACAGGGAGCCCCACGGACAGGAGTTTTTGTCTGTTTTGTTCATTGCCTGGACACTGAAACACTGCATGGTACATGGTAGACACATAACAAAAGAGTAAACAAATGTTAAAAGAGTAAACAAATGGAGCCAGACTTTTGCATTTGAATCCTAGTTACACCACTTACTAGCTATAAATTCCTGAACTACTTACCCTCTCTGCACCTCAGTGCCTTTGTCTATAAAATCAGGGTATTTATTAGTACCTGCCTCATGGGGGTGTTCTGCAGAGTAAAAGAGTTGATATAGGCCAAACATTTAGAATTGTGGAGGCCAGGCGCGGTGGCTCATGCCTGTAATCCCAGCACTCTGAGAGGCCGAGGCAGGTGGATCACTTGAGCTCAGGAGTTTAAGACCAGCCTGAGCAAGAGTGAAACCCTGTCTCTAAAAAATTTAGCCAGATATGGTGGCAGGTGCCTGTAGTTCCAGCTACTTGGGTGGCTGAGGCAAGAGGATGACTTGAGCCCAAGAGTTTGAAGTTGCTATGAGTTATGATGCTATGGCACTCTGCAGGGGGCAAGAGAGTGAGACTCTGTCTCAAAAACAAAACAAAACAAAAAAAAAACGTTTAAAACTGTGCCTGGCTCAAAGGTATTTTCCAAATCTGCAGTGCACAGGTGCACAAAGATTCCCCTGAAGATTAATATATAATTTTGAAATATACTCTGAACTATGTTGAAAATCGCAATTCATAAAGGGATACACACTCAAAAATGCCCACATCACCATTAACATACAGCAAAACACGTCACCTTGCCTACCTCTCATTGGCTTTGAAATCAGTAAATGATCTGATCTAAATTTTTAATATATTAAGCTATTCTAACAAAATACCTGTTCACAGTGTTGGAGTTCCAAGAAGAGAGTTCACTTGAAAACTGGGTACACAGCAGAGAGGTGGTTGAGATATATCTCTAAACATATACAAAGAAGACAGTAAAGTTTGCCGTCTTTGAAGGAATCGCCTTGTCGCAGCAGGAAGGAAGAGAGGACACTCGTGATTTGTTAATTTCGGCAATGACTTTGACCCAGCATTCTACCACAGTTACAAAATGGGAGGCACCAAGATGGTGTCCGTCCTCATCTCTGCTCACTCAATGGAAAGGAAGTTGCCCCAGAAATGGCAAATTGATAGAATGAGTTTTCACAAGGAATTGCTTGGCTGGTCTCCTCAACCCGTTTTCATTTGTTCCAGAAATGAAAATTAACAGCCTACCATGTTGCAAGTATCGTGCTGGGTGCTGAGGCTGTAGTGGCAAAGGGAGTGAAGGAGACACGATTACTCCCTCACTGAGCATAAGGAGCTCAGGAAAGAATGTTAAACAGTGAGAGGAAGTGTGGACAGTCCCATGACAAAGGAAGCACTCTTCCATGCTAAATGGAGTCACTCAGGCCTGCAATGGATGTCCTCGAACTGCCCAGAGGAAGGAGATTTGAGCTGAGACCTAAGCAATAGATTGGAGGAGTTGATTCAGTGAAAAGGAAATGCAGAGAGGTCAGGAAGAGAACAATATTCCAGCAGCGAGAAGGGCATGCATGAACGCAAGAAACCAGAGAGCATATCATGCTTGCAGACATGAAAGAAATTCAATATGGCTGAACCTTTCACCATAGAGGCCCATAGAACTGGACCTTTCACCATAATGCGTACACACTGATAAATCACTCAGTGTATTTCTCGGCCTTTAATTAATTTTTCCTCTCTTTCTTTCTCTCTCTCCCTTTCTCTATTGCCTTTTTCTTTTTTATTTCAACTCTCCTTCTGATTATCACCTGACCCCTTATAATATCCACTTTTCCAGATGGTCCCCACTCATTGCCATATGTCCCACACACCTTCAACTTTTTTATCTATTCAAGCATCCCTGATGCTGCTATCTCGGTATAAATGACACCTTCCTGTCTGGTGGCTGCCCCAAAGCTTTTCTCATCTGGCTTTCTTGGAACTCAGGTTTCACACCCACACATATAGCAATCTTCAAAGAAAGACTGACCCAGCGTAATAAACTCTCCAGCCCGGGCTTTGCAAAATGAAGTGAAGTCTTTGATCCCTCTCTGGTTGCCCCTTGGAATGAAATGAACTCTTTTGAAGTGAAGTTCAGTGCACCCAGAAATGACAAAACAGGACTAGGGGAGTTATAAGGTTAAGACAAAGATGATGCTGCATGTGGGTTATTTTGTGAAAGGTTGGATTTGGGAAGATTATCCAAGAACCTAGTTTAGATTTAGGCTGTCAAAAAATTAGCATTAGAGACTAGATGATAATTCAAGCTGAAAGATTCCCCCCAACTATCCTGGCTCTACATACCAGGGTGGCAATCCTAAAAGCATTTACACATTCTCCCCCTAAGAACTCCCCAGAATGCATTCCAGATGCCATGCAAATCAATATTCAGAGGTATTTCACACAGTCCACAAACACACACACTATCTGCCTTCTAGAATTACACCTAGACACATACTGGTTTTGCCACTGAAGGTTATGCAACATGTGTGCAAATGGCAGCGCCATCTGAGCACCAACTCAGCAACAGTGAAGCCATTATGACTCAGCCCATAGGGAAGCGAATGCAGAATTGCCAAGGTACTTTGTAATCAGGCCTACCAGGCAGGGATGCTGTGTTGCTGTGGGGCCTGGAAACGAGCCTCCAAACAACTCAATCCACCTTGTTTTCTCACCAAATCAGCTACCTGTGCTAAAGTTAAAGCATGTGCTAACTGCCCTTCAGAGGAGGATCAGAACCAGCCTCACTCAGGAAGTGTGAACACCCTGTGCTCAGTTCTATCACTTCGAGTTGCCAGTAGGTGGCAGAAACTCAAAAAAATTTTATAATTCTGCTTTCTTTTTAAGTGAGGTACAAGTGTGTTGAACCCAATCTTTGATACTCCCGCCACATCTGTATGAGATTAGAAAAACCAGGAAAGAAGACGTCTGTGAAGGTGATGGAGAACCAATGTGGATTTACCATGTTTTAAAGCAATTTGGAAAATTTCCCTGGAGGGTGTGAAAAATCCCAGTGGTGCAAAGCATTTGATCCAGGGTAGTTATTTTTACAACTCGTGATAAGGAATTGCTCTGTATCGAGCAGATTTTACTCTCTTGCCAACTCTTGGGTCTTGGGTCTTTTCATTGTCTGTCCTTACTTACTGCCCTTGAATTTTGAAATATACATCAAACTTCTCCAAAGAGGCAGCTTCTGATGAACATTCACCCTCTTCTTAGTCTACAAAAACAGATATCTAATAGGTGTTAGGAGTTTTTTTTTAACCCCTAAATAAATCTTTTTGAAAGGCATGTTTAGTATGCATTCAGTGTGTAGAGTTAATGTGAAAATGAGAACTGAGGATGTGAAGAAATCAATTTCAAGTTATGGGGAGGAAAACATCCAAAATAAATATTTCAAATTAGGATCCACAAAATAGGATTTATAGGCTTTCGTGCTGGAACGTTTAAAAGCATCAGGAAACACGTATGGTTCTTTTTTTTTTTCTTTTGAAAGACAAATCAAGTAACACCCAGAAGACCCTTAAAGGTTTTTCAGTAATTTGAAAAGTCCTCAGGAATGAATGCTATAAAAATACAAAGAATTTTGGTTATTAAGTATTACTTTATGGTGGCATCAAAGAATCAATTCATAGCTTTAAAGTTTATGTATGTGTATATATAGTTTTTATATACTTTATATATTGTGTTTCCAGGTTATTATCTTTTTTTGTTCTCTCCTGATATCCAGCCTAATTTCATTCTTAACAGACACTGAATTTTCCTCCATTGGCTATGACAGCAGCCTCCTCAAGCCAGCTTCTCCACCTACTGGTCTCGTCCCTGGGTGATCTGCTTATCACCTATCACACCAGTTTGTCACTGTGGCTGTTCTGCAGGGCTAAAAAGCAAAGAACTTTCAGATGGGTAGGGGCTGGTCCTAGATTGCGAGATGGTGCTGATTATGAATACTCCAGGACAGTGGTTTTTAAAGTATGGTCCCCTGGACAGCAGCAGCAGTATCACCTGAAAACTTCTTAGAAATGCATATATTTTTTCATTTTTAATTTTGTCTTTACTGTATATTAACGATTATAGTTGTATATATTTATGAGGTCCAAAGTGATGTTATGATCTATGTATACAATGTGGCTAATTGAATCAAGGTAATGAACATCCTCATCACCTCCAATACTTACCCTTTATTTCTCCCATCTAACTGAAACTTTCTACCCTTTGACCAATATTTCCCCCTTTTCCACCCTCCTCAGATTCTGGTAATCACCCTTCTACTCTGCCCCATGAGCCTAATTGTTCTACATCTCACAGGTAAGTGAAAACATGCAGTATTTGACCTTCTGTGCCTAGCTTATTTCACTTAGCATACTGTTCTCTGATTTTCTTGCAAATGATCAAGTTATGGGGAGGAAAACATCTGAAATATTGCAAATGATAGAATTTCCTTCTTTTTTTAGGGCTGAATAGTATTTCATTGTGTATACGCACCACATTTTCTTTTCTCTCTCTCTCTTTTTTTTTATTGTTGGGGTTTCATTGAGGGTACAGAAACAGGTTACACCGATCGCATTTGTTAAAGTCCCTCTTATAATTGTGTCCCGCCTTCAAGAAGTATTTTACATTTTCTTTCTCTCTTCATCTGTTGATGGGCACTTAGGTTGATTCTATAACTTGATTTGTTGTGAATAATGCCTACATGAACGTGGGGAATAATGCCGAAATGAAAATGGCAATACAGGTAACTCTTCTATATCCTGCTTTCAAGTCCTTTGGGTATATACTGGGAAGTGGAATTGCTGGATACATAGTAATTTTAGCTTTAGTATTTTGAAGAACCTCCATTCAATTTTCTACAATGGCTAACCCTACCAACAGCGTACCAGACTTCCTTTTCTCCATATCCTCACCAACACCTGTCTTCAATAGCCATTCTAACAGGTGTGAAGTGATATCTTACTGTGGTTTCCTTTATTCTGGGTGTGGAGTTATTTTTCCCCCAACTGTTTTCACTGCTGGAGATTAATATAGGTATAGCTTAAGAGAATAGTCTCTCACTCTATCACAATTTAGCTGTGTAACTGTTGGCAAATTACTTAATTGATCTGTGCCTCCGTTCCCACATGATTAGATGAACTAATGTATGAAAAGCACAAAAAATAATGCCTGATATGTTTTAACTGCACACAATAAACATTAGGTATTATTATTTTTATGATTCCCGAAAATCAAACTTACTTGGCACCCATGCCAAGGTCTTTCATCTCCACTACCCTAAGTTTGGTGGCTCAAAATATTGTCTGTGATGTGACAACATTTTGTCCTTTGCATTCATACATTGCTTTGTAATTTGCTGGTTCCCTGACAGATTCCTTGCTTTTCCAGACTAAAGACACTACTTCTTTTTAGCTTTCTTCTACCTGGCACAATGCTCGCTACAAGTAGGTGTACAATAAATATAGTTGGGGCTCGGCGCCTGTGGCTCAAGTGGCTAAGGCACCAGCCACATATACCTAAGGTGGTGGGTTCAAATCCAGCCCGGGCCTGCCAAACAACAATGACGGCTGCAACCAAAAAATAGCCAGGTGTTGTGGGCGTCTGTGGTCCCAGCCACTTGGGAGGCTGAGGCTGGAGACTCGCTTGAGCCTAGGGGTTGGAGGTTGCTGTGAGCTCTGAGGCTCTGTCTCAAAAAATAAATAAATAAATAAATAAATATAGTTGGAAAAAGGAAGGAGTCTGATGATGAGTCTGAGGACCCCCCCACCCCATTCCTGGCTTCTTCTAGGCAATTGAGAACATTTTAAAGAAAACTGAAATTGCAGAAAAACACATCTGTAGGGTTTTCTCCCTCTTCTCAGTACTCCTCAGTTTCCTTCCCTTGCCTCAATCTGTTTAGCTCCCTTCCTTCTCTCTCTTACAGTTTTTGGCAATCCTGAACTCAAGGAGCTTCCTAGATTATGGCTGAGGGAAAATAACCACCTCAAATGATAGGCGGGAATTTAACAGTGGAAACATTCGGGCCGAGCCAAGTCCAGATGCTCCAATGACACTGTAAGAGCTTGGTCTTTTCCTCTTACTTCTGCTTTTTCCTAAGAAGATTTCTATTATCAGGCAATTTTCTCCTTATTTTGGCCCCCAGACTTCCAAGCTTGCTTCCAGCCACACCCAAGGATCTTATTAATACCAGCAGAAACAGCTTGTTCTTGGTATTTCCAGTAAAGTCCCTGGTCATTCTCTCACTGCTCTGGCTTGAATTAGGTGCTCATTCCTGAGTCAATCCCTGTGGCCAGAGGGATAGAACGTTCTGACCAGAAAAGCCTGGGTTATGTATCATGTATCACCCTCCTTAATGGAAAGAAAGTGGTTCCCCAACTGGAAATCAGGCTATTATTACTAGAAGAATGGTGTAGAGATTCCAGGTAGGGAAAAACAATGAATGTCTATTATGGGCATCATACCCGGTCTTTACAAGTTGTTGATAATTCTGCAAAACCAGCTAACAAGTAGTCATTGAGCCCAGGACAAGTAGCTACAAATGGTGGTGAGGTGGTGTGACAAAGCCATGTACAGTAGGATTAGATAGGAGTTTTTCCTCTTAAGAGAGGCTCATTTGCATAGCAAAAAGAGGCAAAGAGGGCTGGCTCTGTGCCTCATAAGAAAAGCAAAATGTAAGGACAATCTGGTCCTGACAACTAACTTCCAACTTTGTGACCCATCTCAAGCTATTTAGTCCAAGCTCTAATTTTCTTTTCTGTAAAACAGCAACTAAAACCCCCACTAGCACCCATCTCAAAGGGTCTTATGAGGATGATTTAAAGTACTCCTTGTAATCCAAGGTGCTCAGCACAGTATCTGGCACTTAGTAAGTGATTACTTAATCACTATCACAATCACAATTACCTAATCAATATTAGGCTTAACAAATGATAGCCTAATATTATTGTTCACATTATTTAGATTCCCTTTTCTGAACTTTAGATTCTGTTTTCTATTTCCCAGGACTGCCAACAGCATTAAATGAATTATCGTAAAACGCCTGCCCTATAGTTATGAGATAGTAAGTTCCTATCTTTTCTGCCACCAGCTCTGCCTTTTCTCCTCTCTTTCCTGCATCTTCAAGTGTGTTGTTGAAAAGGCGGCATTCCCCTTGAGGGTCCGTCTTTTCTGAAATAAGGATGACTATGATGGCTGTGTGTCTAACCAACTGATAATTCTATCTGTGGCTTGAGATTTCCTGGCTGCGATATTGAAGGTCCCTTTGACTCCGGGACATAGAAACCTCAGACACCAAGGTGAAATGTAAGGTAGGTAAATCTCCACGCCCGCCCTCTGCTCTTCTTCACATCCAGCCTTGACTTATGCATGAGCTGCCTGTGAATGACAGCAGTCCTCTGTTCTCCCACTCCTCACTCCCCTTCCTGCCTCTCAGAGGCAAGCCTGAAAGCTATTTCTTTTGTATTTATTGCTATGTTTCTAAAGAATATGTTCCTGCCTTTATTTCTTCATTTTATTTTTCTAAGTGTAGATACTGCTTATTGACTTGCTACTATGAAAGGTGAGGATTTTTACTTTTTCTCTGCCTTTGCCCCACCATCCGGTCCGTACCATCCTGGTTCCTTTATCCTTATCTTTCACATACAGTTACACCAGAAGTTTTGGCTACATAAATAGCCAGTGTTTACCTAAATATTGATCAAAGGTAAGCCTTGTAGTCTGTTATGATTACATTTCTCTTCTTGCACAACAGATGTCACAAAAAAATAAGAAGGAACTTTCAAATGGGCAAAATAAGATTAGTGGTCTAGCTCACCCATCCAGGCTGTCTTTGCCTTCCTTTTTTTGAGACAGTCTTACTATGTCGCCTTTGGTAGAGTGCTGTGGTGTCACAGCTCACTTCAACCTCCAACTCTCGGGCTTAAGCAATTCTCTTCCCTCTGCCTCCCAAGTAGCTGGAACTACAGGCGCCTGCCACAATGCCCGACTATTATTTTTGTTGTAGTTGTCATTGTTTAGCAGGCCCGGGCTGGGTTCAGACCTGCCAGGTGTATGTGGCTGGCTCCATAACCACTAAGCTATGGGCACCGAGCCACACTTCCTTTGTTTTTGACCTATTTACCATTTCTATAAGTTGTAGAAACTCATATTAATTCAAGTGAGTATTAAATTGTATTCTATTGTATCAATAGAAACAAAAATTGATTTATCCATCCCCTTCTTGGTCTCCATTGCCATTTTCGTCTCTTTGTGCCTGTGTGGGCCCATCATTTAGCTCCCAATGATTAGGGAATACATAAGGTGTTTGCTTTTCCATTCCTGAGATACTTCACTTAGGATAATGGTCTCCAGTTCTATCAGTGAACACTATTATGATGACAGGCACACTAAAAGCCCTGACTGAAGTATTATACAGGGTATCCTCATAACAAAAACATTTGTACCTCCTTAATATTTTGAAATAAAAAAAAATAAAGAA
Organism: Otolemur garnettii; assembly: GCF_000181295.1. Taxonomy (NCBI): domain Eukaryota; kingdom Metazoa; phylum Chordata; class Mammalia; order Primates; family Galagidae; genus Otolemur; species Otolemur garnettii. The sequence continues at coordinate 55,205,120 of NW_003852396.1, forward strand.
ATGCAAATTGTGTATGGCAGAATGCTATGGTAGGTCAAATTCTAAAATGACCTCCCAATGACCAACCTATTAGGATAGTCTCCCCTAGAATGTGAACAGAATTTAGGAAGATATCATTCCTATGTTATATTATAGGGGCAAGGGAAGATTATCCCTGGGGGCTTAATGTAATCATGTAAGACCTAAGCACATGAGCCCTTTAAAGCAGAGGGTTTTCTCCAGCTGGTGGGAAAAGAGGAAATCGGAGAGATTCAAAGCATCAGAGGATTTGACATGCAGTTGCTGGCTGTGAAGGTGAAGGGTATGCAAGGACAACAGAGGGGTTTTCAGGAGTTGACAGCAATCCCAGACGGTAGCCAGCAAAGGAAACTTTAGCCACATGGCACTGAATTCAACCAGCAACCCAATAAGTCTAGAAACCGATTCTTCCTAGAGCCTCCAGACAGAGCCCAACCCTGCCAACAGCCTGATCTTGGCCTTATGAGATACTAAACAGAGAACTCAGCCAAGCCCACCCACACCTCTAACCTACAGAACTGTGGGGTAATAAATGTAGGTCGTTCTATGGTGTGAAATCTGTGGTGATTTTTTACACAATAGAATACTAATACAAACACATTTGATTATTGCCCTATGAACAGACTATTTTGCTTCTGTTTATAAATGGATTTCAGAATTCCTTGCTCCCTATCTATGATTCTGCTCTTTGACTTCATCCTTTACACTGGTTGTACCATTTTTACTGGTTCCTTCCTAAAGTAATGATTAAATAAAATTTTTGGTGCATATTTACTTTATATTTATATTATAGTTATTTAATCTTCGTTAAAAAAACTATAATTGTTCACTGGAAAGAACAATTATATTGTTTTCTCATTTACATTATTCTGTCTGTCCCTGTTATTCATTCAGTCTCAAATATTCTTTCTTTCCAAAACTCCACTCAGCATGGTGAGTCACATCCAGTGGTTTATCAGTCGTATTTGCCCCACAAAGACATCTCTCCCAGAACCCTCAATCCTACCACTCTAGCTGGAAATGGATGCCCCCTGTGTCTGCTACAGAGCCATCAGTCTAGAAAGTCTCTTTATCACCACTGAGTTTGTTTCATTCTCTTCTTTTTCTGAACCCATTTCTTGAATTATCTGTTTGGTTACATTCTTATTTTATAGGATAGCATCCTGCAGTAGCTTCCTGAAAAAAGAGATATGGGAAATCTATGGGAGACTTTCTGAAATCTCGTATGTCCAAGTAGATCTTTCTCTGCCACTTTAACTTGACTGCAAATATAATTCTATGTTGGAAATCATCTTCTCCTGGAATTTTGAAGACATTGCGCATTTTGCTGCTACTCTAGAGAAGTGTTATGCTGTTCCGAATCTAACTCTGTGTAAGTTGGCTTGTTCTCATTGTCTCTCTCAACACTTCTGAAGACTTTAGCATCTTATTTTTGGTCTGAGATATAATTGGCCAATGGATGAGTCAATATGCAAACTCAGGCTTTACTGTTCTCTTTTAAAAACTTTCATTTTGAATTATTATGGGTACCTAATAATTGTGTATCTTTATAGGTACATGTGATGCTTTGATACAGGCATACAAAGTGAATTACTCAAATCAGGATAATTGGGATCTCCATGAACTCAGGCATTTAACAGTTCATTGTGTTAGGAACATTCCCTCTTTTAGTTATCTTAAAGTGTATCCTAACTTATTGTTGATTATAGTCACTGTATCATGCTATCAAACATTGTTCATTGTTTCTAACTATCTACCATTCTTCATTCTCAGTGGCGAATGAAGTACCTGGCCAGTCTTCTTCCTGAAACACTCCCGTATTTGATTTGGCAAATGTCTCCCTCTTCTACTTTTCCTCCCACCTCTCTGATGGCTCCGATCTCCTTTGGTAACAGCATTCTAATGGTCTGTGTTTTCTCTTATCTTCAGTGTTATCCTTGGCAATACCACCTCCTCTGCTGGCTTTGAATGCCAATAGTATGCCAACTATGCTGAAACATACCTCTCCAGCAAATGCCTCAGCTTTGGTTCATATAAGCAATAACCTACATGACACCTTGCCTTTCAAAATTAATGCCTCAGACTAAACCTTGGTCTTCTGTGCATTTGTCTTCCTCCAGTGACCCCGTCTTTAACACCCAGGTGTAAGAACCAGAAACTGGGAATCAACTTCAACCCCTCTCTCTCCTTATCATTACATGGGATCCCATCTAACTCACGTCACCTCTACCTGTGGAATGTCTCTTAAATCCATCTTCTTCTCTCTGTGTCCACAGCCATCCTCCATCACTGCATTCCCAACTAGTCCTTTTACATTTGCACTTTCTCCAACTCATCTACTCTCCAATTAGTGTTTGAATTATCAAGTTTTAAGGTGCAACTCTAGTCAGATTAGCTTTCTGGTTACAACTTCTCAGTAGTTTCAGAATGCACTTGGCATAAAACCCAGTATTCTTACAGGACCTACAAGGCCCAAATGAGCTGCTCTTCCCCCATGCCTCCCTTTGCTCAGTCACCCTGGTTTTGTTCAGTGTGTCAAATATGCCCAGGTTTTTCCATCTCAGGGCCTTTCCCTGGACTGTCTTCATTCCTCCCTGCCTGTGGCTCTTGCCACTTAGGATTCAGCACATAGTTCCCCTCTAGAAAGGCTTTTCCTCATCACCACAGTACAAACAAGAACTCTCTTTCATTCCTTTTCTTTTTTAATATCTACCAATATCTTGCAGAATGTATGCCATTTATTTGTTTTCTATTTTTCTTTCCCACCAGTTTATAGATTCCATAAAGGCCAGGACAGTGTCTGGTTTACTGTTGTCCCCAGCACCTAACATGGATATTTTTCTATTGAATAAATAATTAATCATGCAGAATTTTAGTAACCTGACTCCAGCCTTAGCCTCTCGACTTTATTAATTGTGCAACTTTGGACAAGTGACTTAACCTTTTGAGGCCTTAGTTTACCTAACTACAAAAGAAAAGTAACAGTCCCTGCTTTATGGGACTCTTCCAAAAAATTAAAGAGGAGAATCCACAGGAAGCAGTCTGCACAGTGCTGGTACATCTTAAGTGCCATTCTAGATGATGACAGGAACAATGAGGGGAGTGAGAGAAGTTAGATAAAGGGTCCAATAGAGGGTCTTGATCATTACTACAAAAAGCAACATCAATCTATATTTATGTTTGTGGTGACAATCTCATGTACTCGGCTATCCCACCATCTGTATTCTACAGAATATAGAAGACACAAGAAACTGCTGTTGTCTACCTCAAATTCATTTCTCTTTCTTGTTACTAATAGAACTTCTCCTCCTGCCCCTTGAGGCTCATCCCCTCCTCCGCACAGCCATATGTCTCAATAGCTGCTGTCCCCCTTCCCAGCTCAACTGCACTCAGACTAGTGGAACCAATCATGAGAGTCCCACCTCCGCCTTGGCAGCGATTGATTTTGTGGTGGGCACATAACTTAGTTCTTGTCAAAGAGATGAGAGCTCTGCTGGTGGTTGGAAAGGGGCCTGGGAAAATGTTTCTCCTTTTAAGAAGGAGCACAAGAAGAAATTGTTCCTCTCCTGCCTCTGGCCCCTGGCTATGGCACCTGCAACTATGCAAGCATTTTGAGACCACAGGGAAATCAGCCCTAGAACAGAGTTGGGGGAAGATGGGTCTTTGAGGACATGTTTGAACTGCTATTGTACCAGGCCTAAGATTCACCCTCTTTCTCCTTTAGGCTCCTGGCTGTGGGAGGAAATTCCCCTAATGTTTAGGTCTAATCAGGGGATCATGTAGCCCAAAGCATCCCAACCATGACCCACGGGAGCTAGCTTTTCATCAGAGTTGTATGGCCTGAGGGCCACAAAACCTCTGACCACTTTACCAACATTGAGATAACATAATGACATTTAGTCATTTGCTAGACAAAACTTAGTTGATGGGTGAGGAGGAGGGAGTTTGAGACACCCTTGCCAGTAAACAGGACTCTACATTTGGGTTTTTGTAAGTGGTTGGGGTGATGTAAACTCACCACTCCCAGCTACATGTCTGTGACACAATGGCTTCAGTGAATAGGCTCTTGTTTCCAAAACGTTATTCTTCCACAGGCTTGCCAGATGGAAAACATCATGTGTTTTTCCTCTAGAGATAGGGGATCAATTCATTTTCCAAGTGTATCAAAAGAACATTCATTGCTTTGCCTCTCTTTGGCCTTGTTTTGAATAATTTCTTCTAACTTACTCCAGAATACAGAGGTCTCAGGGAATGCTAAAAGGGAAGTAGGTTTCTCAGGCCCACCCGAATGGGAACCAAGCAAAGGTCTGATGCACCCAACAGTCTGGATGGCACTGGTAGTAGAAGGGGTCTGAAGATTTTGTTGCTTGGTAGGCATGCATCATGAAGTGCCTTGCTCTACCCCTAGCCCTGTATAGGCTTGGGGGATACTGGAGAAAAGTCGGGTGGTATTCCATTTTATGTCAAGTGAGGTTCTAAAGTTAAAACCTAAGAGAAAATTGCACCTGGTCAAAAGTAGTCTTGAAAGGGTCCTTAAATAACTGATGTAAAGCAATGTCTACAGCACAGTTTGCTATGGACAACCCTGCATGTGTGTGTACATCTGTACAAATATAAGCTGTATTTGATAATGTATAGTAGCAATAACAAGGAAGACAGCAATGTATGAAAAGTATGTATCTTGGTTAGAGTAATACTCAGCAAGGCAAGAAACTCATACATTAGGCCAAAGGAAACTGAGACTGCTAAGGGAATGGCATTTTCTCCTCTCTCGTCTGGCACTCAGGCTGCCATTCCTTTCTTAACTGAAACCCATCTAGTTAACTGAACACACAGTCTCTACACTAAAAGGTTATAGTTTAAGTCTCTCTATTTCTTTTCAATATAGAAACCTAGGAGAAAGGGTAGGAAACTATTTCAAAGTCACATTAATGGTTAACGGTGGTAGCAAAACTCTATACCCACACACTATGGCTGAGATGCATCTCGTGTCCAGCACCAGGAGGCTGAGTGTGTTTGTGCTAGAGATTCACTTACCTGGCCAGGTGTCCCAGTGCTAGGAAGTTGATGCTTTGGCAGAACACCATAAAAACATCAATATGTGAATTTTAAAATGATTAATTGAATAATCTGCTGCCAAGTCAGACCTGACATGCATGGGTAGATGCCAAAGGTTTTAGAAAAATTCATTCCTTGGATGCCTTTTTTCCTCTCTCTTTTCTTTTTCTGCCTGCTTCATGGGGTTGTTGCAAAAATTTGATCTTTGCAAATGCTCTTTGTGGATTTCACAGGGTAATGATTTTTGTATTGTTTTAAGAGGCATAGAGAGCCCAGTTCTTAGGTCCTACTTTATGAAATCATCAAAATAGGTGGTGAAGAGTTGTGAATGTATGCTTTGCACATGGCCCCTGCAACCCTGGAAATCAGGAATAAGAGCTGATCTTGGAGTTCCTGCAATTTTAACCTATTTCCCTTCCTTTTGTAGAAGCTAGTTGTAGTTCCTGAACTTGTGTAGCCAGCCTTAAAGATGGCCCCAGACCCTCCCACCGCCTAGTGTTCAGGTCTTGTGTCATTCTCTCCCCTAGACTAGGAGAAGGACTTTCTTCTAATGAACAAAATATGGCAGAAGCCATGGGATGTCACTCCCAATGTTTAGTTACGATAGTGTGGCTTCTGTCTGGGGTGCCTTTTTTTGCTCTCTCTCTTGCTCTGATAGATGCCAGCTTCTAAGTTGTAAGCTATCCTATGGAGAGGTCCTTGGGACAAGGCACTTCCATCACCCACAAACAGTTGAGGAGCACCCGAAGGCTGCCCACAGTCACATGAGCAAGATTGGAAGTGGATCGCCCTCCAGAGCAGCCTTGAGAAGATTGCAGCCCTGGAACAGGTTATAGCTTTGTGAGACCCTGAACAAGGGACACCCAGGCTGTGCCCAGATTCTGGACCAACAGAGACTGTGAGATAGTAAATGTGTATTTCCTTAAGCCCTTAGGTTTCGGGGTAATTTGTTACACAGTACTAGATAACCAGTACAGATTCCTTCCTTCCTTGTTTATTCTTCATTACTTTCTCCCTTCCTCCCCTTTCTTTCATCTTTTTCTCTTTTTTTCTTTCCCTTCTTTTCTCCCTCCCTCCCTTCCTTTCTTTCCTTTCTTTCTTTTTCTTTCTTCCTCCTTCACGCCTTCTCTTCCTTCCTTACCTTCATTTCTTTCATTCTTTCTATATCTTTCTTATGTAGCGTGATCAGGTTCTCTAAAATTATTTATCCTGAAAAAGGGCCAGATAAGAAATAGTTCATGCTTTGCAGGACGACCAGGGTCTCTGTCTCTTATTCTTTAATAGTTTGCCAAGCCCAGGAACCCAGGTATTATGGTTCAGGAGCAGTTTCCTAGCATCTGTCTCCCTTAGTAACTCTTCTACCCAAACCCCTTCATGGCTTCCCAGATCTCTGGGAATACAAGGCAAAGTGCTGCTGATGATTTACAAAGACCTGTACATTTATTGTACACACCCCCCTAACACATGGCTGCTCACCCTGCTCCAGCCTCACTGGTCTCAGAGTCGTCTTTATATGGGCAGCCCATTCTCTTGCCTTAAAATATCCAGACTTGGGCCAGGGCATAGTGGCTCATGCCTATAATCCTAGCACTCTGGAAGGCTGAGTTTGGTGGATTCTTGAGCTCAGGCATTGGAGAACAGTCTGAGCAAGAGCAAGACCCCATCTCTAAAATAAACAAACAAACAAATAAACAAACTCCATGCTTGATGTTCCCTTTGCCTGCAATGATTTTTCCTCAGGAATCCAAATGGCTTGTCTCTCTACCTGCTGCCATTTCTGACCATCCTATGAAATTGGACCCTCACCTGTCAAAACTTTTTACTCCTTCTCTGCTTTTTTCTTTTCCCCACCTACACATTAGATGTGTGTATTTATATCATTTATGATTTCCTTTCCCCTATTAGACACTTTTTGTTGTTCTATTTCTCTCACTGATGTAGACCCAGTACTTATAAAAAGTGCATAGAACATAGTAAACAGTCAATAAATATTTGTGGAGTGAACGATGTTTTGGAAAGCGCACTGGTCTGAATGTGAGGAATCCTAGCTCCTTTGACTATATCAAGACTACCTTGTGTGAGGTTAGGCAAATATAAAACATTAAGGATAAATTACAATACGTGGGTGTTACAATTGACTGAGCACTAATTTCTTGTCAGGTTCTGTGCCTCATAGCATAGCTTATTTAATCCTCACAGCAGATATTATCATCAGCTTGTCTTTACAGATGAGGTTTACTGAGGCTGAATTTTATCATCTGTAAAATGAAAAGGTTGGGGGGCAACTCATCCCTAAGGTCTCTCTCCACCTCAAAAGTTCAAAGAAAACTATGTCTTTTTGTTTGCAAAAAATCCATTTGTTTCTCCATGACTCAAGGGAAGTAAAAGTCTTAAAGTTCCACCATAAATTTGAACCTCAATTCTACTTTCAGATAAATAATCTTTTGTTTTTTATTCTGAAGTGCTCCCCTCAGTCTGCTGGATCTTGGATAAGGTTGATGGAAATGAACAATCCCCACAGTACACTCCTTCCACTTCCAAATAACTTCAAACACAAATACCCAAAGCATGAGATTAAGCCCTTGCATTTGGAAAGAAACTGATGAGCACTTATTTTTAGGGTACCCCAAAATGTTCAATGTTCATTATTGGTTTCTATTAGCAATGGAATTCAGAGGCGTTGTCACTGAATGTTCTCTGCCTCCAGCCTAATAGTCTTTCTTAACAACTTTGCCCAAGAAAATTGGATTAAGGAAAAGTTTTATTAAACTCTGTACTTACACCTCAAATCACACACGTGAGGGCTGGAAAGGACCAGAGTGATAACCTGAGGCAACCTTCTGTTTTTGCAGAATAGGGGAAGTAAGTCTCAGAGAAGGTAAGCCATTTACCCAATCACACACAGCTAACAAGCAGCAGAGTTGGAAACTTGAACACCAACGTATTTTTCTACTTTCTCACAATTCCCCATTATGACCTTGAAAGGCAGACTCCTTTTTGAGATTTGATTTGGAGCAGGTTTTTTCTCCCCTACTATAGCAAATGCAGCAGAGTACACTCATACAATACATTCTTGTGGTATACTGAGAATTCAAACTATACTAAAGAATATAAGCAACACGTTCAGTGCTTGTAGCTCAGCAGCTAGGGTGCCAGCCACATACACCAGAGCTGGTGGGTTTGAACCCAGCCTGGGGCTCCCAAACAATCACAACTACAACCAAAAAATAGCCGGGCATGTGGTAGGTGCCTGCCATCCCAGCTACTTGGGAGGCTGAGACAAGAGAATTGCTTAAGCCCAAGAGTTCGAGGTTGCTGTGAGCTATGACATCACAGCACTCTACCAAGGGCAAAATAGTGAGACTCTGTCTCAAAATAAATAAATAAAATAAAATAAAATAACAGCAACAGATTAAGTGAGTTATAAGCATTTCTCTGAATTCGACATAATAATGAAAATGAGACTGAGAATAACGGCTTTCGCTAAATACTTTTTATGTGGCAGGTGCTTTGCTAAGTATTTTAAGCTAAATAAGCTTGGGCAAATAAGCCATTAGTCTTTGCTTAGGTTCATCTATGAAATAGGGATAACTAAAGCACCTACTTTGTAAGATTATTTGAAGGATTAAGTATGTAAAATACTCACTGAAGTCTTACCACTTGCCAGGCTCTGTTCTGAGCCTTCAACAAGCATTAATGTTCATTATCTCACTTAATCATCACTGAAACCTACGTGCCTGGTGTGTAGTAGAAACCTAATAAATGTTTGTGCAATAAATTAATTACATGAATAGTGTGTTCTTTTAATCTTCATTTGCAGATGAGGAAACTGAGGTTTGGTCCTTCTCCTAGGATCACATGGCCAGGATGTGTGATCTGATACCATATGAAAATGTGTGGAGAGAAGAGAACACTGCTGGTGGGATTGCAAACTAATACAACCTCTATGGAAAGAAATGTGGAGAATTCCCAAAGAACTAAAAGTAGACCTCAATCCCATTACTAGGTGTCTACCCAGTAGAAAAAAGTCATTTTACCACAAGGACATTTGCACTAGAATGTTGATTGCTGCTCAATTTGTAATTACCAAGATATGGAATCAATCCAACCCAAGTGGCCATCAACCTATGAATGAATTAACAAACTGTGGTATATTTATATACCATGGAGTTCTATTCAGCCCTGAGAAAAGATGGAGACTTTACCATCTTTTGTGTTTACCTGAATGGAGTTGAAACACATTCTTCTTAGTAAAGTATCATAAGAATGTAAAAAAAAATGTACTCAATAGTCATATGAAACCAATAGATAGACAACTACAAACCCACACAAAAGAAAAATACAAGTGTAGCCCAGCAAGGGGCAGGAGAGAGGCAGAAGAGGAGGAAAAGGAGACGGGAGAGGGGGTTGGCATGTTCTCACCTAAGGTGCACAATGTGAGAGTGTTCAGCATGCTTCCTGGGTGAAGGGCTCAACTACAACTTGAACTTTATCTTAGAGATGAAAACAATGTAACCTAAATAATTGAACCCTCATAATAATGTGAAATCAAAAGAAAATGTGTGAAGCAAATGTTTATTACCTTGACTGTGGTGATAGTATTCTAGATATATATACACACACACCTCCAAATTTAACAAATTAATGTAATTAAACATGTATAGCTTTTGTGTAAAAAATGTGATAAGGATCTATATCGAAATGCAATTATGTAAGCATGAGACAATAGGGATGACCTTGAGTTTGTTCTAATTAATTTTAATAATTCGTCTATTTCCAAATGCGGCTACTCTTACTATTTTAAAGCATAAATTACTAAAGACATATCTGATACCTGATTAGGATATACCAGTATGCTGGGATAAACCTGTAGGCAATGCAGAGCTACAAAGGCATGAGGCATGAAGCGATGCATACAAAGGCATTTATGACAGGTGAGCGTGGCGTTCAGTGCTCATGAAAGACTGGAGGGCCAGGGGCTGGGTGTAGGAAGGGGATATACAGCAGTAGGATGGGTTGGAAAGGTACAGAAACCACCTCAGAGTTATCCAAAACCATTGACAATGCTGAGAGCACCTCCCTACACCGGATCTCACTCACCACGACACAATGAGTAGGAGGAAACTTTATCTGGGCTGGTAAATTCCAAGTGGCCTTCAAGTACCCCCCAGTCCAGGTAAGAAAGGCTAGATGGATGGTGAATCTGCCTGACCCCAGGGATAGTGATAGGGTCCTTTTCAGGGGAAGAGAAAAATTTGATCTGGGATTTACCTATGACAGTCAGAGGGGATGGTGTGCACTCATGAATAATCCAGAGGAAGTTCAGAACTCCAGTGTCCACTGCCCTGCAGTCAGCTGGCTTGATAACAGTGGAACCAGGCTGGTAATTCTGACCTATAGGCTCAGTTCACCCCAAGGTACCTTTCCTGCTCATCCTCCTCCTCATCATCCTTTTCTTCCTCCTCCTCCTCCTCATCCTTTTCTTCTTCTCTCCTTCCCATCCTCCTCCCCCTCTCTTTTCTCATCCTTTTCCTCCTTTTCCTTCTCAGCAGCTCATCTCCATCACAGCAAACACACTGGGAAAGACCGGGATGGAGGTAGGGGGCTGGGAGGAGTAGTTGGGAGAGAAAGGAAGAGCTGGGCAGGGCCTGTGGCCAAGGAGTAGGGTGCTGGCCCCATATACCAGAGGTGGTGGGTTCAAACCTGGCCCCAGCCAAAAACTGCAAAAAAAAAGAGAGAGAGAGAGAAAGGAAGAGCTAAGGTGAAACCCACCAGACACAGGGACACAGATCATGTTGGCCTGGGGACAGGCTACATGCATGTTTACAGACTGGTAAACAAATCAGGACCAAGCATGGCGGCCTTGGCCTCACTGGGGGAGGCGGAAACAATGTGGCCTCAGTGTTTGTCTAGTGCTTCTGCTGGGGAGGACCAAACGCAAGTCTGTAAGGCACGCTGGCTTGAGACGAAGTGGGTCAGAGGGATTGTATTTGCCATTGTACCCAAGAGGCTGTGTCTACATCTGTAGATGTACCCAGAGAATCAATGGAAAAAAAGGAAAAGACTCCTGAATTGGTGCTGTTGTTGGGCAATGCTGTGTAGCACAAAGAACAGATCCAGAAAGACCTGGGATCAAATCCCATCTCAGTCAGTTTCTGGTTATGTATCTTTGAACAGGTTATCACTTATCTGAGCTGCGATTGCATCATATGTCAAACAAGGATGACAGTGATGCCAATAAAATAGGATAGCTGATGACTTAGAGCACTCAATATGCCAGGAACACATCGTAGTCTACAGCCAACATATAGAGGTTGTGTCTATAGAGTCAGTCTACATGGGCTGGAGTTCCTTCTTCGGTAACTAGTTAAATAAACCTGGAAAAATAAACTTCTCTGAGGTCTAGTTTTCTCAACTGTCAAATGAAGATAGTCATTCCTGATTTAAACAATAAAGGTCCCCAAAATATTTATCAGATGAATGAGGGTAGTTCAGAGGATTCTGTATGATAATGTATATATAAAGCTAAGCCTAATGCTTGGCACATAACAATCATTCAAAAAAATACTAGCTGTTATTATCAGATAGCAGGAGTAAATGGAATCACGTGTACAATAACAGCCCCTTTGTTGTTTCTTAATTAGTGTTAGTTCCCCACGCCTCTTCTTTCCCTTTCCAGCTCTGCAAACGACTCTTCAAAACCTCCTTACCTGGCCTTGGCCTCCATCCAGAAATCTCTATGGCTTCAAGTCGGTCAGGATGTGTAAGTCAATGTAAAATCAGTCTGCTCAGTAGAGCTGAGAAAAAGGGCACCGAGGCTGGCACAGTGCCCTGGGTGGTAGTGGCTCCCTTCCTGCAGTGCCAGGGTGACCAGAGCACCAGCACATCTTGATGTATCAGATGTTATGGGACATTCAGCCTCATGTGCGGGGATCCTGGCCTCCTATAAGAAGATGAGGAGAGAGACTTCACAAATGCTATCAGTATAACCTGGTATCTCATACCCCCAATGAATCCCCAACAATAAAAAACAAACAAACAAAAAAAAAACTATGAGGAGCAGGTGCCCAAGTAAACTACTGAGGAGATTCCAGAAAGAGGACCCAGCCCCATCAAAGCCAGTATATTGTCCCACATTTTTTTTCCTGCTGATTCCCCTGGTTATATCTGGCCTTATCTCTCCTTTCTTCCTACTCAGATCCTACTCTCTCTTCAAAGCCCCAGTGTATCCTACTTACCACTTTCCTCACAGCTCAGGTTTGCAAGTTAGCCAGTAAAACACAGGTGCTCTCTTATAACAGGAGAAATTCTCAATTTGCAGTGTGCGAAACACTTTCACATACTCTGAGCCTCCTGGAACACAGGTTCCCTGAGGAAAGGGAGTTTGTCTATTTTGTTCAGCACTCCGGCATGTGGTGGGCATTCAGCACAGACTTGCTGAGGGGATGGCTGTGTCACAGATTCTCACTGCCACTCTGACTTTGGTAGGACAGGTCTGATTCTGATTATGCACATTTATAACAAGGGTAAAGAAGGCCCAGAGGCATTAATACCCCATGGTTGCTGATGGGTGTCAAAGCTAAAGGGTCCACCTTAATCTTAGTCTGTCAGTCCGCCCACTTCTTTAAAAACCATCCTTGGCTCCATGTTTATTTCTCCAGCTCTCCGAGAAGTTCCTCACAGCAGTGCGGTGGGAAACCCCTGCGGGGAGAGATACTTCCTCTATGTGGAGTTCTTGCTGTGATCAACTTGACCTCTAGTGAACCAATATGAAATCTGCTGAACTCTGCTCCTGGCTTCTAGTTCGTGGTGTTTTCACAGCTTGCAGCAAACTCAGACTCCTGGGTTCCAGGGATCCTCCTGCCCAAGCCTCCTGAGTAGATGGGTCTATAGGTGTCCACCACAACTCCCAACTAGTCTTTGTATTTTTAATAGAGACAGGGGTCTCACCTTGCTCAGGCTGGTCTGAAATTCCTGATCTCAAATGATCCACTTGTTTCGGCTTCCCAGAGGGTTAGAATTACAGGCATGGCCACTGCACACAGCCATCATTTCTTTACAAAGCCTACTACATTCAGCCCATTGGACAGGATTCACATGTGTGTGAATGTGCTATATATATATGTAAAGTGCATGTGCTTTGACAGTGGTTGTCCAAAATTGGAGTAAAAGAGGATTTTACTTTCTACATTATGTATTTGTTCATTTAAAAAAACCACAAACATTTAACAAAAATTATTGCTTTTATAATCTGCAAAAATAAGGATTTTCATTTAAATTTTCTAAAATCATTTTTGCCATCAGCTCACAGAGGTGCACTAGAAGTGCCTCAGCCAACGGCCAGGATTCTGACTTTGGTCACAAGTTGCTCCTTCACCCGCACCCCAGCCCACTCTGTCCACTTCTTGTTTTGTTTACTCAGGGGTTCTTTCCTCTCACCAAGCTCTAGTTCTGTTCTCCCAGCTTGTTTATTTTCTTTCTCCTTTCTTTGGTCATGTCTCCCAGAACCCCCTTTTTGCTCAATGAGCCAATGATCTGTGCAGGTAAATCTCAACGAGTGGGGAAGACCCAGGCATTTAGGCCCCTACGGAAGGATGGTTGGAGTACGTATAAAGCTCTCTTCTCTGACTTCTCAGGAATTCATATTCTTGCCATGCATTTAGACATTAGGTCATATACTCAATTGTTTTCTCACTGATTCTTGGTATTTGCCTTATTTTTCCAACTGTAAATTCCTCAAAGGTGGGTATCTTAAATAAAATAAAATAAAAAGTTCTCTCTATCACACCTAGAAGGAGCTAAATATGTTTTCTGTGTCCTGGACCCAGATTCTTTCCCTAGTGAAGGGCGTTTCCCAAATAGCATTTTGCAAAAGTGATTTCCCAGAACTCTCACTTGCTGAGAATATCTATCACAGGTTTATTTGATAAGTAATTAAGCACAAATTATTTATTATGGTTTACAAAGTCCTTCATAATTGAGTACCAAACTGTGTCACGAGGCTCATCTTGCATCCTGTTCACCTCTCCCACACACAAAGCCTCGTTTCCAGTAATAATTAATTTCCTTATCATTCCACAAATACAGCAGCACCATCACTCTTCATCATTATCAATTACGCTTTTATATGTTGATGCCTTCGCCTGTTGTGTACGGAATGCTCTTCCTTTTCCTGCCCGATCTGATAAGCTCTTCTGCTCCTTCCTAGATCCGTTTCAGGGGCTTCTCTTCCAGAAAAACCTTCCACAGTTCTGAGGCAGTCTCTCTCTCTTATGTCCTCCTACGACACTCTGCTAGATGTTTGTCACTGCCACTGTCTGATCCTTTCTCTCGGGCTACTTCAAGGTGAGACTTGGGTCTTGTTCCTTTTTGTGCATCCCTAGCAGCACGTTCTATAACACCCGACAGAGTTGGCGCTCAATAAACAGATGTTGAATGAATGTGTGGGCAAAAGAAAGAAACGTTCTCCAGGTAGTTACCATGATGAGTTTAAAGTTTGAACGCAGGGTGATGGGTGAACAATGATGAAAAGGAAGTGGGGGGAGGGGTCATTTTACTGGAAGTCAAAGGGATTAGCTCTTGCATCCTGCAGCACAGCTGACCGCTCCCAGAAGGGAGACATCCAAATGTAAGATGCAGAACATTAAATATTGAAAGCAAAAGTTAAATATTAAATTTTAATATGAAACATTAATGCCAATAAACAAAACCAGCCAGAGGGGGACAAAATTAGGACTAGGCCACGGCCAAAAAGGATAGTCATGGCTCAGCCTGAAAACTGGACTTTCCCAGCAGGCCTCATCGGTAACAGTCACACCCATCAAATTTCTCCGGGAGAAGCAGGGGAGTGGGGGTGGGGGAGAAAAACCTTTTATAACCCACAGCCATAAAACTCAAGTCTTTTCCTACAAAACAAAACAGTAAAGTGTTTCAGGACGGCCAGGGCTTCAGAACTCATGGTACACTGGAACAAAAATAGAGGCAGCAAAGGAAAATATGAGGTTGCTGAACCCTTGGGGCAGGAATCCTATCTTTGCGGGCACTGTGTGGGACAGGGTTTGTGCAGAGTCAAGTTGGGCAGAAAGAAACAACAACAAGAGTCATAAAAGGGGCAAAAATAATGGGTGTGCTCGAGTCAATGCCACTGGGTGTTTTGCCTGAATGAGAAACAACCTTGGGAGCAGAAAATTGAAACTACTGTTCAAGATACATACTTGCCAGGGCCCAGAATTTAGCCCACCTAGGGATACAGGAGCACTTACATCTACTAGGACTGCTCAGGGTCAAGGGCTACCAATGGCTCACAAATAATGTGTTTCTAGCAGACAGCCAATTGATTTGGTTGGTAAAACTATCATTAGAAAAGGCATTGGGTTAGTTGTGGAAAGGGTACCTATACATAGGTCACTATGAAAGTTTTGAGACAGACTGTGTTGTGGTCCATTATTTTACTTCCAAACAACACAATCCATAGCAGGAATCCTAAAACTTTTTAAACAGGGGCCCAATTCACTATCCCTCAGACCACTGGAGGGCCGGACTGCGGGCCCCAGGAAGAGTCAGCGGCTAAACAGGACAGGCAGTGGCAGCAAAAACACCCAGCGGGATGGATAAATGTCCTAGGCAGACTGCATGTGGCCTGCAGGCCGTAGTCTGAGGACGCCTGGGTCCACAGCATCCTTTCTGATTCACCCACTTCAAGTTTCAATTTGTTCAGCTGATCCGTGTTGCTGCGAGGGCTTCCTTTGTTTCCCTCTGTGCAGATTTAATGGTTCTTGATTTTTGTGTATCTCAAAACTTTCATAATGACTCATGTATTCAAATCTTGGTCTAATACTCTTAGTTTATGCAAAGTTCTTATTCTAAAAATAAAAGGTGAATCACAAAATCAGATCGGATTCTTTGAGGGCAACTGCAGTGAGGTATTAGGAGTCAAAATCCGTGACTTTTCAAAGGAAATAACTTCACGGCATTGGCCTTCAGGGTCAGGATGACACAGAAGACTATTTGTCTTGCTTTAAGCCTTGGAGGTGAGGGGAGAAGCGGAGAACTCAGAGAGCAAGAGCCCTCATCACAGCAAAGGTCTCACATAACCAGTCCCTAGGTTACAGGAAATTTAAGAGGGCACTGAACGCAAAGCCCCTACCCCCAGCCATGCTGTCACATAATCTGGGAAAGACGCAAAAGTGTGCAGAGCGTCAAGACAGAAGTGCTCCAATAAGCCTCCCATTCCCCAGAAGCCCCTACAGTTTCCAGGGGTAATACAGATGTGATGGTAAAGGAATGAGGGTAATTTAGCTGGAAGGATGATCTTCACAAGAAATTAGCAGGCATACGGGGGAAAATGAGCATGGATTGGTGGTTTAATTTTAACCATATGGGAGGATTAACTGATCGGTGCTATCAAGTAACCATATCAAGTGAAAGTCAATCAGGAGACAGCTTGGGGGGAAATTAGGTTTTCTTAAAGGAAACAAGGTCTGAAAATGGGAGCTGAAGCCAAGATACACAGAGTCCATATTATGAGATGTTTTCTTTCCTCAAGGTCTCTTTGTTTCTTGTGATGTATTTCAGCTACTTCTCCTTCTTTCAAATATGTTCAAGCCATTTTTATCAGGCCTGCTACTTCTTTTTCCCCACTTTTGTGTATTCCGACATAGTCACAAGATGGGCTATGATACAGCTGACAACAGTGAGCCTAAGATGTTATTATACTAGCCCACGGAGTTTCAGAAGAAAATGAGGAATTTTAATACGCATAAGTTTTGCTATTCTTGGTGTATACGCCTCAACTGTATCTACACCTGGAGTGGACTTAATTGGCTCCTTTAGTAGACTATTGCCTGTCATATGAATAAGATTGATGTATTTCTTGGGGCGGGGGGAATAGAAGTTATTATGTTGTGTGCTATTAGCAATATCAAATTATTCCTAATGCCTCACAAAATACAGAGAAAAGATTAATGAGCCAGACGGTCAGGAATAGAGCCCAGCTTTCCTATTGACTCATGGGATGACTCTGAGCTGAGTTACTTAACATTACCAGGCTTCAGTTTGCATGCCTGGCACCTTACAGGATGAGACCAGATAAGTGGTTCTCCGGATGTAACCCAAAGGTCCCCGATTGTTCCTGGAGAGGTAATGCAGGGCCCACCACAAAAGCAAAGGCAAATTTGAACATCAGTCACTTCAACCAGATCAGATGCATGTCAATCAATTTATACATTGAACTTTTGTGTGACAGTGTATGTTTAAAAATGGACTCATGCTTTAAAAACTGAAAACTCAAAACAGATGATTCCCTCCTCCCCATATGAAAGCATTGTCAGGATCATGTAGATGACAACCTTTCTTGGACACCTGAGGGAACTGAAGACCAACTGAAGACCTCATGGCAGGTTGGTACCTAAGCAGGTTTGTGTTTTTGACTGTTCCAGGTCTTCTGCATCACCAAGGCTGGGGGTGAAACCCAGGCCATTAATTTGTCAGGGATGCCAACTGATACCACAGACTGGGTGGCTCAGACAACAGAAATTTGCCTCCTCACAATTCTAGAGGCTAAAAGTCCAAGGTCAAGGTTTTAGCGGGGTTAATTTCATCCTAAGTCTCTCTCCTTGGCTTGTAGATGGTTTCATCACATGGTTTTTCTTCACATAGTTTTTCTTCCTATATCTGCGTCCCAATCTTCTCTTATTATAAGGACACCTGTCATATTGCATATTATCTCTTATGACCTTCATCAACCTTTAAAGGCCCTATCTCAAAGTTCACTCACATACTGAGATATTGGTGGTGAGGACTTCTACATACCCATTTTTTGGGAGGACAGCATTCAGCTCATAATACCCAGTACAGACGGTCCCCAGGTTATGAACAAGATAGGTTCTGTAGGTTTATTCTTATTGAATTTGTATGTAAGTTGGAACAGGTCCATTTACCTATTACCTGTAACAGCCTCTGTTCATAAGTGCAAGTTGTAATATCAGTTAGATGTTTTCAACACAGAGACTGCCTGCAATCACAGTGATCACTCAGGGGACTTCGTTTTCCCTTTCTTTTAATATTTTTGAAATAGTAACCAGGGGCAGTGCCTGTGGCTCAAGGAGTAGGGTGGTGCTGGTCTCATATGCTAGAGGTGGCAGGTTCAAAGCCAGTCCTGGCCAAAAATTGCAAAAAAAAAAAAAAAAAAAAAGAAAGAAATAGTAACCTATACACTTGTTCAAAAAATGCCAACAGTTCAGAATGGTGTACAGTGAAAAATCCCCCTTGTTTTCCAGTTTCCTTTCCCAGGAATAATTAGTTACTTTTTCTTGTGCCATCTTCCCAGAAATAGTTTATACACTATATTCAAACCTATAGTGTATATGTGTTTCCTTAGCATATACCTAGAGATGCTCAAATAGAAACTCTCCTCTGGCTCAATTCTAGATTAAATGAATTGGAACCTTGGTGTCTGGGGGTCCCCCAGGCAACTTCAATGATAGGATGCATCTGGGAAACTGCTTTAGGCCCCTGCCACTCAGAGAGGGCGGTCTGAGGCCCCTTGGGAACACCATCATCTACGAGGTTGTTCGAAGTGCAGAATCTCAGGCACATCCTGGACATCCTGGTCTGAATCTGCATTTTATAAGATTTCTCCTAGGTCATTTGAATGGACACAAAGTTTGAGAAACTTGGTAATGTGCCTTTTTGTTGGCATTTCTGAGCCACTAATCAGTGGGATGTCAGTAGAGCTGCCTAGCAGAGCAGAGGAGGGAGGTTGATGCCTTCACAGGCAGAAGACAGGTTCACATGGTAGCTTGTTACCTGGGCCAATAAGCCCTCTGACTTCATGCCCCCCAAGAAGAAGGAGGCACTTCAAGAGCCACCTTGCTGTGCCTTTCCCTCGCAAACTCTCAGTGACCACCTTGAGACCAGTGTTACTGAAAAGCCTGCTTCAGATGACTCCAGTTCTGCAATTAGACTATCTTATGATGGGGAACAAATGTGTCCGCTGCGAGCTGGAGAATGGCTCCCGTAAACCACAGTGAACACACTGCCGAATTGGCAGCCTGGCATTCCTCTGGCCTGCTGCAATAAATTGCTAAGGCCATCATCCGTGGCAAATAACCCAGCCAGGCTGCCTGGCGGGCCTGGGAGGGAGGGAGCAAGGGAGGGTGGTGTCATCCAGTCAATTAGCCACGGAAACAGCATTCCTTCCTCGAGGGTGGATTTTCCTCTTTTCAGCACCACTAACTCAAATGTCAAACAAGTTGTAACTGCCATGGAGAACAGGCCCTAGCTACAGTATTTGCTTTCTATAAGAGAGAGAAAACAACCTGTCCAGTTGGGCTGCACCTTTGGAGTTTCAGGGTTTGGAATGGAGCCAAGTGAGCTGCTTGTTAGCAACTTTCCAGCTCCTAAATCCAGTGCTGCTAAAGGGAACCACTCCAGAGTCGCCTAGTGCTGCTGATTGCAGGGCCAGAGCTAGAGGAGAAGGGAGAGATATGATAAGGAAAAAACACCCATCTGGGGTGGCTGTGGCTAGCCGTTGCTCCAGTTAAATTGGAGCATATTTTCAGCATCTTGAAACCCACCTAGAGAGGAGTTAATGAGGCCCTGGATTCCACCCAACCCTGGAGTAAACTGAGATGCATTTCCCAATCACATAATGCCAGGTGTTCACCTCAAAGAGGCATTTATGGGAGACTCTGGTTCTGGCAATTCATTCTGACAAAAGCAACTGAGGCATGGGAACTGGCCAACTGGGGGAATGGTAGGTGTCAAGAGCTTCTGTGGCTTGTCCGAGACTGCTTGGCACGAAGACTGCCAGATACAAAATCCCCGACCCTGAGTCCCCAGAAGGCAGGTACCACATCTCAGGGACAGTCTTGAGGTGGTGTCTTGTGGACTCTTTGGAGGGGAAGGCATGCAGGAAAGTCTCAATGCTGGGCAAGAATGATGGTGCCTGGGAGTGGATTCTACTGAACTGTGGGTCAGTGAGCCACATCTGCCCTGCCTAGGATCTTAAGGCAGCTAGACATCTCAGCTAGGGACCAGGAAACCTTCCAAGGTAGTTCTCATTTTCCTCCATTACTTGGAATGGGGATAAGGAAGGTGGTATTGGACAACTGACCTTCACTTAGGGGGGCTATATAGACCTGAGCCAGCTTTAATGGTCAGATACTAAGAGTGCATGTTAACCAAAGCAGCCAGAAATAAGAAGAAATGCTCTAGAGTGAGCAAAAGTTAATTCTTCCTTTGAGTATCTACTCTTGACTGGGTCTGAATGGCAGACATTGAATTCTTTTTCTTTCTTTCTTTCTTTTTCTTTTTGAGACAGAGTCCCATTCCATCACCCTGGGTAGAGTTCCCTGGCATCATAGCTCACAGCAACCTCAAACTCTTGAGCTTGAGCAATCCTCCTGCCTCAGCCCCCTGAAGAGTTGGGACTATAGATGCCTACCACAATTTTCAACTAATTTTTCTATTTTTAGTAGAGGTCTCCCTCTTGCTCAGGCTGGTCTCAAACTCCTGAGCTCAAGCAATCCCTCTGCCTCGGCCTCCCAGAGTGCTAGGATTACAGTTGTGAGCCACCACGCCTGGCCAGAGACTGAATTCTAAGAGGGGAGAGCAGGGCTGGAAACAGAATAGAAAGCTAAATGGTCACAACAGAGTAGAATAGAAGAAACAGAAGGTGGAGTGAGACCAAGCATAGAAACAGAATCTGAGTACTCCTACTGGCTCTTCCTGCCTTCCAACTGATTGGGGCATGGCATCCTTAACACACTATTAGCTTGATTTAAAGAAATGAGGTTGAGGTGAGCATAATCTTGGGCACAAAATGCAGGGCCCTCCCTCCCTCTACCTGTTACTAGTCCACCTAAACTGTGCACATAAAGCTGTGGTTGCGCAGGTCTCTCCCCACAGCTCTGGCAATCATGTACCAATAACATTTTAATTGCGTACTTGGGCATGTGGACGATGGCTTGCCGAACCCTGGTCTAAATCACTGCCTTTACTTCTTGGAGATCAGCAGGTTATTCATAAACTGCAACCTCCACTGGCAGCTTGTCTCACGGTTTCCTCACCTTGGCAATCAATTAAATGAATAGCTAACACTAATATAATGCTTACTGTGTTTGGGGTACTGTACTAAGTACAATAGAGATATTACTCATTTAATCATCATGGCAACACTGTGGGTTAGTGCTAATATTATTCTTATTCTACAGATGAGGCAACTGAAACAGAGAAATTAAGCAACTTTCCTAAGGTCATCTGATTAGGTGAGTGGCAGAAAATATATTGAAACCCCAAAGATCTATCTCCAGAACAGTGCTTTCAACCTCTAGCCCCAGTTGCATCTTAAGTGTTGTAACTAAATCCATGCTACTGTCCTCTGGATTGGCCTGGAGATTGGCAACAATACCTACACAGTAGGTGCTTTATAAAAACTCATCATATACTTGGAGGACGTATTTGAGCTAAGCCCAGGCTGTCTCTGCTAGGGCTTCTGGAGAGTTCCTGGATAGAATTTAGGAAGTCCTTTATCTGAGAGGCTTCAAAGCAAGAGTTCTTGAAGTAACCATGTTCGCTTCAAGACCCAACGGCAAATTCTTCAAGAAACAAAACCTCATATTGAAATTTAATCCCCAATGCTGGAGGTAGGGCCTGGCAGGAGGGGTTGGGGTCATGGAGGTGAATCCTTCACAAACAGCAGGCGCCCTCCCCGTGGTAATGAGTGAGTCCTCAGTGTATTAGTTGATGAGAGAGGCAGGTGTTGGAAAGAGCCTGGCACTCCCTCCTTTCTCTCTCGCTCCCTGCCTCTTGCCATGTGATTCCTGTGCCCCCTTCACACATCTACCATGAGTAAAAACTTGCTAAGGCCTTCACCAGAAGCAGATGCTAGCGCCATGCTTCTTATATAGCCCGCAGAACCATGAGCCAAACACACTTCTTTTCTTTATAAATTACCCAGCCTCGGATCTTCCTCGACAGCAATGCAAACAGACTAAGACAACAACCTTAATATAGCTGGGCACCCATATGGCTCAGTCTATGCCCAGAGTCATATACAAAGACTAAAGCCAAAAGTAATTACTAGTGAATTTTGATTTTCAATTGCCCCTTTCAAAAAACCTCCAATGGATGCCACTTTATACACCACACAGATTTTTAAACATCTTTCTGTTTCCCTTCCCTGGTGTATTAACCCCCACATTGCTGCACTGCTTTTCACATTCCCAATCTAAACTATTGGTTCTCTCCTCCAAAACTTCCCTCAACACCCCTGCCACTCTCCTTCCAGAACTAACATCTGGATATAACCTCTTACGATTAACAAGGGATTGGGCAGCCCCAGGGTCTCTGCTCTTTGCTCAGACCCCAGAGAAAACACACAACCTTCCAGGATGCTTTACTTTTTTTTCTTATTTCAACTATTGCCTTATGAGAAACTCTCCTGGAAAATTTCTGGAAAACAAAACTCTTACTTGTTATGTTAATAAATATCATTTTTGAGGGCCTCAAACATGCCAGCCCCTGTGTCACCGGATGAAGAGGGTCTGGTCACCTGTCATTGCCATTATGCAGAGCTGGGGATAGGTCCATCAAACGCAAGGCCAGCAATTCTAGAGAACAGGGAGAGTAGCCTCTCCCAGACTATTCTGTGCTTCCATTTCCAAAACCATAGTTTTATGAGTAAAAGTTAAAATCAAGAACCATACTAATCCTTATCTTAAACAACAGTAATTAACACTTATCTTACATAATAATAATCGCCATAACCCATGACCTATAGTGAACAATAACTGACATAAGCCATGACCTATATAACAACATTTTAATTCAAAAGTTCATGTCTTAAATCTATAGCCCTGAACTACTCAAATATACACAACAAGCATAGGAAACATGAGGTAAAGTCGAGTAGGACCTAACCCAACCAGACCAGCTGTGTTGTGTCGGCCTAGCCTGATGACTCCATCTTCCCCTACATACGCTCTCACCAGCACTAAGTCCTTCAAGTCTGTCACTGTCACATCCTCCATGGTGACATTTTGGTTAGTGACGGATCACATATTATGACCGTGATCTGCGATCTGTACAATTATGATAACATATTTCCACTGTGCTTTTTCTATGCTTAGATGTGTTCAGAAACACAAATATTTAGCATTGTGTTACAGTTGCCTATAGCATTCAGCATAGTCAAATGCTGTGCAGGTTGCAGCCTGGGAGCGACAGGCTATACCATACAGCCTAGATGTGTAGCAAGCTGTCCCATCAAAGTATGTATTAATACACTAGGAATTTCACACAACAACGAAATCAAGTCATGACACATCACTCAGAATATATCCCCATCATTAAGCCACACATGACTATATTTCATTTTATCTTTACAACAACCTTCCTAGAAACGTATTAGCTGCTACACCAGATTTACAGATGAGAAACTTTAGGCTCAGAGAGATTAAATCTCAGAAAGAGTATGCCTAAGGTCATACAGCTAATAAGTACCAGACTCCAGTTTCAAATGTCTGTATTCCTTCAAGAGTGGTCTGCAGAACATGGTGATTGGAATTAATGGGGGTGCTTGATTAACATGAAGATTCTTGGCCCCACCCTGTTATTATGGGGAATGGTGCTGAGGAATCTTAATAGATTTTAAAGTGTACAAACCTTTTCTTTCTGTACTTACGCTCAACACAAAACATATTTGTGACCAAATGTGTAGGGTTTTTCTCCATACCAACCAATTTTCTGATTCTCTGTGGATATCAACAGGGTGTCTTACATTTTAACAATTCTAATACTATTGGGACACAGCATCATATCACATAGGTTAAGGGCTCAGTCCCACCACACTGCCTCCACTCCAGATGCCGCTTACAAACCCAGGTTATCAGCTGTACTACTGGTTAATGAACTAGAAATTAGACGTTCCCATGACCCTTTCTTAGGTTTGCTCATTTGCTAGGATGTCTCACAGAATTCAGGGAAACACTTTTCTATTTATTAGAAAAGAATATAACTCAGCAAAAGCCAGATGGAAGAAATGTATAGGGTAAGACATGGGAGACAGGACATGGAGCCTCCACACACCACCTGCCCAGAACCACCACGTATCTGTCCACCAACCTTGAAGCTCTCTGAAGCTTGTCCTTTTGGGCTTCTATGAAAACTTTCTTAGGATGAATGACAATTAATCCTATGATTGACTACATTATTGGCCACTGGTGATCAACTCCACTTTCAGTTCCTCTCCTTTTCTTGGAGGATGGGAAGTGGGAATACAAGTTCCAAGCTTCTAATCATGGCTTGGCCTTTCTCATGACTAAGGAGGCAGGAGTCCACCTCGAGTTGCCTCATTAGGGCAAAAGTTGTTTTTCTCACCCTGGACATTCCAAGAGATTTGGAAGCTCTGGACCAGGGATCAAGGTCAAAGACCAAATATTAGAATAAAAGATATTTCTAGCATTGTGTATATAAGGGTTTTAAGAGTTCTCTGCCAGGCTTTGGACAAAGACCAAAATATACGAGTTCAAAAAATATATATTATATATATATACATTTAAAAATATATATGTATTAAAATTATAATACTCAGTATATACTGATATTTGTTATCTTACATATTGTATCTTGCATTTCTTGTCATTGCAGAAGTCAAACCTGACGGGAGTATATTTCATCTTATGTGACAATATCACAGCCTTTCACTGTACTTTCTTCCCTTATTGCTACAGCTCTTCTCTCCTCCACCCCGTCCCTCCCCAGTCAGGTCACTGTCAAACCCAGCACCTGCCAAACTTCCAAGTGGCCTCTGTGCTGCAGGTGTGTGATCCCAGCCCTTGGATTCTCCTCCTCTTCCCCACAAAACAAGCTCTAGAAGCAAGCATTTGCTTACTGCTGGGCCAGGATTGGTATTTTCCATTTGCAAAACACTTTTTCTACTCCCTAAACCCTCTGGGCCTGTGAATAGGGTGTCTTGTCTATTCAAAATCAGAGAACAAACAAGGCTCCCTCCTGGGAGGATCCAGGGAGGGAGGGACTGTCTGAGGCTGCTGCAGAGAGGGATCCAGGCTTGATCCAGCTCTCGAAAGCAAGTGACACCTGGAAGGAAGATTATGTGGCATTGTAGAAAGAGCTGGGCCTGGGAGTGAGCAATCCAGGTTTAGTCCGAGCTCAGTCACTGAGTTCCAGCAAGTCACTGGCCTGTCTGAGCGCCATCAGGACCAGAAGCGGTGACCCAGCAGCAGCAGCCATAATACTGCCTCCCCCCAAGAACCTGTGATTCTGGAAATGCTAAGTGACAGACCTGAGAGGAATCCCAGAGAAGCTGTGATTGGGACACAGGAGCACGTTTTGTCCCACGCACTCCTCTGACGTTGAGCAGCAGCGTAGTGACGTTCTG
>NW_003852396.1:55230852-55325678 GCF_000181295.1 Otolemur garnettii
TGAGCAGCGGCGTAGTGACGTTCTGTCCCACGCACTCCTCTGACGCTGAGCAGCGGCGTAGTGACGTTCTGTCCCACGCACTCCTCTGGCATTGAACTGCAGCCTAGGGAGCGTGTTTGTTTAGGCGAGGTTGAGGCAGTATGTGGTCGATGGTGAAAAGTCGCTGAAACCTTCGTTAATCGAAACTTCCTGAGTGTCTCCCCTGTGCCCCGCCTGTACTGCACTAGGTGTTGGCGATAAAGCAGAGATGACGTTCGCACAGTATCTAGCATATGCCTAGCTTCTGTGTCAGTGCTTTTATGCCTACTACCACTTTCACAGGCATTGCAGCATTCAGTCCTTCCAAACAAGTCTGTGAAGTAGGTGTAATTATCACCCTCACGGTACAGGGAAAGCAGCTAATGCTCAGAGGGGGACGAGGGCTGACTCCAGGACTTAGAACGCTTCCTCTTCCGCAGCCCCACACTACGTGTTTGCTCTGATCCAGAGCACGTGCTGCCAGAAGGGCCTTGTTTTTCAAGGTCTGGCTGGGCTCCTGGCATCCCTCCCTCACTTACCCACATAGACTTCTACATGATTGCCCCTTTGCTACTTTCTCTACCCTACCTCTTGGTGGAATCCTTTCCCAGGCCTCCAGATCACACAGCCCAGCGCCTCGCCTTCTCTCTCTGGATGAGCGAGGTCCCTGCTTAGTGGTTCTCCAGGACCCACCCTGCTCCATCCAGTGAACACTCCCTGATTCACTTCCAACAGCTCCATTGCAACCACGTCTGCCCAGCTCAGGACAAGCCCCAAGGCCACCTCTGCAGGCTCATGTTACACCAAGTGCAGACCTGACCTTCCAGACCCACCACGCCCCAGGCCCTGAGTGCCCACCTCATTTTGAACCTCACCTCTTAGCACACTCCGGAGAAGAGAGTGAGTCTGTGAGGCCGGACACGCCTTATGCAATCTGCATCTCACAATAATCCTGCTATTGTTCTCATTTTATAGGCCTGGAAATAAATAGAGCTTAGACTTGCCCAAGATTAGGCAGCTGGTAGAAATTTGAACACAAGTAAACTGGTGGAATCTGAACACAAGTCATCTGGCTCTCATCCCATGCCCTGCACAGGTGTCTTCCTAAGTCCAGTTACCGGTTTGCTATTTTCATGATTTAATGCTATAGTCTCATAGTTGACCTTATAATTTCATATCTTTTTCTTTCAAACAACACACTTTTTATTATTATTTTTACTTTAATGCATCTTCCCTCATCTAAATAATAAAATACAAAATAATCACAGGTTTGATATGCCAGTTACTTTTTCAAATATATGTTCAAGTAGATTTTTCCACACGTTTATCCAGGTACCACTGTGGTCCTTAGCTTCTCTCACAATCCTCTACAGATATGATTTTAATGACAGAGATGATGACAGACAGCCTGGGGTACTGGAAAGACCCAGGACCCCGGGAAGAAAAAGCAAGCTTCTAGCCTGACTGTGTAGTTACAAAGCCATCTGACTTTGGGAGGGAAAGCTCCCAGCCACCATTGAAAAATGAGGTCACTGGATGGTCTTTCGGTCTCTTTCAACTCTGCCATGCTGAGTCTTCCTTCTCTTCAGGGCAGGTAGTCAGCCAGGCAGCTGAAAAATTCCTCCCACTTTCCAGGGCTGCTGTGGGGCTTTGGTATGTCGTATGCACAAAGCGTCTAGCACATTGCATGGCACCATGCAGGTGCTGGGCAAAAACTAGGTGCCTCTCCCTGCCAGGGCTGCTGCATCTCAGACCTCCCTCCCAGAGGGAGCCCCAGCTGGAACTGTCAGATGGTGATAGGAAAGAGATAGTAATTCCTTCCCCCTTTCCTACCCCTCTGTTCTATCCACACCCCCACCTGCCAGCAACAGGGAGGGAAAAGAAACCAGAGAGGGGAGGCTGGTGCAGCTGGAGCCAGGGAGGGCTGTAAAATAATCAGAGGGCAGTCGGAGGGTATCGCTTTGCAATGATTGCTCTGGGAGGGTGTGTGGAAGTGAGAGACTGAGTCGCAGTCATGAAACATTAGCACATTGACACGTGTGGCCCCAGCAGAGCAGGGCTCTCTGGTTACAAGAGAGCTTGACCTCCACCCTGGCCCCTCAAAGCTGGGCAACTGAGGACCCTCTAGTCTCCAGGTCTAGGGCCAGTCTCTGTGGGGAGGCCCTATGGCCTAAAGGAACTCTAAACCCCTTGCTCCCCTTTGACCTGTGGCCCTGGAGAGGCTTCTGGGTGGACCTCCCTACTGGATGGGCATCCAGGCTCCTGTCAGATGCTGAGTGGGTGGTCTCCTGATGCTGAAGCAACTGAAAGCCTGTTCTAGACCTAGTCCTCTTTACCTCGAGCTCCACCTCTGAAAGGCTACATGACTTTGTAAAGTCACTTACTCTTTCTGAGTTTGAGTTTCCTGGTCCATAAATGGGGATAAAGATGTCCAGCTGTCAAGGTTAATATAAGGGTCAAATCAAGTACTGTGCATAATGTACCCAGGACAAAATCTCTAGATAAGATCAGGGGAGAGCAAAAGACTGTCAGAACTACAGGGGAAATAGAGGCAGTATTTGGTTTCTCTCTCTACTAGAAAGCTGGAGCAGTATCTCAGGTTCAGTTTTGATGCCTACAGCTTTTGGGAGGGTATGGAATGAGCTTCGTGCTCACCCCAGCATGGTTTATGCTTGTAGGCAGGAGGCCATGCCCTTTTGGCTGTCTTTGTGAAGTCAAAAGGCTGATAACAAAGGTTTGGGGCTGTGTGTGATCCCTTCAGCAGACCTGTAAAAGATATGGGGATTTTCAGAGCTCAGGGAGCAGCATAGGTAGGTTCTCCCAGTCTCATCCTTTGGTGTCATTAATGCCTCGATACCTGCGTGTCTTCTATCTAAGGCCTAGCCTTCACGGGACTTCTGTGGGCAACAGATTATTGCAGGGATAGAAGGTGTAGCTTCCAAGGCTAGGCCACAAAAGCCACTATGGCTCCTACCTTGGCCTCTTGGCTCACTTGTGGGACAAGTCAGCTGGACATATTGTAAGAACTCTCAAGCAAGCTTGTGGAGAGGACTACGGGCAGAGGAGAGAAGGCATTCTGCCAACAGCCAGCACTAACTTGCCAGCTCTGTCAGTGAGCCATCTCAGAAGTAACCCCCCAGCCCCAGTCAAGCATTTAATGACTGTAGTCCACATCTTGACTACAATTTCACAATGGTCCTTGAGCTAGAACTGCCCACCCAAGCCCCACTCTAAAACTCCTAACCCAAGGAAACAATGAGAGATAACCAATATTTATTCTAGTTTTAACCATTAACCTTTGGGATAATTTATTACACTCCCATAGGTAACTAATATATCTGTACAAAACTCCACATACAGGCTCCCATGCACTCAATGTGGAGGGGCTGCATTCAGAGAATCAGAAAGGCAGAAAAAAAAAAAAAACAGCCTTAGAAATATTTAATCCTGGTTCCCAAATCCTGGCTCACAGATGTTTATTGGAATCTCTTTGGGAACTTGTGAAAATATATAGTCCTACCCAGGGAAATTTGGACTAAGAGGGCCAGGAACCCAAGAATCTACATTTTTGAAGTTCCCTAGTTTCTGATAAATAACCAGTTTAGAATTATCTTCATTTTACAGGTCAGATAAAAAGTGGCCCATAAAGCCCACAGAGCAAGGCAAAGACAGAGAAAAGAATAGAACTTCAGGGTCTTGGCACAGAGTGTAAGACTCTGCTCCCAGGATGTATCAGGGCAGTTTGAATGTCAAAACAGAAGGGCAGCTAGGGAGCAATATATCTCAGGTGTGGAGACACAGTGCTGCCCGTTTCCTCTAAGGATGTGTTGAGTGGGCCACAGCAGGCAGGCAGGCAGGCTCCACTGCCTCTGTGGCCGGACTAATCATGCTATCTCTGCGCAAATGCAGGTAATAGCATTGTAATGAGCCTGCTGCGCTTTTAGGGATGGACTGAACACAGCATTTGAAAGGAGATGGCTGCAGGATTTAGGGTGGACTTCCATCTGCCAGTCCTAGTCAAATGCCATGACAGCAGTTGGGATTGTGAATGTGTTTACCTACGTGTGTGCGTCTGAAAGAATGGACTCCTGAATACAGGCGTCTACCTGCCAGCCTAAATGCATGGTTGTGTGCCTATGAAATATGCTAACACGCACATCTGTTTGTGTGCCTGTTCGCTGCCATCATTACATCCCGTACCCCAGCAAACACGCATGATTTGCAGACACAGGAAGCGTGTTTGATGTTTTGCATGGTTCTTGTCCATTCCTGGCACTGTGCGTGGTGATTTACAAAGCCAACGTCCCATATTTGATCTGAGCAAGACCTGACATGGAGACATCAACTTGGGACTTGGTAAATATTTTCAGTGTTCAAGTCACAATGGGCATTGAGAGCTCCGTGAAGATCAAAGGCCTCCTTTCTGCTGTGGTATTTGTAAGAGGAAAAGATGTAGCCAAGTAGGTGTGAGGGCATTTGTAGCAACAGCATCAGAGAAGGGTGTGCGGGACAGAGGATCACCTGTCAGGACTAGCTGCCTTCCCAGAGCTCTCCTCCCTTCAGTGTTAAGCTTCGACTTCTCTCCCACATCGGTGGGCCTATTTCCAGCCCAAGTAGGGAGGGCTGATTTTAAGGAGCTCTATGTATGCCGTGTTTGGCGACTTGGCTACTGATAAGTGTCTGAATTTAATGTTCTAGTTCTAACACCTAATTGCTGGTGATGCCAGCAACTGCTCTTCTTTCAGTCTTCCTGAGGCTTTTGATAGATAGATGCTTCTATGAGAGTTATTTGTCGTGTTGTACTACAGAAATGTATTAATGTGCCTAACTCTCCTGCTTCCGAGGCCTGGAGCTCTTTGGAGGCAGTAACTCTCTCTTCTTTAGTTCTGCATCCTCCTCTCCTTTCCCTTTATGTAGAATAGTAGTGGGTCAGCGCTGGCCAAATCGGTTCTGAACGAGGGCCCCGCTCCTGTGACTAACTCTTCCTTGGAATCTAGAACTTTAATACCCACATTGGTGCCTTCTGGCCTCACCTCACCTCCTTGCTGGAATCTGGGCTCAGTGACCTGTCTGGGACTCCCAAGTTTTTCTCCTGAGTACCTGACAGTGCCCTCCCTTACTCCTGCAAGACTCAGGAGACACTGGGGTCCTGGCCCCCTGCCTCCCAGCCTGTGCCAGACAGCAAACATAGAGAGCCCAAGTCAAGCACTACCCAGGGTCTGCACAGTGTAGGGCAGGAGTTCAGCCTGCCACCTGCTTTGAGGTCACGCCCCTCCAGAGAGATGCCTACGCCAAGTCTCAGTGGTCACAGCATATTGCTACCTCCTTGTGCTTCAAGTGATCTGGAGTGGCAAGCTCCTGTTCTGAAAAAGGATAATAATGGTGCTTACTTTAATTATAGAGCTACGGTGTATCTAGTGTCAAGTATTTTGCCTACTTAATTTAACTCTCACAGAGAAGTTTTTTCAGCCCCCACTTTACAGATGAGGAAACTGAGGCTTAGAGGCGTGAAATAACTTGCCCAAGGTCACATAGCTTCTGAAGTCAAGATCACTGGAGGTGGTGCAGTGGGCTTGAGAGGACACAGACTATGGGCTCAGCAATACCAAAGTTAGAGCCTGTTCACTCATTCACCAATTTATTCTGGACAATGAATGAACACTTGGCACTTTTTCTGTAGAATAAAAAAAAAAGGTACCTCTCTCAGTTATGATGACAAGCCAATGAACTGTGTCTTCAAGGTGCTGGCACAGAGTCTGACGCTTAGCAGGCACTCTGTAAGTGTTTGCTGCTGTCTCTCCTCTCCGTGGCCCCTCTGGTTCTCACTTGAGCACAGGAACCCTGGCAAGAAGGAAACACTCTGATGTCACTTCTGATCAGAACTGTCGGAGCTGCACTTTCCTCTTGTCACCCTCTTTATTTCATTGTCTCTAATGGGACATAATGAGAAAGCTGGTATTCACCGTGCTTTAAAAAAATTTTTCTCGCAAAAGTAAATGTATGCCCCCCCCCTTCCCGTTAGATCATTGTGAATGTGACAAGAGAGAGCCTTATAGAGAAGCAATTATCCCAAGCAAATGAATCCCACACGGATTCAAAGGGGAAGATTACAATGAGAACAGAGACTTGCATTATTAGGAAATTAAAGTGGAAATCAAATAAGGATTAGGAACCCCGAGTCTCAAATATTTAATTGTCATAATTGCCTAATTAAAAACAGTTTTGAAAGCACTCCTCCCCCTCACCCACGGGCGCTAGAAAGGCTCTCTTGCCAGGAAGACAATTGCAGCACTTACATTTATCATAACGCAAAGGCTGACCCCTGGCAAACCTTTTCACTGAAAGAAAAGTTACGCTGCCTCTTCATTCATGCCTGCCTTCAGCAAATACAAAATGAGTGCTGCACACTGTTTCCTAGGTAGCCTTGGGGCCCATACCCTGGAGGTAAAGGGACAGGGGAGGTCTCCAGAGTCAAGCTGAACTGACTTGTATTATCCAAAAGACTGCCTGAAACCTCCCAAAACGAGAGGGATCAGGTCCAGTAGCCTGTGCAAAGCTGGGTTGTGGCCGGGAGGTAGGTCAGATTGAAGGTAATGGATGAGCCATAAACCGAGATGAGTCACACAGCAGAGAAATCTGTAGAAATGGAACAGAGAGCGAGGGAGAACAATGGGGGCCGACAGATTTGAGTGTGTAAGAGCAGATATTCCCCAGGACACCTATAGTTGTTCAAAATCATCTCTCTTCCCCTGTTAGACTGAAAGCCTTTGGAGGGCAGGAGATGTGCCCATCTAACTTGCTGTATCCTCAATGCCTGGCACATAGTAGGATCTTTGTTTAATTGAATTATATAGAAATGATATTCCTGTGAGGCAGACCTTGATGTACACTAGGAAGGCAGGACCCTGAAGGAGTTGAGACAAGTTGGATATCTACTATGCCTGGCACATAGTAAATGCTCATTAAAAATGTATTGAGTGAACTAATGCATGACTGAATGAATGTTCAGCACTGTTCTACACGCTGGAACAGAAAGATGATTAATGCATGGCTCCTGCCCTTGAATAGCTCCTAGATAAATGAGGGACATAGATTTGGGACCAGTTAATGAGAACCCAACCTAATCTGAGATGAGTCAGATCATTTATCAACCGTGAGAGCTGGCATCTCATTTTCATTAATCTAAGGTACTGCTGCCAGGGTCATTCTTGTGGGTTTAGAGACTTTATCTCCTCAACTTGAATGTAAGCTTGTTGAGAACAGCGATGTGTATAGTGGGCTGTCCCTCTGTATTTGCTGAAAGAAAGCCTGGGGGATAAAGCCATGTCATGTTCCCTTCTGTGTAAGAGGTTCCCTGGGATTGCTGTCATGTTATGGTAAGTGCTGCAATTAGCTTTCCAAATAAATCCCATCCGTTGCATGAAAGTTTATCTCCTTGCTTACCCAGTACTTTTCCTCTGACATTCCAGACACCTGTAGAGGGTTGGAATGCCTCAATAAATCTGCAAACGCTATGTCAGAATTAAGGGGAGGGGCAAGGAGGTGGCACATGACCAGCTCTCTGTCCTCAGCAGCTCAGATTTTAGTTGAGAAGATGAAACTAGACCCACCAAAAAGATCTCACATGGGAGGAAAAATGAGGTGCAGGTCTCGTGTCTGATAACACAGTAATCTGCCTCCCCCCTACCCCGAGCTTTCACCTGCTTGCCCTTTTCCATTTTTATGTGCTCTTGCCCTTCACAAGGAGTTGGTTAGGCTAAAACCATTGATTTGTTGGGATGGAACTATATTCTCATCCCTCTAGATTAAAAATAAAACATGGTAGGGCCTCAGACTGTCTCAAAGAACCCCAGGGAGGTATGAGTGGCAAGCCCTATGAGACGTGTGTGTATCTGACGCTATTAGAGATCAGTGGCGGGTCAGGGAATGATTCACTTAGGAGGTGGCATTTGAAGAATGGATAGAATTCTATATGAGGAAAGTATGAGTACATAGGGAAAAGTGAGGAACTATGCTGGGATTTGACACCTATGCCTTATTTTAGTTCATCCTTACATCAACCTAATGAGATAAGTCTTCTAATGTTCCCCTTTTTGCATTTGAGAAAACTGGGGTTGAATGAGGTTGAGTCCCTTCCCAACCAACATCCTATTGCAAGGTAGTCAAGGCAGGCTGGGAAGCTGGTTGCATGACTTTGAAGCCCGCTCTGTCCCCACCTAGTTCCAGGTAGAGCTAGGGATAACAGAACTGGAAAGTAAGCTTGAATTCACCGAAATCACTGGGCTACAGCATTTATAAAAATAGGACTGAAACCCTTTCCTAATTTACTAGCCCTTGCATTTGCTTTCATTTGACTGAGTCGTGTAGTTATTTTTGCCTTCACTTTGAAAGTGAAATCTCTGCAGGTCGAGGAAGCAGGCTGACAACTCCAGTTGCATTCAAACTCCAGGTCAGCTGTTTTCAATTTCTGGCTTCTGAAAGAAAACAATAAACAAACAAATTTCTTTGAGGGGAAATTAGGAGAAAGTGTTAGCAAAACAGGTGAACTGGGAGAAAGAAGGAAGGGGCAGCAGAATAAATATGATGAACATTGATTTTCAACAGCCGTATCGATTAGTCATGGAGAATTTCTATGTATCAGAGCTCCTGCAAAAACTGGGAGTGGGTGGTCTCTGGCATTTTCTTAAGAGGCACAGCAGTGATAGATATCAAAAAGAATTGTTCCAAGTGCCCCCCAAAGAAGGAGTTGGAGTAGGAATAGAAACAAAGCTCAAAAGAAGATGATATTTTTTAGAGTAGATGCAGAGATGCTTAATAATTTACTTCATTGCAGGATCTGACATAACACTTGAAAGCTTCAATAAATAAGCATAATGGGCTCCCTTTAAAAATGTATTGGTTGGCAATTTATTTACTCATGTATATGCACCTTATGGTATGTGACATGCTGCCCTTCCTCTCTTCGAGGAAAAGTACTCCATAGGAGGCTTTAATTAGTGCGGGCAGCTAAAGCCAGAGACCCTTTCCTTTCCATACATAATTTCTCTTTTTCTGCACGGTCTTCTGTCTGTGTTTTCCTCTGTCCTCTCTTTTTTCTTTTCTCTGTCTTTCTTCCTTCCTTCCTTCCTTCCTTCTTCCTTTTGCCATTTATTCATTTATTCATTCATATTTCAACACACATGAACCAATCTGTTCCCCAAGACCTCCCAATGGTATGGGTCAAAACATATAGAAAACTATGACATAGTGTTATTGGTATTACATGATATGTGCAGCAGGTACGTCAATTAGGATCAGGCAAAATTCAATACACATAACTAATACATAAGTGGGAGGCTGAGGAGGGTAGAGTCCTTGAGCTCACGAAGTTGAAACCAGCCCGAGCAAAAGCAAGACCCTCATCTCTACTAAAAATAAAAAAACTGAGACAAGAGGATTGCTTGAGCCCAAGAGTTGGAGGTTGCTGTGAGCTATGACCCTGTGGCACTCTACCCAGGGCAACAGCTTCAGACTCTGTCCCAAAAAAAAATTCATATAAGCTTTCTAGAAGGCAGTTTGAAAATATAGCTAAATCTTCAACAATCGACATACCTACCACTGACTCAGCAATTCCATCGTGGGGAATCTATCCTAAATGATGAAAAAGAAGACGAAATTCCAGAATGCAAAAAAAGCTTTATGCAGAGGATTTTATCACGACGTTATTTATTACAAAAGCAATCCCTATACCACCAAATTTGAAAACAACCTAAGTTATTAAATAAAAAAGTAATAATGGTGCCTCTATTCAGTCAAGTCAATTTGGTCTGAGGTAGGAGTTAGACGAGGACTCCAGAAATGCTTCTGGGAAAAGGTGACAAGCAACCAAATTCTCGAGGCAATATACCAATAGTTTTTCCAGTAACATAATTGACAAATAATTTTGAGCAACTGCCAAATGGCATGCAATATACTAAGTGTTTTGACATAATGGCATTTCCGTTTTCTTTATTGAACACCTACTAAGTGACAGTTTGCTGGATGTTAAATGTGTGCTTTCACATATATAATATTATTTAAGTCTCTTCCAAAATTCGTAAAGGCTGATAAGGTTATTATAAGTATCTTTATTTTAAATGACATGGAAAAGGAAGCTCAGTGATGAGAAGTGACTTGCCCTGTCAAATAAATAAGTGTTTGGTCCTGAGATTTAAGCACAGATCTCTTTATTCAAAGTTTGGTGCTGGTTCATGAGGCCTTGGCTGAATTGATGATGTGAATTTATATACCGACATGCAAATAAAGTATGCAAAACTCATAGCCACCCACTCATATGGCAGTGGAGAAGGTTCTTATTCCTAGGCCATTTTGTTAGTTTCCCATTTGGGAAAAGGCTCCACATCATAAGTGAGCAGTACTCCTCACTGGGAATCCCAAATTAAGATGGTAGTTACTTAAATCACGAAATTATGACAACAGTTGCTTACTGTGGTTAGTCTAAAAGGCTGGTCAAGACCATAATGTGCCCATCATCTTAATTGAATAACACATGCTGGCAGTTTGCACCACAGGTAAGCTCAGGGCTGCCTGAGGGTCACGTTTAGGACAAGATGCCTATCTCTGGATACCACTTGGCCTAAGCAGATGGTGTCACCAAAGAGAAATGATTGTAGTGATCTATCCATAGCAGTTTCCAAAGCATGTCTACATACATACTGATTCTCACAACAACTATATAAAGTAGATCAAGCTAGCTTTAGTAGCCCAGTTTGACAGATGAGGAAATGGACATCTGGTGAATGGGAAGGCTGCGGCAGTATTGTAAATGTGTGTATATTTATGTTGGGAGGCACTATAATTTGAAAGTGTCCCCCACAGTATTGGACTTAATCCCAATGCAACAGTCTTGAGAGGTGGGACCTCTCAGAGGTGATGAGATTATAAAGGTTCTGCCCTCATGAATGACTCCATACCCTAATACAGAGAGTAGGCGCCTTATAAAAGGGTGAATTCAGCCTTCTTCCTCTCTCCCCTTTCTCTCTTTCTCCAACGTACACATGCACATGTGCTATTCTTTATAAATTAGTCTCAGGTATTCTGTTATAGCAGCACAAAATGGACAGAAAATAATTGAACACACATAGACAGCAACTTAAAAAGATGCATATTCTTTTGCCTCAGTGATTCTGCTTTGGACAAACTGTCCTAAAAAGAGAATCCAGACATATATGCAAAGCTGTGTGTGCAAAGACCCTTACAGCAATATTATTTAATGTAATTATAACTGGAGACTTCTAACATGCTTGGGACTAGGGCCCAGATTAAGGCAATTATAGCACATTCGCTTCATAGACCATTACAGAGCAAATAAAAAGACCTTTTAGCAAAAAGTCTTTTAAAAAAATGGGGACATGATAATACATAATGTCAAATAAAGAAAATAAACTATGTATGCACCAGTAGGGTGGTCACAACTATATAAATTACTTAAAGGAAAAAGTCCAAAGTACTAGCAGTGATTGCCTCAAGGTAGGGAATATTGATTTATTAATAATAATGATCATTTTTAAAGTAACATCTGAAATAATTATGATATGTCAGGCACTGATCCAAGCATTTTGGATGTATTCATTCATTAAAAATAACACCCCTATATGATAGGAACTGGTGTAACAGATGATACTGAGGCACAGATAGGTTGAGTAATTGCCCACAGTCACACAGCAAACGCCAGCCAGAGCTGAGCTGCAGAGACAGACTTTCTGGCCTCCAAGCACACTCTCACCTACAGTACTCTGCTGCCTCTCCAACAGCTGACAAGCAGAGTGCCTCCTGGGTGCTAGGATTGTGTGTTTGGATCCCTCCCACCCCCCAGAAATTCGTATGTTTCAATCCTAACCCCCAAGGTGATGGTATTCACATCAGGGTGGAGCCCTCTTGATGAAATTTCTGCCCTTATTAAAAGAGGCAGGAGAAAGCTTATTTTCCCTTTCGTTGTCCAATATGTGAGAATAAAGCCAGGAAGCGGGATCTTATCAGACACCGGACCTTCTAGCCCCCAGAACTGTGAGAAAGACACGTTTGCTGTTGAGGCCTCCAGTCTGTGGTGGGTTGCTATAGCAGAATGAATAGACTGAGACTGAGTTTCCAATTCTTGCCCCAATCATCTCATTTTATTCTTCCATCAAATATACAGGAGACTATGCAAACGATAGGATTATTCTTTTTTTTACAAATAAAGAAACTGCCATTTACCTGCTCAAGGTCCCACAACCCTGATCTAGGCAGGCTGACTCCAGAACCCTAGTACTGGACTACCGAGTTAAACTGCCTGTTTTTTCATATTACTCATTTCTGTCCTTTCCTAAACTCTCTGCAGTGAAGATGCTTTTCACAATGATTTCAAGTAGGTGTCACCTAACTTATGGCCCGACAGCTGAGTCTAGCCTGCCGCCTATTTCTATTTTTTCTTTTAATTTTAACAGGTTTGTTTGTAACTGATACAAAGTGGAACGAAAATTTATTCACTGAAACATATGACTTGCATGAATGCTTTATACACCCTGTTAAAAATTTGCACACAAATGAAAATGGAAAAACTGCCAATACCTGATTTCTAAATAAAGTTTTATTAGAGCACATAATGCCCATTTGCTCACATATTATGCAGCTGCTTTAGCTATAAGGGCAGAGTTGGGTAGTTGAGACACAAATCATATAGCCCCATGAACTCTAAAAAATTTACTGTCTGTTCTGTTATAGAAAAAGTTTGCTGACCCTTGATTTCATTGATCTTCGAGCTTATTAGAATAACAAAGGAGCTAGGATCCTTACCTTCCAAGTGTCATTTTTTGGAGGGAGTAGGCAGAAAGGGGAAGAAGTAAGCACGGCTCTCCGTACATTGTACTTGTGATACAGTGATGCCCCAGACTTGTAACTAGCCTTCTCTGTGACCGGGTCAGCACAGCAAAACCTAGAACACAGAGTATGAATAGCATGTTGTTTTCACCTATTAACTTTCCATCCAAGTCTGAACAATCATGAAAGTGGCAATGAATGAATCTGGGGTTCTTTGTAAATTGCCAACTTTAAGATCACTTTGAAAGACTTGGGTGTGGCCACAGGATAAAAAATATGAGCAAACAAGTGAGAATTGAGAGTGTTTTTAAAGAGCATTCCAGGCGTTTCAGAAGTTTCTCCTCTAAACAGAAATGTGGTAAATGGACAGACACGCCCTTTAGAAACTGGAAGAATCTTTCTGCCAAAGTTCTGCCTTGGGGCATTCTAATTTTGGAGAGAAGAGGATAATATTTAAAATACCCTGAAGCTGAAGTAAAGTGGCCAGCCGGCTAAAGAACAGCCTCGGGAGCAAAACTAAGCAAGAGTAACTGAAAAACTGGAGCCACGTCACTGCTAGATCAATGCCTCCCTCCTAGGGCTGGGGATGTTCTCACAACCACAGAAAGAAGTTTCAAAAGATCTATGGGAGGGTGGGGAGAGAAGGGAGAGAGGAGAAAGATGTGGGGGGGGAGAGAGAGAAAGAGAAAAGATGGGGGGGAGAGAGCAGAGGTGGAGGAGGGAAAGAGAGTGAAGAAAGAGGGAAACAGAGAGAGAGAGAAGAAAGAGAGAGGGGAACAGAGAGAGAAGAAAGAGAGAAAGGAAGAGAGAAAGGAGAGAGGGAGAGGTGGGGAGAGACAGAAAGGGGGAAGAGATAGAAAGGAGAGAGAGAGAAAGAGAGAAAGATGGGAGAGAGAAACAGTGGGAGAGAATGGGAGAGAAAGAAAGCACATCTTCTGAATAGACTGCGCATTTTACATACTGTGCTATATTGTTTTCATGCCTTATCTTAAAACATGGATCGTTGCTATCCCTAATTTACAGTTAAGGAAATGACGACTCTGAGAGACCAGAGAACTTGTTCAAGTTTACACTGTTAATACCAATAAGAAAGACTTACCTAGTGCTCCACAGTACAGTGGCTTAGAGGACAGGCTCTGGAATCCAGATGAGGATTTGTGTCTTAACTCTGCCTTTTACCTTGAATGATATCTCTATGGTTCACTTTCTTCACCTGAAAAGTAGAGATAACAATTGCCTCGCCTCATAGAGCAGACATGAGCTAATTCGTACAGTGCTTAGAACACTGTCTGGCACGTAGTGAGAAAAGTGTAAGTGTTTAAGTTATTGCTATGTGCTAGGTCATGTCCTTTGGGGTACATTATTCATATAATCCTAACAACAACCCTGTAAGATAAATACTCCTAATCCTCTCCTTTTATTTTTTATTTTTGTTTTTTGGAGACAATGGCTCACTCTTTTGCCCAGTCTAGACCAGAGTGCCATGGCATCAGCCTAGCTCCCAGCAACCTCAAACTCCTGGGTTCAAATGATCCTCCTGCCTCAGTCTCCTGAGTAGCTGGGACTACACACACTCACCATGATGACCAGCTAATTTTTCTGGTTTTAGTAGAGACATGGTCTCACTCTTGCTCAGTCTGGTCTTAAACTCCTGAGCTCAAGGGATCCTCCTGCCTCAGTCTCCCAGAGTGCCAGGATTAGAGGTGTGAGCCACCATGCCCAGCCCTACTCTCTTCTTTTATAAATGAAAAACCTGAGACCTCGAACAAGCAGTTCTCTCAAATGGTAGCACCAAGGGTCAGAGGCAAATAACCTAACTCTGAAGCTGACCACGTCAGGATACCAAATCTATGCCTGGTGAGTAATGAGAGTCTGTTTCTAATTTCGTGATAGAGATGTTCCATGACGTGGCAACCTCCTTGGTGCTATAGCTCTGCCTGAGCACATGTCCCATCATGAAAGGTCCACACTTGTCCCAAGCCTCAGATCTGGCTCTCCCTCCAAGTCACTATCTATCTCCTGTCTCGATTTGTCCTATGCCTGGACCTGAATCAAAGGGCTGGCTCTATCTTTATCAGCCTTCTGAGGTTGTGTGTCATTTTTATAGAAACTGTGAGAGATTGTGCTCAGAATAGTTTCCAGCTGGACCTTTTTAATGCCTTCAACATGCTCTGAGAGGAGAATAAGCCAGGAAGAAAACCCAGGCAGGAGAGCCCTCTCCCTATAAAAAAGGGAAGTCACGGCAACTGGAATCTAAGCAAAAGTTTGAGACCAGTGTATGAGTTAGCTCTGCTGCCATAACAAGGTACCCCTTAAAGAACAGACATTTTATTTCTCATAATTTGGGAGGCTAGAAGTCCAAGATCAAGGTGTGGGCAGGGTAGATTTTTTCTGAGGTTTCTTTCCTTAGTTCATAGATGGCCGTCCTCTGCTTCTGTCTTCCCGTGGTCTCCTGTCTGTGCATGTCTATGTCTTAATCTCCTCTTATTATAAGAGCACCCGTCATATTGAAGTAGGGCCCACTCTAATGACCTGATTTTAACTTACTTACCTCTTTAAACTCCTTATCTCCAAATACAGCCAATTCTGAGACCCTGAGAGTTAGGACTTCAGTGTATATATATAGGGGAGGCACAATTTTGCTCATAACAACTTATCTCCGTCATTTTTTAACTGTATGACTTTGGACAAGACATGGAAATGATCCAACATTTATTTTCCCTCAATCTATAAAATGGAACAAGAGTAAGACCCACCTCACAAGAGTGTTGTCAAAGGCAAAAGAAATTCTGCACTACTATAGCACATGTGAATGTGCAAATTTATTTTGCCTCCCAAAATCATATGGCACACAGGGATGATGGTATCCCTTGGAATTGCTGTCTAATTTTGGACATTCTACATCAATGTTTAAACATTGGCAAATTAGAGTAACCAATTGAGAGGAAACAGAATAATAAGGGTTCTGGACTAGAGGAGTCATAGAAGTAACTGTTGAGTAAACCAAGATATTTAGCTTCAATAAGAAAAGATGAGGAGGAGGAATTTAGGAAATTGTCTTAAAATATTTGTTTACTGGCTGGGCACAGGGGCTCATACCTGTACGCCTAGCATGTTGGGAGACTGAGGC
The DNA here is from genome assembly GCF_000181295.1 of Otolemur garnettii. Lineage (NCBI taxonomy): Eukaryota > Metazoa > Chordata > Mammalia > Primates > Galagidae > Otolemur > Otolemur garnettii. Next base: position 55,246,838 of record NW_003852396.1, read on the forward strand.
AGAAGGATTGCTTAATGCCTGGAGTCTGAGACCACACTGTGCAACAGAGCAAGACCTTGTCTCTACATAAAAGGCATGATGGGGTGCACCTGTATACTGGAGACACTGAAGTGAGAGGATTGCCTGGGCCCAGGACTTGAAGGTTACACTGAGTTGTGATTGCACCACTGTACTCTACCCTAGAAGACAGAGAGAGACTCTGTCTCTAAAAATAAAAAATAAAAAAAAATTAAAAAGTATACATTTATTTACTATTACAGTGAAAAGGAGATGGAATTAGCCTTTTTGGTTTCAGACAGATGATCCAGTGATACAAACTTATAGGGTGGACGATTTGGGTCCAGTCATAAGAATTTCTCATATTCAAAGCATCCAAAGTTGAGGTACTGTTTCCTATCACAGAAGGTATAAGTCTCAGGGGCTCCTTTGAGCAAAACTTACTGCAAAAAGTGTAAATGCCCCAAAGGAGCAAGGACTGGAAACTAAAGAATTTTCAAGGGTAGAAATAACATCTCTCTTTCTTATCATGCCTGGCTCCCAAATGACTCCCTTAGCCTCAAAATTCACTTCCCCTTCCAGGTCCAGCTGGGAGGGGGCCGAACTAAATAACTAAAACTTCTGACTTCCAACTCCAAAAGGACTCAGCTTGAGTTTGATACACACCCTTGGTGTAATGAGCTATGGTGAGGACAGGCTGGGATGAAGGGGTTGTGTGATTTGGGGAGCTGTACTAATCCACTTTTATTAGCAGTGGGTCAAAGCTTTCAGAGCACAGACTGTGGGCTGGGTAGCTGCACTAAATCATATTTGACTTCAGGATTTCTCAAATGTGGCCTCGTCAGAGATCTGACTCAGTAGTGTCATTGGGTAGTGTTGGGAATCTGTAGTATTTTTGAATTGCTCTCATAGGTGACTCTCTCATGAACCACTGTTCTACATTTTGACTTTGTACTTCATGTTGCTAACTTCTCCATTCCTCATGTATTTAAACCTCTCATATGACATATATAAAATTAGACCTACTCTAATTCTTAGAGCCACCATGTAGCTACATAGTCCTGGAGGACGCAGGCTATTTCTTCACAGTGACAAGTCCGACAGCATTTAACACTGTACCTGGCTCAGTGTTGACTTTCTACAGAACTAATATAATTCTGCAGACCAACAGAAAGCTACATTAAGAGGATGTTTTCTACACCACCGCCCCCCACCCCCCACCCCGAACTAGGCAGGGAAATCCACTCAGAAAATGCCTAATTGCTCTGTAATTTGACATAGCTGGGTAATCAGGCTGGGACGAAGGTGATTAATTACAATCGGTGTGCTACGCTGCCCCAGAGGCTGGTAGCCTATGTTACACAGTCAATTAGCTACCAGTCACAATCATCTAGGTTGTTATTTATTACTGGGTATGTTTGAGCAGTGGATCTTATGAGGCCGAGAGCAAGTGGTGAAGGGATCTGTACTCTGGGCTCTAGGAAAAAAAACAAACAAACAGAAAATGGGGGGGGGCCCTGAACATGGGCCATTCTCCCCAAACCAGGCAGCTGGAAAGGTTCCAAGTCCTCCTACCTGCACCTCTCAGTACACAGGTCAGGAGGAACTAAGTGAACTACGGGAATTTAGGTCAACCAGAGTGTGCAAGGCACCAGGGAGGTCTGGAGGTAGAAAGCACAGAAATGAGAAGTCTGGTGGGTAAGAGAGAGATGTAATACACTAGAGAAGAGAGAGATCACAGTCAAAGCCTCACATGGTTTTATCTGGCCACAGTAGATGCGCTGCAGACAAGAAATCAGAAAACAGAATGTGATGGGAGAAGATCATCATTACTGGAAGATCAGGGGACATTGCTTTGGACAGGGTGGTCCAGAAGGAGGTGGAATTCCAGTCAGACCATAAGGTAGAGGGAAGGAAGTTGGAGGAGAAAGGGAAAGAATTAAGTTTAAACCTCACATACACCTCTCAGACATTGTACCAGACCTTGTGTAATACAGCGCTACAGTGTAGTGGAAATGACATAGATATTGGAACCAGATTCAACCTCACTTTGAGAATCCTGATTCTGCTACTTACCATTATGGGACTGTGCCCTAATTTATAAAAAAAAAGAAGAAGAAGAAGAAGGAGAAGGAGAAGGGGAAGGGGAAGGGGAAGGGGAAGGGGAAGAAGAAGAAGAAGAAGAGGAAGAGGAAGAGGAAGAGGAAGAAGAAGAAGAAGAAGAAGAAGAAGAAGAAGAAGAAGAAGAGGAAAAGACACCTGTCTCAATGTGTAGTTCCAAAAATAGATAGAGAGAACCAAGTATGTGAACAGGTGCTTCAAAAAGTGGTAGCTCTTATTCTTATTTCTGCTGTTCAAAACAAATCCACAAAACTGGCTGATCCATTCTACAGATGAGAAAACTGATGCTTAATGAAATCACGTGATTTATGCAAGATGAGACGTTAATAGGCAGCAGACTCTGACTCCAAAGCGCATGTGCCTTTCCTGGTATATCTTGAAGAGGATGGGGCAATACAAGGTATATTAAGGGAAAATGACTCCAACATTTTGTGGGGAAGTGAATACTCATGGAAAGGATGTACGTACTTACACTTTATGCAAACAAATTTGTCCAGCATGACATTCATTACCAACTTCACCTGCTTGAGCTCTCTGCCCACTCTTCCTGCCTCTGTCCCCCATCCCTGCCCTCATGCCTCTTTGTCTTGTCACTTCCTCTGGACTTTACCGCCCTGAGTGGCCTCACTTCCACTGGCTTCCATTGCTCTCTATCACCTTCATGCCATCCATCATGCTGCTGAGAATCCCGACAAGCTTGGCAATATCTTGGAGAACTTTCCTTCTTTTTCATAAGCTAGGTAGAGCCCCACTGTATATTTTCTAGGTCTAAGAGACTAGAAAGATACAGCCCTATAAGGTCACACGGAACCCTTTTTCTCTTCAAGGGGCTCCTAAACCAGCAGAAGAGCAGGGAGAACACACTGAAGTACCAGTGGTCCAGAAGAGTCAGAGCAGCTTCCCTGTGATCCTTGAGCCCTCGTAGTAAAGGCCGATTCCCTCGGCTTCACTCTTACAACCATGTGCCATTCTGCCCATAGACCTCCTCCATGTGAAACCTGTGCCCACTTGTGTTTGAGTCCTAGGAAATGGGAGTCAATTCTATACTAGATTCTTTAACTTCTTTAATTCTTTAACTTCTAAGTAAATTATCATAAGTAAATACTCTGATGAGGTGGTTGCCTAGACCCACATTCCAATCACCATCGCATATCAGTTCTAGTGTAGCTATTTTCCCTGTTGCAAGATTATTAGTTATTACTTTTTTATAAAAACTCTCTCACTATCATTCCCAACACTGTTACTACTTTTTAAGGTACCGGCTATACATGCTTATTTTCTTAGACAGGAAACTTAAATAATAATGGTGATCCTCCTCTTTCTCTCTTCCCTCCTCTTCTTCTCCCACTTTCCTCCTCTTTCTTTCTTTCTTCCTCCATTTGTCCATTTTTTGTTTTCTTCTTCCTCTTCCTCCCTCCCTTTCTTCTTGTCTTCCTTTCTTCCCTCTTTAATAGGACTTAATGTATCTCTGAATCTGCCAGGTAAAAATTCCTAGCATTGCCTCCAACATGATAGTGGCTAAACCCTCAATCCTTAAACCAGTACATGAAGGAAACTTAGAATTAAACTTCCAAGGGGCTCACCCAAGGCAGAAGCATTTCTTGGACCTTGAGCACTCTTATATGGGGATGATAACCAGGCTTTCCTGTCAGATCTGTAGTTCTCACATTTTAGCATGCATCAGAATTACTGATTCAGTAGATCTGGGGCTGGGTCCAGGATTTGCACTTCTACTAAGTTTCCTGGTGGTGTTGATGCTGCCGGTCTGGGGACCACTTTCAGAACCATGTTATTAGAAGACCTCTGTACTTCCACATTGCTAAAGTTTAACCAGTTGTACTTAGACTTGGGGAAGCTCTTCTACTGACCTTCTGCTCTTAATTAGGGCTAGGAATCGTTTCTAGTTGGCTCTTCCTGGCATTGACTTTTCCACAAATGGTAGAAAACAATCTCCCTTTGAAAGTCAACTCAAATAGTAGCAAAAAGTGTCCCTGGTTAGGCATGTTCCAAAAAGAGCTGATTTCTCAGCTTGAGAAATAAAAATTTTAAAAACCTCTCATGGCCAGGTGCAGCGACTCATGCCTATAATCCTAGCACTCTCAGAGGCTGGGGCGGGAGGATCCCGTGAGCTCAGGAGTTCGAGATCAGCCTGAACAAAAGTGAGACCCCCCCATCTCTACTAAAAACGAAACAATTAGGTGAGTGTTGTGTTAGACACCTGTCGTCCCAGCTGCTTAGGAGGATGAGGTAGGAGAATCACAGGAGTTTGAGGTTGCCGTCAGCTAGGCTGATGCCAAGGGACTCTAGACTGGGCAACAGAGTGAGACTCTGATTCAAAAAAAAAAAGTCATGTTGCTTTTTCTTTTGAGTTATCATGTGAAGAAGGGGATTTTAACCCATTGGCCACTTCATATTTATTGTTTAATGACCCTTTCCCCTCATACCTTCTTTCATATGTTCATGCTGTCATGACCAGGGGCTGGATCTGATACTTTTTTTTCTTTAGTACAGTTGAGATTTCTGAACTGTATAGGGAACAAGGGTTTTGGGAAAGGAAAGAGGTTAGCCTTCCATTTACTGACAGGCTAAGACTCCCATGGATTCCACCTAAGGGTTAGTATCTTAAGTAGATTCCCTTGAGCAGGGCTCTACATCCAGAACTGGGGCCTAAGCATCTCCAGGCCCTGAGAAAGTGCTTCCTATTAAAGTGTGCACCACAGGATATGATCAGATATAAACTGGGAAAAGAGTTTCAGAATCAAACTTGTTGAGAAATGCTGGATTAAATAAACAGGTTTGTTTAGTATAGGACTTCTCAGAAACCTTCTCTTGGTGTTCATCATGGATCTCTTAGGGAGGGGTAATTCTATAAAAGTCCTTTATTTAGTTTTGAATAGGCAATACAGTCACATGGTTCAAACTTCAAAATGTATAAAAGGGTATGCGCTCAAGAATCTTCTCTTCCTTACCCAATTAATCCCATCACAAGCAATGTTGTCTTCTTCCAGAAATATTTTATTCATGTATAAAATTATGCATATATTCTTCTTTCCTTTTCTAAAAAAGTGGTAGCATACTGTAAACTACTAAGTTTTCTACTACCAAACATTTTTTTCTGTGTTAGTATGTAAAAAACTACTCTTATTTTTTTAATGATGCCATAGTATTCCATTTCTTGGATGTATCAGTTCTATCTTTCATGAATATGTAATTTTCTTCTATTCTTAAGCTTTTAAAAACATTGCTGCAATAAATAATTTCATATATGCATAATTTTATGTGTATGGGATAAAGTCCCAGAAGTGGAATTCCCACAATAAGGTATCTACATACAGAGTGTTTGGTATGAGTCTCATATCAAATTTTTGGAGTTTTAGTATGTAAAGCATATCTTAATCAGGATATTCATAATTTGAATTTTTCTTATTATGAGTGAAGTTGAACATTCTTTCATGTTTGAGAGCCCTTTATTTATCCTTTGTTGTGAACTTTTTGATGAATTTTGCCCTTTTTTCATTGGGTTGTTGGTTTTCTTTTTATTGATTCGTAAGAACTCTTTATGTATTAAAGAAATTAGGCCTTTGTTTTGTGAGTTGAAAATATTTTCCCCAATTCATTCTTTGTTTTTTATCTTTGACTGTGGTATTTTTAACATCTAAGATTTTTTAATATGATCAAAATTATTAATTTTTTGGTTTTTGAATTTTTTAATTATAGTTTGATTTTTCTGCTCTGAAATTATTAAAAAAATCCTTTCACCATTTCTTTTGGTACTTTTGTTTTTATTTTTACATTTAAATAGTTGATTCTTTTGAAGTTTATAGTGTGGTAAAAGTGATTTATATATCCATTTTTCCCTAGATGACCAACCAAATGTATTAACAATTATTGAATAATGCTTTCTGTCTCCAGTGATTGAGATACTACCAATTTAATTGTTTATTAAGTTCCTATGCATACTTAGGTCTACTTTCAAACTTTTAATTATCGTGTGGATCATTTTCCATTCACCAATAGCACAGTTTTAATTATTAAGGCTTTGTTTTAGTATCTGGTAGTTCTTGTTCTTTTGTCATGCTTCTTTTAAGAATTTTTGGCAGATGTACATTTTTGTTTATTTTCCCAAAAGAATTTTAGAATTATTTTATCTGTTTCAAAAACAGGAAAAAAAAATCCAATTGGTATATTTATGGAATTATTTTTAATCTTATAGATTACCTGCTGAGAATTGACCTCTTTTTGAGGTTGTGGCTTCCTTTGCAAGAATAAGAGATTCTTTTTGCATTTGCTCAAGTCTTTTTGAGTTCTTCAAAAGAGTTTTAAACTTTTCATCTTATAGATCTTACATATTTCTTGTTAAATTTATTTCTAGATATTTCATCTTTTGTTCCTACTGTAAATGAGATATTTTCCACTATAATATTAAACTTTTTTAGAAGGAAATCTCATGGGACTAATGGTTTGTGGGGCCACCTTGGGAAATTCTACTTGGCTCTGTGTAACTCCTGTACTGTAAATAATGTGTGTCTTGGAAGGGAAATGAGACATTTCCCTAGAGGATCCAGAGACTTTATAAGGAAAGGGAGGAGGAAGGCCACTCTTTTGCCTTTGAAAGGATTGGGTAGTTTTGGCCTTATAGAAGCACTCATAGAATATCTGAACTGGAAGATTAAATTCTCTAATGTGGGAGATGACCAGAGCAAGAAAATGACCTACTGGAATTGAGCAGAGTCCAGGTTCTGGCTCATATGGGTGGATGTAGCTGAGGTTTTTTGCCACTAGTAACAGGCAACATCATTCTATTCAGCTATCTATCTTCATGATTTCCTGAGAACTAGAGGGATTATGCCCCACACCTATTTTATCCTTTTCATGTGCCAGACACTATGCCACCTACAACACATACATGGGTCTTATTGACAAGCACCCATTTCCATCTGCTGGCCCTAGATAATTATGACTAATCTGCCTTTCTAACCCAGCAGAACCCTTCTTTCATTTTTAGACCCAGACAAATGTTAGGGTTAATTTGTCATTACACCTAAAGACAAAACTTTGTTGTTTGGATGTGATGAAACATGGCTAAGGTACAATAGGAAGCTGAGATGAACTCACCTACCGAAAGGGGTTCAGACAATTAGGAGCTGCTACTCTACTTGAATAGGAGCTAAGTCTCTCTATTCCCCAACCCTACTCTTACCCTGCCTCCTGCTTGACCCCCAGACCTTCTCATCACAGATAGTAGAATTCTAACTGTGGAATTTCATTAAGTTTTCTTAGAGCTATTTATGATTCTTCAATCCTTGTGTTCATGATGATCTTCTTTCCTCTCCAATCCCTATGTCTACGTTGATCACGAGTTGACCATGGTTTACCATAAAGGCTATTCACTGATGATAATCATGCCAACAAGCTTTTCACACCCAACCTGGTAGAAGCAAAGAATTGGGGAGTGAAAAGGCCTGGCTGAGAGTTTTGCTGTGATGGTTACTAGTTGCATAACCCAAGGATGGTGACCTAAATGCCCAGGCCTGTGTCCTCCTCTAAAAAACAGGAGTATCATTTTATTGTGTTAAAAAATATGAAAATCCCATTTTTGCAAGTTGAAGATAATCTAATATTACCTATTCTTTTTTAAAAAGATCGACATCTTTTTTAAAAAAAATTATTATGTCAGAATGTTACCCTATTTCAGAAGGATGCAAATGTTTTGGTTTTATGCATTACTTTTTTTTTTTTTTTTGAGACAGAATCTCATTTTGTCACCCTTGGTAGAGTGCCACAGTGTCACAGCTCACAGCAACTTCAAACTCTTGGGCTTAAGCAAATCTCTTGCCTCAGCCTCCTGAGTAGCTAAGACTATAGGCACCCACCACAATGCCCAGCTCTTCTTAGAGACAGGGTCTGGCTCTTGCTCAGGCTGGTCTCCTGAGCTCAAGCAATCTACCCACCTTGGCCTTCCAGTGTCTGTGATTATAGGCGTGAGCACCTGGCCTACATGTATTACTTTTATATAGCTTGAGTCAAGATTATAATTATATCCATTCCCCAGATAGCGTGCATTGTCCTCATTAAGTATGAATTTACCCATCTCCCCTTCTCCCACCTGCTTGATTTCCATTGAGTTTTACTACCAAAGGTACACATACATATTGATCATTTAGTACCAATTTTAAAGTGTGCATATATGTTAATATCAACTATTCAACATAATAGTACCTGCTCTAGTGACCTTATATAGAACTGTGAGGAGTAAAGGAAACAACAGGCATGAGAGATTGCTTTGACATGCCTCAAGTATTCCACAAATGTAAAGGGTTATTGTTTATTTCCTTCTCAGACTACTTGCCATTTGAAAGTAGGTAAAGAGATCCCTAGATCTCCCTAGAATTTCAGATAGATTTAAATGTTTACTTACTTTGTATGGTAGTCTGAATAGGGTCCCCAAATTTGCTATGTCCTAATCCTCAGACCCTGTGAATGTTACCTTCTATGGCAAAAGGGACTTGTAAATATTATCCTGGATTATTTTTGCAAGCCTGATGCAATCACAGCAGTCCTTGTAAGAGGGATGTAAGTGAGTTAGAGTCAGAGGAGATGGTGGTGATAGAAACAGAGATAGGATTGATACACTTTGTCCATCAGGAAAGGAATCACAAGCCAAGGAATACAAGCTAGATTCTAAAAAAGACAAAGAAATAGATACTTCCTAAGAACCTCCAGAAGCAACCAGCCTTTCCAACGTATTGACTTTTAATCCCATAAGATTCATTTCAGACTTCTGACCTCCAGAATTTAAAAAGAATAAATCTGTGTTGTGTTAAGCCACTATGTTTGTGATAAACTGTTACAGCAGCCACAGGTAATTAATATATGCTCTGTGACCTAGCAATTCACTCCCAGGCATGTAACTAAGATAAACTAGTTTGGATATATACCAAGAGATGAAATAATGTTCATAGTAGCACTGATCACCATAGCCAAACATCAGTGAGAGAGTGAATTAACTCTAGTGGAATATTATTCTTCTGGCAAAACATGTGAACTGTAGTGATATGAGAAAATCTGGATGAATACACTTTTGGTTTTTTTGTTTATTTTCAAATCATATCAAACTTATAGAAAAGTTATAAGCACAGTCCAAGTACCTTTTTCTTTCTGGCCCTTTTCAGAATAAGTTGCCAGTCTTCTGCCCTATCATGCATGAATACATTAGGGCATATATTCTACATACAAAGGCCTTCTCTTATGCAACCACAATACAACCATCAAAATCAGGAATTTGTGTTAATATTTGCTACCATATAATCCTTGAACTTCAAGTTTTGTCAATTGTTCCAAAATATCTTTCCAAGCAAAGGAGTCTGGTTCAGAATCCCACTTTGTATTTGCATGGCATGTCTTTTCAGTCTCTTTCATTTTGGGCAGTTCTTTAATTTTTCTTTAATTTTCATGACCTTTACCCTTTTGAAGATTATAGTAGTTATTCCATAGAATGCCCTCAACATGAGACACTCTTCTGATACTTTCTCATGACTAGATTCAGGTTATATATCTTTGGCAAGACTATTTTAGAAGCCATGCTGCATTCTTTTCATTGCATTCTATCAAGCACATGATTTTGATTTGTCCCGTTACTGATGAAGTTCATTTTGATCCTTGATTAAAATGGTGTCCACCAGCCATCTCCACTGTGACATTATCCTTTTTCCCTTTAGCAATAGAATTTTCAGTAAAAATAGTAAGAGATGATAATCAGGATAGTACCCTTTTATAAAGTTAAAAACCACTAAATTTAAAAAATGTTTAGCAGGAATACATAGGGATGAGATAAAACCATACAGAAAGGAAAACAAAGGGATGATGGACACAGAGCCCCAGTTAGAAACTGTTGAGTGGAAGGATCTGGGGATAAAGGAGAAGAAGGAATTCACAGGTATGTGCAGGTCATTGACAAGTTTCTGGTGTTGGGTAGCAAGTCCAGAGAGGTTTGTTGTATATTGTTGAAAACAAACAGAGTAAGAAGAGTAAAGGAAGACCATGATGGCAACAGTAAGACTGAGTCAAGAACCACAGATTATAATTAATCCAATACTATGAACTTAAGTTCTAATTTGTAAAGATTGGACAATTGGATATACAAGTAGCAGAGCAACGTTGGGTAGTGGAAGGAGACTTCTAAAATCACTCCCACACCACTGCCCCAGCCCCAACCACAGTGATAGAGTTTGTGCCTAGATGGAGAGATCCAACATTCTATATCCTTCTATGAATATGGCTGATTATTTTGAGTTCAGAGAACAGACGATACAGACTCAGAAAAGCTATTAAAGCTTAAAGTACTTTGATAATAAAATATAGGAAAATTCATCTTCCTGGAGCAACTTTGCATCACCAGAGCATTTGCATTTTTTCAATTTCATTTCCCTTTTGCAAGCACCCATATGGACTTGCAGTGCTGAATGGAGGCCCTACCGCCTCCATTCCCTGGCTCTTGCATGTATAAGTTTAGCATCATTGACACAGACAGGAACTTATTGGAAAAATTTCTGAGTTCTAATCTCAATTATAACAATAATTGTTGAGTGACACAAGGCAAACTATCTATGGGCCTCAACTTAGCCAGCTGGGATTATAAACCCTCTTCTTTTCCCCCAGAAATTCTGATTTTTGTGGGTCTGGGGAGAGCCCAGGCAGATGTATTTTGAAAAACTTATTCAAATAAGAATCATTGTGCTTGTTGACTTCTACATCTGATTCACATGCCAATGTTCTTACTCTAATGCTTTAAGGCTTTTGTTTTTCTGAGTGCTCAATTCCTTGGTGGATGCCCACTGGGTTGGGTCTTTCTCTGGGAAATGACCGCAGAGCAGGAAGGCTAAATTTCTGCCCTGTGATCTCACCCTTAGGTGTAGCCAATTTGTCTAGGGGTTGCCACCTGACTCAAGATAGGTCAACTATTGTCTCTTTCTTGGGAATTTAGAAGTGATACAAAGAGATTCTCATCTCAATCTAGTCATTCCCATGAGTCTCAAAGGAGATTTCTGCATTGTAAGATTAAATAAAGAGAAAAATTTCAGAATGAAGTTGAAACACTGAAAGAAGAGATGGAAGCTGAGAAGGGTACGCTAAGTTCTCAATTGTTTTCAGTTTTTTGGTTCCATTCCCTATGGATGCCTGGTTTCTTTCCTTCCTTTGGGTAGGTGACATGATGAGATAAGTAAGTTGTCTTTATTTTTTCCTAAGTAGCCACCTTAGCAATAATTTGCATAGTACATGCTCTACTCCTTGGCTCAGAGTTCATCCTGGACAGAAAGAATTTCATTTGGGTTAATGGACTACACATTTAGTAGCTGTAGGTAGAAAACAAACAGCTGAACTGGGGGTCTGGGGGAGGGAAATCAGAGGCATGTAAGAGTAAGCTTAAATTCTTAGCTTGTCAGAGAGGGATAAATACTTATTAATTCTACACATTAGAAAGATACATTTGAATAAGTACAGCAAAAATTTCAGGGTAACCACTGGAAAGATGGGCATAAAATGTGTATCATTCAAATAAGTATAGTAAAATAAAATGAACAGAGAGAGTTTTAGACCATTTGGTATTATAAATCTCCCTATTAAAAAGATAAAAACAAACACCAAAAGTCTCCATCAATGAAAAGAGCAATGATATTGAACTGATAACAAGAATGATACTTTATCCTAATGAATTGATAAATCAGACAAATAAACAAAAATGGTAATGTCTAGTGTTGTGTAGGGCATGGAAAAATGAACTCCATATGGACCGTGTGTGAAAATATATTGCTACAGTCTTTCCAGAAGAAAATTTGGCAACATATGCCAAAACCATGATTTATATTCTGTATTTTGACTTTTAACCTCAAAATTCCACTGCTAGAATTAAGACTGTCATTAAGTATTCCTTCTAGTATGAACATATTAAAATACCCTCAATCCCCTAAATTATGATATTGCTATAATAAATCATGCTATTTACACACTTTGGAATACTATGTAGTCATTACCCATTATATTATGTCAGTATTTATTAACATCCAATAGAAAGACCCTCAAAATAGTTTAAACAAGAAGTATCAAGATACAAAGTAAAAGGACTGAGTTTTTATAAATTAATATGTTTCTCTATATGCATGGAAAACTGTTAGGAAGGAGTCACACCATGGAATTAAATCATATTTTCCTTTCAGTAATAAGCTTTATGTTCATTTTCTTCATTTTGTCTGTCTTCTACAGTGTCAACTTTAATGATAATAACTTTTTTCAACAGTGGCTTCAAGTTGACCCAGAGCTTTCCTATTCACCCATCCACTTGAGCCATTTGACAGTCCAAGGAGTTCAGCAGGTAAAATATTATTGTCACTCACTTTTACTCCTGAGAAAACAGAGCTACCAAGGCCCAGAGCTGGTATTCGTCCTCAGGACTTTCTCCTCCAGGGCCAATACTCCTTCCCCTGCCTTGTGAGAGAAAATAGCACTGTGGAAGTTCCTAAATAATCAACAGTGGATTAGGCAAATTAAAATGTCAATAAAACTCTCCCAGGGCACATTAAATGTACATGAGTCTATGGACACAATAGGAAAGAATTCTAAGAACAGAAGAAAACCACATGGCACAGGTGTAGGATTGGAACTATGTAAAAAAGTATAGATGCGTGCACACACACGTGTGTGTATGGGGGGGCATATTCACCTTGGGAGTGTATTTACAAGAATATTAAAACAGTTTGGCATTTTCTGGTGTAAAATTTTGAAAGTGCATTACTGGATGGTATAGGTAGAACTAAATTTTGCTAAGTACGTGGGCAAGCCAGAGGATAAAAAGTCAGGAGTAAAATTAAATAGAAGGAAGGACAAGGGATTAGAATGAAGGGTAGGGGGAGGATGACCAATTATTCTGATTTTCCCTGGACAGAGGGCTTTTCTGGGACCAGAGATTTTCAGTGCTAAAACTGGGAAAGCCCTGGGGAACATGGGACAAGTGGATCCAACTAGTACAGAGGAGAGGTGGGAAGGGGCTGGGACAGAGCTCAAAATTTCAGAAAGCCAAAACAACAGTGAGTAGAGCAGAAAGGTCAACAGAGCCTGTACTCTTCTTTAGCTTCCTTTATTTGAGAAGGCAAAAGTTTGTCGTTGTATACTGGCTGCAAGAGACAGAGAGCAGTATTTCACAACTGGACTCCAGACTCAATTTACAGTAGAGCTCAGCAGTAGAAAGCCATCAGATTTGGCATCTGATACCCTGGGTTTTACAATCTGGCTCTCTTGCTGTCTGGTTACGTGACCTGGGGCAAATTTCCTAATCTCTCTTTACTTCAATCTCTTCATCTTTATAATGAGAATAATCATACTCTTACCTTGTAAAGTTGTAAAGAGCATCAGATGGGATAATGCCATTGTTATGAATAAGACAATCACCCCTAACCTGGAAATAACAGTATACCAATGGAGTCTGTGGGCATTTGCATTTATTGTCTAGGCACCAAAGTCATTCTATACCAAAAATGGTCTTCTAATTTCTAATTCTGATCCCAACTACTTCTGATCCTGCTCACAATTTACACCCATATCCCCACTCTGCCACCTCCTCCTTTCCAGGATCTTTCTCCGCATTTTATCCCTTAGAAGAGTCCTTAAGCTCCATTCCTTTTTATAAACACATCATCCCTCCTCCTCAAAAGAACTCATCACTTCCAGGAAATGCGTTTATATATTATTAACAAGGATCTCAGCCAAGAGGCACTATGAGGTTTGTAAATTATACTTCCTGGACCCTTCCACTCATACGCTAGACCTTCCCACTATTGTGCTAGGAGGAAGGGTGGTCCTGCAGACTCTTCCTGGGACTTGGTCTTCAGGAGGCCTGAGAGATGAATTAGGTCAAATCTGAATTGGGGAAGCACTTGGCAGTCTAGCTACAAGTGGAGCAGGAAGGAATGGAAGAAGAAAAAGGAAGCTCATTTCTGAGCTGACCTCTAAGAACTTTAATCCACAACTGGTTTTTAATTTTTGGAAATGCCTCAATCTCAGCTGTCAAAGCCATTATAGGTGGAAAACAAATAAGCAAACACTAAATGGCTTGTGGTTTTTCTTGCAGAAGGTGATCGTCTTCGGGGCTATGTGGGGGACATTTCCAGAGAATTTCCTGTGAACATTAATCAGACAAATACTGACAAAGGAAATGCTAAAGCTGGCGAGTGCAAGTAGGAAACAAGATGAGACCCTCTCGGTCTTATGCAGTGTTGAAACAAATTCCACGTATGGAGGGAACTTCCCCTGTCAGTCTCAGTCCTCACTATTACTGTTGGGCAGCAGTGTCTAAATCTCCAAAGGGCTTCCATTCAATCGTTCATTCATCAAACACTTATTGAGGTACTGAGTGGGCGCTTGAGATTTAGGAGTCAGTGACATATGGTCTTTCCTTGAAGAATCTCACAGTATAATGTGGGAAACATATTAGTAAGCAGGTCCTTTTATTAAAACTACATAGCAGAGGTCTTAAGAACATATGAGAGGGGGTGGCTGTGATTGGCTTAAGGTGGATGAAATGAGGTTTTAAGGAAAATTTTTCAGAGGGGAGAACATTGATCCAAACTTCAAATTGGATTCTGTCCTTAAGGACAAGGGAGTGTCAATTAAAATAGTGCTATAAGAGATGTCTTTAACAAAAACTCAGATCATTGAGTGTCCACACATCATGCATAAGATATACATGGAGAAGATAAGAGTGGAGAGATTGGGGTGGAACATGTAGGGTTATGAGAGCAAGCAAAGGACTGTGTACTTTATTCTTCAGATGACAGACAGCCATGGAAGGGTTTTGTACAAAAAATATTTCTCTTAGGAAGCTTGCTGTGCCAACACTGTGGAGGATGAATTTCATAGGAGCAAAACCGGAGTTAGGATCAGTTAAGAGTTTCCTCTAATAGTCAAGAACACTGATGGTCTAAACTAAGGTGATGTCAGTGAACATGAAAAAGCATTATAATTTAAAGTATCCAATAATAATATTGATGATCATCGTAATGAGTAATTTCACAGCATTACTACAAGAAAGTCACTGTTCTAATGATCATAACAAACTTATTAAGAGGTACTATTATTGTTATCGTTTTACAGATAATGAAATCAAAACCAATGAGGCTATGAAGCTTGCCCAAGGCCATTTGTCACTGAGGTGGATGATCCCAGGAAGTCCAGGGTCAGGCAGTGAGGATGTGGTTATATCTGCATTCAAAGCTTGAATCTTGGCATGAGTTAGGGACCTGAAATGAGCTCCCTTCCCCAATAGTGCTCAGAAAATTAGGTTTCTGCCAAGATCATTCAAGTGGAGATATTCCATTAGTAGTAAGAGATGGAAGACTGACTCTTGAGAAAGGCATCTGAGCTAGAGGGATGGGTTTAGGAATTGCTAGCAAATAGCTGGTAAGTGAAGCCTTATAAGTGAAGAAGATCATTTAAGAAAAGGAAGTGGAAAACGGAAGAGTAGAGATGAGACAAGAAGAGGTTTGAGGACCTCATGTGATGTGAATATTAAAGGACTGGTAGAGGAAGGAGAATCTATTAAGGAGATGGAGAAGGGCCCGTCAGAGACGAGGGAAGGCTGTTATTAGAGTGAGTTCAAGGCGAGTGTAAATAAGGGACCTTCAAGAAGAAGGAAGAGAACATTAGGACCAGAAGCTACAAAGATCCAAGGTAAGAATAAAACTAAAAAAGTATCTATCAGTTTTGACAAACTGATGGTGACTTTGGGAGGGGCAGTCTTAGTGGAACACCAGGAACAGGTGTTAGATTTGAGTAGGCTGAAGCGGGATTGAAAGGCTAAGTCTTAGAGCCAGTGAGTGCAGACCACTCTTTGAAGAGTGTGGTCAAGGGGTACAAGACAGTGTCCACTCAGCGATGATAAGTAATGTAGAAATTAGGGATTCATTATAGAAATTAGTCTCTATGCAAATGTAAGAGGAGCTGAGGAAGTGAAGGCATGGAGGGAGGATGTCAGAGGGTCAGTGGAACAAGCACTAAACAGACAGCCTGAAGAACTGCTCCCAGTGGACAGGCTGAAACTTGAAGGAAAATCCTAGAAGCAAGTCTAGTTGTTTCAGTGGGACCACAAAAGGGAGCTCATGGGAGTTCTGTGGAAACTGTTGCCCCTGGGGTAGCTGTCGGCTCTGCAGAGCTGCTGCTCTGAGTTCACAGGTGGACATGGGGCAGTCACTGGTTAGCAGGGCTAATGGTCGTGAACATGCTAGACACAAAGGAGAGGCAAGCAAGAAGAAGCCAGAACCCACTGAGCGCTTCTGCATCTGTTCCTTTGCCAACACGTCTAACTGTGGTGAGCTTCTGAGAACAAGGCTGCCTTCTGCTTCAACTCTGCCCTCCAAAGTTGATGCCAGTTCCTCTACTGGCAAACAAAGACCCACGACACACAGTGAAGGATGTCCTGGGAAACATGGTTTTCAGCCTCAGCCAAGCTGGCAAAACACAGTCCATCATGGAAGGGGGAGAAATAAAGGGTGGAAGCTTTGCTCTGAGAGATGACCCTTGAGAATGCCACAGTGCACGAGGTTGTAGCACCACGGCAGTGACTCAAGAGAGACACAGAAGGGTGCAACGTAAGACATGGGTGGAAGGATTAGCCTATGATGGGAGAATGGACTCTGAATTCTTGGAGGAAGGGAAGGTGGCAAGAAAGTGCGTGTCCATGGATACCTTCGCTGGTGGAGGGGAGGGTGGAAAATGTAGGGCCCTGTATGTAGAAAGGAAAAGGGAGGAAATGAAGCCCCAAATGGGGAACAGAGTAAGTCTTAAATAAAGCCAAGACCTTGGAATATTTTGTGAGGCCAGGAAAAAGAATGGTGTAGCTCTGAGAGGGATCTTGTAGCTCCAAAGCGCGTGACTCCAGACTGAGTAATTGAATAAAGACTGAGAGTTTGGTTGCTAAGAGCAACATGGGCAAGGAAAAGCACAGTTTTTACTGATCTGGAAAAGGAGCTTTTGCAACACAAGGTGTGATTCAGTGCAGGGAAGGAATCGCAGTTTTATCGCTCCCGTGTCCAGCACAGTGCTCTATTTGTATTTGATGAACTGAAGTGAAAATGTGGTAATAAGGAACTATGAGGAACGGGACGAGCATGGAGATCCTCTGATGGGCAGCTCACTTGAGTCTGTAACAATTAGGTGGCTCTTTTGAGCACAGCAGCTCAACCTCGGCACGTGGGAAGCTCTTCCAAACATTATAGGGTGTTTAGCAGCACCTCTAGTCTCTACCCATTAGGCGCCAGTAGTAGTCTCCCAGTTGTAACAACCAAAAATGTCTCTACTTGTTATATGTCCCCCAGAGAACAAAATCACTTCTAGTGGAGAAACACTGGTTTAGAAAAAAGTACCTCAAATTGCTTCATTTTGTTAAACTCAACTTCCAAAGCACTGGGAGGGATTTGGGTTGAAGATCGAAAGAATTTTCCTGAAAACAGAAAACAACTTAAACGTCCAATGAAACATGACAGTAATCATGGTACAAGTATATAATATTCCACAGCCACTGGGGACAATAGTGCAAAAGTATATCTCGTGAGGATATGCTCCAGAATCATCGAAAAAAGCATGTAGGTGCACAGAGGTGTGTGTATTTGGCTGTGGCAAAACAGTTCTAGAGGACATACACTAAAGTTAGCAGTGAAAATCTTGGGGAAGGGCAATGCGGGAAGAAGTGCAAGCTTTTCTTGCATTCCTAGTTTGTGTCTGTATTTTCCACAAGTGTATACAATTATTTTTTAAGGTGGATATAGGGAGAGAGGGATTTGGCATTTCTACACCAAAAGGTTAGGGTTCATTTGTTATTTGTTTAAATTTATTTGTCTTTTGTCCTGAAGTTATATGCCAAAGAGGTACCCTAATTTGACCCTTGTAGCAGCTCCTTTAATGTATGGGATTTTCTGGCGAAACTGAATCAAGCTTATCTCAGGGCTGGAAAATGGGCAAACTGGGCCACTCCCCGTAAAATTCTCCTTCCATCAACTACAAGATCGTCTAAGGAACCATCCAGAAGAGTCTGGAAGAAAAGTGTGCAAAGAATAGTGGCCTTGAAGCCCCCCTGCATGCTGATGATCCAATAAAGGGAAAAACAGCCTCAGGCTCCTCTTTGGGAACTTTCACTCTTTGACCTAAATTGGCCGGGGGCCTCTTCTGAGTAACAGCCACTCATTGGGCCACCTGTATATCTTTAATTACCCACTGGCTCCATCCAGTAAGCAGCTCTTTCCTTTCCCCACAGGCCACAACCCTGAAGAGGCAAAGCCTTCAGGCTTCAGTGAGTCAGCCCCGCTAGGGCCAGAGAAGAACAAAACGGGGGGGGGGGGGGAGGACAGCTAATCTGGGGGATCCCAGACACCTGAAGACAGTCAAGCTCTGGGCAGCCAGGAAGCTACACTTCTTCTGCAGGGCCTTTTGTTTGAGGGGCTCAGAGCGGGGGCCGGGAGGGAAGGTAGAGGAAATGAAGAACCCTCTCCAAAGCAACAGAAGTGATTTCTTCTTGTGTATTTATAAAGAGAAGTTTTTAAAAGTGAGATTTGTTTGACAGTGAGTCATCCCCAACATTTGATGGATATGATTCAGATGACCTTCCCTGACAGCATATTCTGAAAATACGGGCTAAAGTTTCCTGATTGTTCAGAAACCCTCAAAGAGTTCTAAAAGGCAGCAGCATCATCAGTTGGATTTTTAATCATCCATATTTTGGGTGGTATTGCTGATAGGTTCAAAGCAAATAATAACAACCCCTGGCCCTGTTGGGAGAAATACTGGCAATCATTAAGCTGTCATCAGGTGCAGAGCATAAATAAAGTGAAATTCAAGAATCATAAGTTCTAGGATCCTTTCCTCAATAATTAGCAG
Source organism: Otolemur garnettii (assembly GCF_000181295.1). Classification (NCBI taxonomy): domain Eukaryota; kingdom Metazoa; phylum Chordata; class Mammalia; order Primates; family Galagidae; genus Otolemur; species Otolemur garnettii. Next base: position 55,265,873 of record NW_003852396.1, read on the forward strand.
AATGATCTGACCTTGAGCAAGGCACTTGACCTACCTCATTTTTGTTTGCTCAGATATAACATGAGAATAGAGGCAGACTATACAATGTTAATGTCCACCCAGCCTCCTTGAAAGCCCAATACTTACCAAGGTTAGCGTCCTTTTCTTGCAACCTTAGCATTTTATGTTTGTCCCTTTAATAACACCTAGCACAGAATGTCTCATTGCCTCTCTGGTCTATAAGCCCTCTGTAGACTATAGGCAGAATCCCTGCCTTATTCACCACTTATTCCCAGAACTTGGAACGTTGCCTGTACATGACAGATAATCAATAGGTATTTGTTGATCAAAAGCATGATTGATCTTAGAGTACCCCAATTCCAGCTACCAGTCTCATTCTACTACCTTCTGCTTTCTCATTATATTTAGAATAGAAATTCCTGCCCAGGCTTTGGGTAGTCCTTGAGTCACTTTAGAAAACCAGCTATTCAGATACTTGTCAGTCTCTGAATGAGACCAAATGAGGCCACTGTTGTGGTCATGGGCATCTACCTGTCAGCTATCCAAGTACAAGAGTACATTTATAACCAACTGAGCTCTGAAGTTCATTGCTGTGTATGCTCCACAGCCACTCCTCCCAAGGGCTCCTTCTAGCCAGTGACTGAGAGCCCTCTTTTTCAGGATACTAAAGTAGATCTTTTCCTAGAAATCGTAGGTCCTGTAATGAGCAACTTTAACTTGAGGATTCAATGGCCTTGCTAAACTGTCCTCACAACTTAGAACTCAAAGACGCTCCCAAACTTCTTTCTTTCCTCCTTCCACTCCCTCCCTCCTTCCTTCTCTCCTTCACATTTACAGCTGGTGGCTCTCCTCTGACACCCCTGCCATTCTATTTCATAGATATTTCACATAACACATGTTGTCTAGTTCATCTTGTTTTTGCACCTGCTTCTTGGAGGACCTAGACTAACACAATCATATTCTACACAGTATCCTCAATACCCAACTGTCCTGTTTGTCTTTCACCCCACTCCTAGTAATCTGGACCAAGGGTAGCTTAATCACATTTGCTCTCCAGAAATTTGAAATTGGGAGTCACAGGTAATATGCACATAAGTCTTTGGGTATGGCTCTAAATTAAAGGAAAAAAATAGTAACCATGGGAAGCCATCTTCTGATCATGGTCTATTTTAGAAATGTGGAGAAAGCCAGTCTGTAAATTTAAAAAATGACCCAAACTCTAGAGACCTAAAGATAGTACTGCCTGGGCACCAAGTGAGGGACAGTGGCACTTCATTCTAGCTATCCTTAACTTCTGCAAGATATTTAACAACCTATCCAATGCACTCCATTTTTAGCTTATGCTAGTTGCTCGTGATAAGAAAAACCTGGACTGAGAGTCAGCATTGAGACCTAATGAAGTTTCACTGACAAAATAAGCCCAATGTTAACATCTAACAGAGAATAGCTGGCAACTCCCTCCCCAAAGAGAAGCCATATGCCCTAAAGGGTGATCATATAATTTATCTTCTACACTATGATACTTTTGAGAGTGAAAGGGGAGTGCTATTCATAGTTGCACTAAAACTACAGGCTTGATCCAAGATTATATTGGAAAAATCAGGGCCTGCTATGGTCACACTACCTCCATAAGGGGAGCCAGTTAGCAGAAAAATTAATGAGGCTGGACACGGTTGTGGTGATATCCCTTAAAGTATCTTATTGAAATCACAATTGTCTCTAAGAAAGAATTTTTGAGAGTATTTCTTCATGTTATCAATATGCATAAAAGGAAAACTAAGGTCCAGAGAAAAGCAACATGCCCAAGGCCACTCAGCTGATAAGTGGATGAGCAGGACTGAAACCCAGGTCCCTCTGGTCTCCTAGTCCAGTGCTCATTCCTTTATGCAGTAGCCTTTAGAGGTGTTGATTCCCTGTCAGTGAGAGCTCATGACTCCTCTTTGTACCTGTAATATCAAGGCCACTCAGAGAGCATATTTTCTGTGAGAATACCATAGTCCGTGCCTGAGACTACAGATACTACTGAACCCTATGTGCACTGTGTGTTTTCCTGTACATCTACATCTATGATAAAGTTCAATTTATAAACTGGGGGCAGTAAGAGATTAATAATTTCTATTAATAAAAAAGAACAATTATAATAATATACCATAACAAGAGTTATGTGAATGTGGTATCTCTCTTCTTCCAAATATTTTATCATGTGTAATATTTTCAGACTACTGTTGACTACAAGTAACCGAAACTACAGATATGGGAAATAACTACTGTGTTTCAAAAACATTCATTGGGGTATGTCCTTGTGCCATGTGGCAGATTGTAATTTCCAAAGATGGTTGCATGATATCTCCTACCCCCTAGAATAAGCTGTTCTACAGAGGATTCTTGTCACTCTCCTATCAAGAGGTAGAATGTATTTTTCTACCACTTTGAATCTGGGGGAGCCCTAGGACTGTTTTGACTAAGAGGATTGGTGGAAGTGAGGTTGATGTAGTGTGACCTCCTTACAACTTCTGCTTGGGCTTCTTGGAACGCTTACTTTTAGGAAGTTGCCTTATGGAATTCAGCTATCTTGCTGCAAGATGGCTAAGCCACCTGGAGGTTGGTCCACAGCCCAACCAACCTTCCATCCAATACCCAGCATCAACTCCTGGCCATGTGAGTCATCTTGGACACCTAGCCCTGTTGAACCTTCAGATGACTGCAGCCCAGCCAATGCACAACTGAAGTTTCATAAATGATGCCAAGTCACAATCACCCAGTGGAACCAAGTCAACCCACAGAACCATGAAACACAACAGTAATTTTTTAAGCCATTAAATTTTAGAGTGCTTTGTTAAATTGCAATAGACATCCAGAACACTCAGACTCTTCTCTCCAAGTTCAAACTAAGCCCAAGCTGGGAACGGACCACTCTCTTGAAGGAAAATGCCCATCTCCTAATTATAGCAACTGTGAATAATCTGCTGTATGTCAAGAGAGCTTGGGGGAGCTTAAAGTACCATTCATCTGAGATTTAACACCCAGAGATAGGAACTATGAGTTCCAATGATATCTTTTCATGGAATGGATGAAGGTAAAACTCCAGGAATACTTGGTACTCCATCCATGACTTGGTCACTTACTTCTCTGCCTCATCCCCGAAACTCTCTGTGCAATCCAGCAAAGTCTCATAGTTTCTTGCCTCACTGATGGCAACTGTTTTATTGCACCATGCCACGCTAATGTGTGGTCTTACCCCAAATTCCATTCTTATCTCAGTTCACTTACTCCAATCTTGCACATCCTTGGTGTGGTTTGAGACTGGATGTTCTCTTTGCAGTTGTCTCCCTAAATGCTTTGCATTTGTCTATCTAAGGAAGTGACACATGTATTAAAGCTACTTGTTAATGTATCCAAATCCTCAAGGAGGATGTAAGCCTTTAGGTGATAGAACAGTCTTACCTCTCTATTATTGATCATTCATTCATTCATTCATTTATTCATCGTCTTCTTCTTTGAATCCTCAGCATTAGGTCAGATGTTGATTAAGAAATGTTTGATGGAGAAAAACCAAGGAGAGTCAATGAAAATATGTGGAAGACTTTCAATCAATCTCTTCCCTTTTAACAAGCCCCTCTCATTAACAACTATTTCTCTACCAATAATAATCACAACAAGAAAAGGAAACCCTGATAAAACATTGATTATTTGCTAGGAACTCTTTTAAGTATTGTTTATCCACAGTACATATAATCCTGACAAGACTGTGTCATCATCTTCATTTTACAGATGGGAAACTGAGGCAAAACAAGGTGAATGGTTTATCCAAGAAGTTTGTAAGATGCACAGTTAGGGTCTGAACCTGCACGCTGTGGTTCTGCCTGGACTCTGACCTACCCTTCAGCATTGCCTTTCTGGAACTAATCAGCATGGCATGAAATCCCCGGGAGGACTCGGGGTTAACCTCTCCTGGCTCCACTCTACCATGCTCCATCTGGGGCAAGTTGCTAGTAACTGCTGCATTCCCACAGGGAGACAAGGTTAATGAAAGGGGAAGAAAGCAGATAAATAATTTATCACCTGGGCACTGAGAAGAGATTTCTTGGATTAAGAGTCAGGAAACTCAAAAGACATGTTTTAGACAATAAGGTAATAAATGACACAATATTATCCAATTGGCTACAGGCTCTTTCTGGCTCAGGAGTCTACAGTTCACCTGATGTGGCTCCTGCCTGCTTCTGTCCTTCCAACATAATCCCTCTGCAAACAGAGGCAGATATCCTCCCACCCACCTCTACCAAAATGAATTTGCCTGCAAAGCCTGAATTCCTTTATTTTTTAAGGAGTGAATCTCCCCAGTTATTAAAGACATATGTTGAGCTAGTGGGATTAGGAAGGGAGTTGGGGAGATGATGAGATGAAAAGACATTCTGGGTAGGGCACCCACCTCGGTGGGGTTCCTGGGAAAATGTGGCTAAGCCAGCAATAGAGTCATTGAGGATAGCAGACATCTAGTCACCAAAATTCCAAAACAAAACAGAAACCCCATTTTCTTGTTCTCTAGAATAGAAATTGTTATTATTTTCTCTTTGCATGCAAGATTGACTGGTAAATGAGAGTGTGGGCTCTGGGCCCAGATTGTCTGGCTTGGGATTCTAGCTGTACTGCTCACTAGCTGTGGGAGCAGGCATAGGGTTCTTAATCCCTCTGTACTTCAGTTTCCTCATCTATTAAGCGGGGGTAATTATAGCACCTGCTTCAGGATTACTCTGATGAATATGCATGTAAAGCACTTAGAAAAGTGCCTGTACATTGGAAATACTTGGTAAATATTAACTTTAAAAAAACAGCCTCAGCAAAATATACAAAGACGAGAGCTCACGCCATCTTTGTAGAAGGCAGTGGAACCGAGATTCTTCAGGTTACTTCTTCCTGTGGCCAGAGGTTAGAGGTCAGAGAGTAGGGTCTCACCTGATGGGCTAGAAGTCAGGAGGAAGAAACTGCTGAATCTAGAGAGATGTCATTTTCCATCATTTGGGTCATTTTCACCCTATCTCTAGTTGTTCATTTATTAAACACAAGTAGTTATTAGATTCTTCTCAGCAAGTCCTGTGGTAGGTATCAAAGATAGTGAAATGAGTAAAACAGAGTCTGTGCTGTTGAAACATCATGTTTTGGGAGGTGGTGGGGACTGAGATGTAGAATGTACGTGAGTTCTCATGTTCCCAAGATCTTGGTTTAAGTCTTGGCTCTAACTTCTGAGAAGGTGAGTAACCTCAGGTTTGTGACTCTTCTAAACCTTGGATTTCGTATCTATAAAATGCAAGTAATATAACATCTACTTGATAAGGTTTCATGAAGCATAAATGAGAAAATTCACATACAATGCTTAACACAGAATTTGGCACACAATACACACTCAATAATTATAACTTTAAAAGAGAAGTGACAGCATAGATAAAAGAAAAGTGATGGGCAACAGGACAGCTTTGAAGGAAACAGTGGCTGTGTAAAGAGCTGCAGGGAGCTGAGGAGGCGGGGTAGGTATTAACTCCACCATGGAGTAGGGGAAGTGAGCTGAGTGGGAGAGATTGCAGAGAGTAGAGAATATTGCAATTTTTTTTTTTTAACAATTGGGAGTTTACCAAGAGAGAAAAGAAGGGCATTTTATGGAGAGGAAATGGTAGGAGCTAAGACACAGAGCAAAGAAAAGAGACTGCAAGTTCAAAGAAGGGAAACTCAGTGAAGTGGGGAGGGGAGAGAGGAAAGGGCATGTGAGGCCAGGCCATACAGGAGACTTGTCTTGGACTTTAGACTTTATCCTGTAGGGCAAAATGTTCCAACATCTGTTCTGTAAAACATTTCACGGAGGAAGATGTTAACAACCACTGCGTGAACAAGGTTGGCATGTCAGTAATCTTGGGAAGTGCAAGGTTGAGCTCAAATGAGCTCCTGACTTTCAGGCTCCTCTGTGCTTCAATATACAAAGGGACCTCTCCTTTTGAGAAGGAGAAGAGTATACAGAGGGTCCCCAAAAAGTTTGTCCCATGAGCTCTGTTATGAGTTCTGAGAAGTTCTGTCAGGCAAATATCACTGTAGGTAAGACAGTAGAGGTTGCACATTCAGATTCATGTTTGTTTGCTTGCTTGTTTGTTTTTAGACAGAGTCTCACTTTGTCACCCTTGGTAGAGTGCCATGGTGTCATAGCTCACAGCAACCTCAAACCTCACATAGCTCACAGCAACCTCAGCCCCCAAGTATCTGGGACTGTAGACATCTGCCACAACACCCAGCTATTTTTTTTTTCAAGTATGAGATCTCACTTAGGCTGGTCTCCAACTCCTGATCTCAAACAATCCATCCTTCTCAGCCTCCCAGCATGCTAGAACTACAGGTGTGAGCCATCAAGCTTGGTCAGGTTCATGTTTAAACACAGTAGAACAGAAGTTTGAGGATGAGCTAGGACCAAAGGCAGGAGACGAAAGGAGAGGCCAGCACAATGGTGCCCAGGACAGACAGAAGTTGAGAATCCCATCACCATCAGCAGGAAAAAGGGAAGCAACTCAGAGTAGCAGTTACTAGCAGGGACTTTGGAGCCAAACCTCTCCGCTTTGAACCCCAGCTTTTTCCCTCAGTAGCTAATAGCCTTGGACAAATGACTTCACCTTTCTATGCCTCAGTCTCCTCTTGGGATATAGTGTGAGGATTGAATGAACTAATATTTATAAAGCGCTCAGAATAGTGTCTAGTACATATTAACACTACCAGAGCATTTGGTTAATTAAATGGAGAGGACATGATAGAATGATCAGGGGGATTTGATTGGAGCAAGTCAAGAGGCGAGTGTGCACCGTGCAAAGCATATCCCTGCCCTCTTATCCTACACTGGTTTCTTTTATCTTTCATGTGATTCTGGCTCCCTTCCTTCTTTGTTTTGCTTATAGACTAGAGCAGTCATATCTCTTGACAGAGAGGCAAATCAGAGCTTTGTATGAACAGTGAACTTATAGGAATGCAAATAAAATAAAATAAAATGATTTTAAAAATAATAAACACTTCTTATGTTAAAATGATATGTTTACATAAAAATATGCATTTAAATGCATACATATGAAAATGTAAGTGGTGTGAGCCACTCATGTGTCCATCATCACACCCAGAGAGCCTACCATGGGACAAAGCATTGGCCCAGGAAGTCTCCATTCCACTGTTCTACAGAGAAAGACAGAACCTTGCTGAACTGAGGATGATGCCAAGGTTTAAAGGTATATATTTTTTTTATGGCATATGTCCTTGGTGCAAGCCAACGTAGTCTGACGTGCAACTAGAGGAATAGAAATCTCTTTCTGGAAGATGCATCAGCTATGTTGCTAGCCTTAGGGTAGGTACTTCTATAAAGACTTTAAAGGTAATTCTGATTATGTGGTATTTTTCTATAACACATTTCAGAGCATTACTTCCATGCAAACTAAAACTCTTTTAACAGGTAGAGCTGAGATTGTGACTCAGGTCTTTCTGACTCCAAAGTCATTGCCTTTTTCACCACAGATGATGTCTAATAATTAAACCCACAAACTCATCCTAAAAAACGTGCTACATACATCACTGCTGAATTTTACTATGATCACCTTTGAAGTACTCCCCTTGGAAGCTGTGCACTGATACCAGCACCTAGCCCACTCTTTTGAGCAATTTTGGAACTCTTCCTGGAATGGCCATCAGAGCTATGTTCATCACACAGCACACAAAAACATGTAACAACAATAATGAACACCACTCAGCAAGACACCACCACGAGTTGACACAAACAGTTATGAGATACTGACATGCCAAGGTTAGGAAACCTTACTGAGTTGTTTGTACAGTGCTACCAATGAAAGCACACAGATAGCAAGTCTGTGAACTTAACTGTCAGACCTCCTATGACCACAGCTCTGATGTTCATTCAGAAAAGGAGTTCCAAAATTGCTTTGGGGGGGAGACACTAGGCACTGACATCTGTGTATAGCTTCACAAGGGTGACTATAGTGATAGTCAGCAATGAGGTATGCAGCACTTTTTCTAGGATGAGTTCACAAACTTACTTGTCAGACCTCGTAGACCCTTGTAGAGAAGAGCTTGTGATTCACCCACTCATGACTTGAATACATCTTAGTTAGGTGTCTGAAGCACACCAGGAAATTAGACAGACGCTAGGAATAAAGTGGAGAACAAATCAGGCACCGGCCCTGTTCTCATGGGACTTCTGGGCTCCCAGAAAGATGTTGAACCAGAAATGAACAGATGCAGGGCAGGAAGGGAAGACCAACTCTCCATCATATCCACTCATGTGCACTCACCACTCTCTGTAACCCTGTTGGTAACCAAAGACCTAAAACACAGGCCTAGGTGTCATAATCAAGTCAAATAAAAACCAGGCCCAACTTTCAGAATTTAGAGTCTCAGAGAGCACAGTTAAGCCCAGTGATTTCCCATTCTGCTACCCATTGGAGTCATCTAGGAGTATATAAGCTCATTCATGATAAATGTAACTAAGAAAAATCTGTGTAAGCTACAGACTAAGAGGCTTAGAGCTGACCCAGAGAGAAGATGCTGTATGTCCACACTCTCACAAACTAGATAAAAGGGTGCACTATGTTTTAGAGATAGAGGGGTGGCAGGGAATGGAACTTTAGTAGACCAGCAATGATGGCAGACGTCAGAGCTGGAATTCTAGCTCTGCTGCTTTTTAGCTAGGGAACCTTGGATGTGTTGTTTAACCACATTAAGACCCCAGTTTTCACATAATAGGATTAAATAAGTCAATAGAAGTAAACCCCTTAAAAGAAAAAATAGTATATAGCCAATACTTTTAAAATGTCAGCTCATACTATTTCTCGCATGATGGGAAAATCCCACTGATCAACATGAAGTTTGGGGAGTAGGACTTACACTCCCCTGTATCCTGGTGTATTTTTTCTTCTGGGGTTCAGGTTTCCTAACATTGTATGGGTCCTCTGTTGTTCTGGGTTTCTAAATCACCACATTCTGTACCCTAATGTCTCTTTTAATTCATGCTTTACTTTTTCTTTGGATTTGGGTGTTGTGGTAAATTCAAAATAGTTTCACATTCTTTTCTTCTCCTCCTCTTGAAAAATAGAGTCTAATTGCTGTTCTCGTTAATCTGGGCTAAGCTTAGCATCTGCCTCGATCCATAGAATGTAGTAGAAATGACATTCTAAAACGTGGAGATGGAGTGATAAGAAGCCTTGGCACTTCTGCCTGGGCATCTTGGAACACTGATTCTGGGGAAGCCAATTGCCTTGTAAGAAGTCCAACCACCCTGAGGCCACCGTGCTAGAAAGAGCACTTGGAGAGATCACATGGCGAGGTCCTGAAACTACACGTGGACAAACAGGCCTGGACAGCTCCCATACTCACCAATCCTCAACCATTCTTTCCATTGATACCCAGGAATCAAGTAGTGCAAGATGAGTCTTCCCTGCCAAGCCTGGCCTTAATTACACATTTATGAGCAAAATAAATTAGTAAGGTTTAAAGTGGTTTATTTTGTAGCAATAGATAATTGGAGCAAGAGTTTATAAACTTAGTCTAGGAGTAGCTTTATTGGGAGAGTAGAACCATCTATAACCTATGGTACAGATGTCATGAAGAAGAAATGATACACATTCTGTGAATCTGAGTAAAGCTGGTCTTAGCAACTCAGCTGCCCACCTATATGTTGCTGATCTAACTAGAGTTAAACCTCAATATTCCTTCCGTTGCTGTAAAGATTGCTTTTGTGTTCTCTATGGCTAAAAACATATCCTAGAAGAGGGACACTGAGGATAACTGAGAGGCAGAGGTGATTCACAAAGTTGAGTCTAAAAAAGGAAGTGATTCATATGTTAAGGATGTGTGACTTCCCGTTCAACAAAACTTTATTGAGGATCTTCCATGTACCAGCCTACGTACTAGAGAAGCAAAGGTGAGACCCACATGGGTGCATAAATAGAGACGTAGGGCCAATAATTCCCTTCCATTTGGCTAAGATCTATACCAGAGGCTAAGTGCAGGGTTCAGTGGGGCACATGAGAGGATACATTCAACTCTACCCCAAGAGACTGGGAAAGACTTTGTGAAGTGGTACTTAAGTTGAGTATTGAAGAATGAATAGGAGTTCACCAGGAAGCCACTGAAGAGGCAACCAGAGCACAGTGGTTAAGTACACACAATCTGGAAACAAAGTGCATGGCTCCAACTCCTGGCTCTGTCGCCACTGACTTGATAGGCTAGGATACGTTATTCAACCTCTCCGAGCCTCAGTTTCTTTTTTAAAAAATAATGATTGGCATACTTTGCAGACTTGTTTTGAGGGTTAAAAACATCATGACACATAAAGCACGACTTGTCTCTGACAGAGAAAATAGCACACACAAAAGTATAAACAAGAAAGAAAGGAACAGCATGGCAGGGTGAGCAAACCGCTAGCAGTTCACAGTGACTAGCGCAAGGAGTCTCTGGGGACACGAGGAAGGGGGTAAGCCGGCAAGCTGCAGAAGATGAAGCCAGTAAAGTCAGCAGGGACCAGATCCCTGCAAATCTCACATGCAATGCACATATTTTTATCTTCTAGGATACTTAGGCTTCACCACAATATATTCCTAGGAGGAAATATCAGAACCACTGTTTGGGTGGTATCTTTTCTCCCAAGCTTTTTTGAGGTTATAGATCCCTAGTGCTTCATAATACACAGTAGCAAACATAGACATAGACAAATTCTTCTTGATACATGAATACTCTGTCTTCTGGGTACCGGCAATCTGCCACATCAGGGAAAGGAGAGACGAGACTGCCCAGGAGAGCTTATCCAAACTGTGGCGAGGGAAAGGATGGGGGTGGCGGAGGGATGTGAGAGAAGCTAGGCAGTAAAAGGCCAAGGACCAGGTAGTGGTAAATCAGAAGCCATTGGCAGGGTTGCAAGCAGATGAAAATCCTTACATTTCAGGAACATCACTTTGCGGGCAGCTGAAGGAAGCATTGGGACAGTAGAAGAAGCCGTTGGGTGCTGGAAGAAGATAGATGAAGAAGCGCATCCTGCCATGGTCTAGGGTGGAGATTACTGGGGACCAGTTAAGAAAGTGGGGATGGAGAGGGAAAGGAGGGGCACAGCAGGCAGACTAGGCACATAATGAAAGCCTCCAAATAGCTGGTGCACTTGAATTCTTCAGCCCAGGCCAGGGCCCTTTGGCCTTTATTGCAATTATCTCCCTGTCTTCTCCCTCGGAACAGACCGAACAGATTTATTTTTTAAACTTGGATGTCTTGGATACATGTGAACAATGTGGCAGGCTCTGTTTTAGGCAACAGAAGGATAAAGATTATTCTCTCGTAGGATTATCTCCCTGTATATAGGCAAAAGACCACAAGTAATCTTGACCCGCTAACTTGTGGGTTTTTTTCAGCTGAGAGCCAGAACCACAGGAAGGTCATTTCTTAACCCCCATAATCAGGTAGAATTTCCCCTTGGCTGCTCTTGCAACCAGGTGCAGGCCTCGTTTCTGAATCCTGCTCGACTCAGGAGCACTGCCTTCATTGGTAAGCAGAGAAGTGAGGGGAGAGGAGGGCAGCCAAAACATTCTGTCTTCACATCTAAATCCCTGGAGATTAGAACTCATCATTATATGGTGACTCGGAGTCTTCTGACAAGAAAAGCTGAGACATAAATCCCCTCCATTGTAAAACCATGAGGGAAGTAAGCCAGCCATGTTTGAGAGCCTCATTCACAAAATCTCTCTGATCTCCAGGAGCTTCACTCAGCACCTCAATGCCTGTGGTTCCCCACCTATTACACCATGGATGCAGCCTGCTGGCTGCTCTTCTTCCCAGGGGAGGTGAAAGATGCCTGTGTGGATGCTTCTGCCCTCTCGAGCTCTGAACTACTAGTACAGGGTGCTTCTTGGATAGATCCACATATTCGGGTGAAATACTTGTTACCAAGCTTTCTTGTTCACAATGATTATGATGACAATGTAATGAAGCATCATGCCTTTTGTGCACACTAGGCCAAAAAGGCAAAACAGGTTGGGCAGGGAATCCAGAGGGGAAAAACACAGGAAGGACACTGAATCTCTCTCTATGAAAAGAGGAGGCTTGGGGGTCTGAGTTCCTGGCAGGATCTGAGAATCTGAGCTAGGCAAGGAAATCAGAGCAGGGGGGGTGATTCTGGGTGGGGGGAACATCTGCTTGCTGCTTCTCCATTTTATGGAATGGAGTGGTTATCTTAAGGAATGACATCTGAGGACAAGCCAAATCGATGCTACCCGGCTGTCCCAACCTCAGGTCATTTGGGTAGAACAGACAGACAGAAATACTTCATATGCTGACTCCTGGGAAGCAGACTAGGGGATTGGTTAGGAACAAGAGAATCTGAGGGAGAGAAGGAAATCTGGATAAATTTTATGAGCTAAAGAACATGGTAGCAAAGGCTCCGATCATGCCCAGTAAAGCAGCTAGAAGTACCAACCTGACTTGCAAAGATAACAGCATCTAATTCTGGATGCCCCCCACATGGCTGGGTAATCAAGGAAACCTCATTTTACTGATGGGGAAACTTGAGGCTAAGGGAACTGAAACAAATCAGGCAGGTTCACACATCTAGTCAATAGCAGAGATAGGATGAAATCCAGGACTCTAAAAATCATGTTCTTTGCGTTACATCACATGATTTATAGATGTCTGAAGAGGAATAAAACTCTGGGCTCTCAGATTAAAAGACAGATGTGAACCAACGGAACAAACTGGAGTGACAGTAAGGGCCAGTTAATAGAAATGGGATGGAGCTAGGAAGGCACTGAAACCACAGGAGAGGATGACAGAAAGACATGAAGATGCGGGAGTGTGGGGAAGGGGGCAGAGGATTCAGAGGTGGGGTCCACATCAGAGAGACATCACAGGACTACCAAGTGGACATGCACTTCCTGATCAGCCAGGGGGATGCAGGTTGTTGTCTGAAAGGCATTCAGACACCACCTTGGCTTCTTAAGAGGAACATGGCAAGATAGCTACATAATTTGATGGTCTCAGTGCAAAGCGAGACTCCTTGTCCAAGAAGCAGGGAAAAAGTGTTGCTAAAGTACTAAACCGTAATTCTTTTTCCTGTCTTTTTTCTCCCTCTCAACTGTCATGCATTTTTATTTGCTGTTTGATGTTGTGCCCCTCCAAGCATGGGATTCTCAGCAGGCGGGCACAGACGCTCACAGGCACCCAAGGTCCTGCTCTGCAATTTGTCAGGTGCATGAGCAGCCACCAGCCGCAGAGCTCCCCAATCCACCACCAGGCTGGTGGCACGGAAGTCATTCTCCCCTCCCTGCCGGCCCAGACCCTCACAGAGAGTGGCTGACATCCAAGGGATTATTGCCAACTCTGCACCATGGTGCAGAAGGGTGGCCAAGGCAATGCGGACCCCATGCGGGAACAACAGCCACTGGGCTTTGCCCCCAACACAGAACCTACAGTCCCTGTTCCCAGACCCTCATTATAGGCAAAAGCAGTCATGGGGCTGGGATGAGGAAAGGGAGGCCAGGCAGGTCAGTGTTTGGAAATTGGAGAGTGGGCTACAGAGAACCCACCCTGGGTAATCAGGGATGCAGCAGGAGGTGGGGTGGACAGGACCTAAAACTCCAAATCCCTGGAGCATACTCTGTTGTCCCATCAGACTTGACTTACAAAATCAAAATCATGATAAAATTAGTAAGAACATCAAGATGGCAACCAAAGAACATTAAATCCAGGAAGGGGAAACTGAGCCTTAGTCACATACCCCTGAAACTCAATGTAGACACATGCAAACTCCAGCAACAATGATCTTCAACTACAAACACCACCCAGAAATCTGAAAAGGACTAAGGTCCCTAAGCCTTGTAACTTTGAATGTCCAGATGGCTTCCATGGTCTCAGGAAGCCATAGACGTTTCTTTCCATTCTCAGCAGGCTCTGGTGCTGCTACTGCTAGTGTGGCTGCCTCCCTCATCAAGACATCTATCCCTGCCAGTGGTTTTTGTTTGTCTGTTTGTTTGTTTTGTTTTTTGGAGACACTGTCATTATGTCACCCTCAGTAGAGAGCCATGGCATCACAGCACTCCACCTCTTGGGCTTAAGCAATTCTCTTGCCTTAGCCACGCAATTTGCTGGAACTACAGGTGCCCACCACACACCTGGCTAGCTGCCAATGTTTATATGTCATTTATTGTTACCTAGAAAGTGTGACCTGCTGTTTCTATTTCTTCTGTATGTTGTATTGAAGAATTTGGGGAAAGTCTACTAGAATATAATTAACATGTCTTCTGCACTAGGAAAGCAGAAGCAAATGGAAATGTCTCGAGCAAACCAGGACATACGGTTACTGGGACGGAACAGAAAGACATTTGACTGGTCTTAAACAGGATCACACGCTAAAGAATTTCAGTCTCACCACCTCAAGCTGGTTTCTTCACATGAAAGTCAAGCATCCCTTGTTTCTCCCTATTCAGGGGAGATTCTGAATCCTTCCAAGAGAATCACTGCCTTTCCCTGATCTCCCTGTTTCCAGATAATAATCCTAATCTCAGGGTCTGTGTACCCTATTCTCTTTCTACGCCAAGAAGTCTAGCAGGTCTTTATTGAAATTTGATTCCTGTCTTGAGGCTCCAGCATTTGGGGTGGGAGTGGGCATGAAGGTATATCTTGTATCCTTGCTGGGCCTGCAAATTGATTCTTCTCTACCTTCCAGCAGCCAGTGGGAAGCACTGAACACTCCCACATACACAGCCATGTTTGCTGATGCTCTTTCAAAGGTGCTGGAGGATTAATGTCACAGACGGAGGAATCTTAATTGGCCTTAAATAGCATATTTCATAGTTCAGAAGGGATTTAGCTAATGATTTCATTCTAAAGGTAGACTTTGCTATTGCTTAACCTTTGCTGTAAGGCCGATTGCTCAGCCCAAACCATTCTTCTAACAGGGTGAAACCATTTGTAGCCTTTCTGAAGACACCATCAATAAAAGAGAAAACTTTCCTTTGTGCTGCTATGCCCCATATTTTTTCTCAGTTGCTATTCCTCTTCCTCCATGGGAATGTTGTCCCAGGAAGTCAACTCATTGGGTTTTCCATTTGACATCTGAAATTACTTTTATCTTCATGTTATTTCTCGTGAACAAAAATACCTTTTTGAAGAGGTCTATTTGTGCCATGAAATGGAAGAGTTCCTCAAACTCTTAGTTCCTCTTGGGGAAAAAGAAAATAGCTCAAATTGGTGTAACTTTAGTAGTTTCAATGCTAAACACTTGGGAAATCTGTGATTTAGAAAGGTGGGTCCTCAAAAATCATTCCTTGCAGTAGGGTAATAATAGAAATACTACCTTAAACCCTCATAGTCTAAATAATACAGTACCCAAGTTCTTGATGTGAATGAACAAGTAAAGGTGTTTTACAACACTTAATTTTAAGTTTGAAAGGTTACAAGCAATGATGTTCTCAACCATCTCTCTCCAACCCTAGCATCTCTACTTTACCTTTTTTTCGTTTTTTCATTAAACTGTGATCCATAGCATGGAGGCATTTTAATAATAATGGGTCTTCTGATGCATGAATATGTGTTTCCTTTCAATGATTTGGGTCTTTCATCTCTCAGCAATGTGTTTTGTTCTCACTGTACAAGTTTGATAAATATTTTGCTGAATTTATTCCTACGTATTTAACATTTATTGATACTATTATAACATTTAAAAATGTTATTTTACAAGGCTTTTTGCCAATACATAGAATCACAATGGATTTTTATGAATTGGCATTATTTCCTGAGGGAGGGCTTGTTAAAACCCTTATTAGTTGAATAGCTCTATTTTAGGAGTTTTTTTTTTTTTTACGCACACAATCACATGTTGTGAATGAAAGTTTTACTACTTGGTTTCTAATCTATAAGCACTTTATTTCTTTTTATTGCCTTATTGAACAGGCAAGGAAGGATTTCCAGTACTGTATTGAAGAGAAATGAAAATAGTCCTCTTTGCTGGGTTCCTGCTCTAGTGGGAAAGACTTCGCTGTTTTGATATTAACTTGGATGTTAGCCTAAGATTTTTCATAGATGTCCTTTACCAAGTCAAGGATAGCTTTTATCATGAATGGGAATTGAATTCTGTCAAATGCTTTTTTTTTACATCTATTGAGATAATCAGGTATTGTTCCCTTTAGTTTGCTAATGTGATGAATAAATTTAATTGATTTTCAAATATTAAACCACACTTAAATTTTTCGAATGAACTTGGCTTCTGTTGATAGTTCTAGGCTAGCCTTGTGCAAGTCTATACTTACAAGGGTACCAGCAACGGCTGAGAGGAGCCTTTTCCTCGGAACTCTGAGAATAAGCTCTGCAGGGCCTTTCCTCCAAGATCCTATTGTATATAGGCTCAGAAAGTGTGAGGACCAACTACTTGGGGTCAATTTTCTGAGCAAATAGTTTCTGCTAATCTCACCTCCTCGTTTTTTCTTCTTGGCCTAAGGCCTACAGGGCTTTCATAAAATCATGGCTTCTCAGAGTAGGAGATCTTTTAGAGATAATATAGGACAATCTTCTAGCTGATGCATGAATTCTTGCTGTAATATCTCTGTTAAGGAGTCCATCCTTGGTTTAAAGCCACTTGGGACAAGAAACCCAAGACATGCTGCTTTCTCAGATACAAAGAAGTTGAGAAAGGGAAGCAGATTGAGAAGAGGTGCTACTGCTCTTGGGGTTTCAGTTTTCCTGAGTGGTGCTAAAGGCCATTATCTAGGCCTATCTGTTTCAGTGTTATTTTTAAACCGGGTTCTGCAAACTCCCATGCATGTATTCTCAGGATTCCATGAATTCTCTATGAAAATTAGAAAAAAAAATTGTTTATTTCCATAGCATTCTAAAAAAAAGTAATAAGGCATATTTTGAATGTTTTCCATGATCACAGAGTACTTATAAGAGAATATTATTACAACATATTTTAAATGCCCATGTTCACTTTGTGTTTATATTTATAGTCTACTAGAGGGAGTATTATTGGTTAAGAATAAGAATACTGGATCCAGGGTACCTGGGTTGGAATTCCAGATCAGTGTGATTTGGGGCAAATTACTTTGTTTTTCTATGCCTCAGTTTCCTTTCTTTATAGAGAAAATTAAAATACCTCACTTCTAGGACTGTTATAAGGATTAAATGAATTAATTTATAACAATGGGACCTGGCTAATAATAATTGCTATATAAACATTTGGTAGTATCATTAAATAGTATGAAGTTAATTATTACCAACTATTAACAGAAGAGAGTAGACTTCATATGTATCTTAATGGTCATGTACAAAGTGAAGACTAAACACCATCACAGCTCCTTGTCTAAGGAATAGTGGTACTTGTAATAGACAAAAGTGGTGACAGAAATAAGTAATTATATGGCTCATAGTATTATAAGCAAACCCCACAACATGGAGAGGGGTCATTTAGTTTCAGCAAAGTAATATAATTTGTCATGTTATTGTCAATGTGGATTTAAATTGTATTATGTTTATAGTTTTCTTATACTTAATCTTAGATGGGTTTTCCATTGATGTATCGTTAAGAACTAGAAACATATGGAATTTATATTTAGTTTCATGTAGTACATAATTTATGTATTTATTTATATGCAACTTTTTTTCTCTTTTTTAATTTCAGATTAATATGAGGGTACAAATGATTAGCTTACAATGTTTGCATCTGTTAGGTAAGGTCTCTGTCTCAGTTGTGTCCCTCACCCAGGAGGTAGGTCATACACCCTCACACTGTGTCCCCCTCCCTCCATCCCCCTGCCCCTAACTTGAATTAAGTTGAATTTTTCTCTTGCGTGGGCAGGTTTTAGCCCATCTACTGGCTTCATATTAGTATTGAGTACATTAGATACCTGCTTTTCCATTCTTGTGATACTTCATGTTGTATGTATTTAAATACCATGCTGTGGAAAGTAATTTGTCAACACTGGAAGCCCATGAGATAATTCTTCCCTTTAAGGTAGGTCCATTCATAATTCAAATTTAAGCTGCACAGTACAATGAGGCCAGTTCTTTTCCTAAAGAAGCACTATCCCTAGTGGTGATCCTAAGTGAGACGCAAAACAGGCCACTTAGGTTCAAGACCAGCCAAGAGGGAGAAGGAGTGGCTATTATGAAACTCCTGAGTCAGGGAAGCTCAGCAAGCATGTTAAGAGCCAAGGTATGAAATTGGGAGAAAGTATATTTAGAAGAGTCTAAGTACCTATCATGGAAGAAAAATGAAGAGCAAGAGGTCCAGAGGGTGATGTAGAATTAGCCAATGTTTGGGTTCCTTTAGGTGCCTGACACCATCCTTGTAACAATTCTGTAAAATGATGCCCTTATTCTCCCTTTCCAGATGAGGAAAATAAGGCTCAGGTAAGTTAATAATAACTTGCCTAATGTTGCAGAGCTAAAATGTAGTAGAGCCAGGGCCACCACTGGGCTGCCTGGCTCCAACGCTGATAATTTTGCACTGTAGCTTTGTTCCTGAAAGCTGCAGGTGAGCTCTGTGATGAAGACCTATGATCAGAACTCCTGCCCAGAAATTTCAGAATGGAAGCCTTTTTTGGAATAGCAAGACCTGAGGGACCCCTTTGAACATTTCTCGGCTTCCAAAGCACAGAGGGAAGAGGCCTGCAGGCTGGGTTACTGTGATGGCTAATTTTATGTCAGTTTGGGGCCACAGGATCCCCAGATAGCTGGTTAAACATTACTCCTGGATAGGCGTCCGTGAGGGTGTTTCCAGAAGAGATTAACATTTGCAGTCGTGGACTAAATAGAGCAGATGGCCCTCCCTGTGAATAAGCATCAATTATCCCACTCCGCTGAGGGCTTACATACAAGGAAAAGGTCCGGGAAGGTTGAATGAACTCTGCCTCACTGCTTGAGCTGAGACATTGATCTTCTCCTGCCCTCCACACTCCTGGTTCTCTGACCCAGACTGGAATCTGAACCGTTGGTTACATAGTTCTCAGGCCTTTGAACTATATTACTGGCTTTCCTGGGTCTCCAGCTTGCAGAGATCAGATCCTGGAACTTCTCAGTCACTATAATCACATAAGCCAACACCTTTTATACATATGTGTGTGTGTGTGTGTGTATGTGTGTATGAAATATATATCCAAGTCACATTTGATTTCTGCAGTTACAAGAGGTGCTCAACATGACTTGTATTCATCTTTTGTTACTGGCATATACTGAATCTTACAAATTTAATACAGTTTTTTCTTTTCTTAAAACGTGTTCACACTTTTTTTTTTTTTTTTTTTTTTGACCACGGCTGGGTTTGAACCTGCCACCTCCGGCATATGGGGCCAGCACCCTACTCCTTTGAGCCACAGGCACCACCCTATTCACACTTTTTTGGCACCCTCCTTGTACACATATACACACATAGTTCAATGTCTCAGTATCCATATGGGCTCTATTTGTCTGAAGGTAACCCTAACACAGTTACCTTCTGGCATTAGAGCAGGCTGGCTCGCAGCATCCTGACAGCTCTAAACACAGCTCAAGTTGAAGGAGCATTTCTACCAGAAGTTTCTTTCTTTCCCTAATGCAACTATGTTAAGAAAGAACTACTGATCATTTATTTTCACAAGTGGGTTCATGACCTCACATAATAATAGATCCAAGTATGCCTGGGAAAACAGGCTTTCCCTTCCTCAGTTTACAAGTCATTTTCTGCTAAGGAAGCAGAGGTGCCCATGTCTGACTGCTTGGGAGAATCCTTTTCTCCCAGAATACAGAGGATGCTAACAAGAAAGACAGTGCCTCCTTCTCCAGCCACCCAAGGTTCTGCAGTTTTCTTTTTCTCCTCTACTAGAAAGCTATACAAACTACACTTTTTATTCTCAAATGTTCACATGCTAACTTAGAGTCAAGGCACTCACCCCCCAAGGCTGGCCCTCAAATTTTCAAAAAGTCCAGTCCCCAAATACAGAGTCTACTTTTGTAAAAATGTTGTCAAGCCTCTTCTCCCTCACTGCTGCAGCAATCCCCAAGGTCTCCCAGGGACACTTGAGAGCCTGGTTCCTCCAAGTCTGGGCTCCTCTGGGATCCTCTCCTCTGCAGGGTAGGGGGCACTTCCTAGCTTTACCACTGGCTTCACCCTGTTGTGAAGGTCAGATGTGGTTTCTGTGTAACTCAGCCAATGTAAATATTTTCAAATGATTGATGGTTTAGAAAAGTCTCTTTCAGCTTTACAACTTGTTTCAGGTAATGTCATGTACATTTTTAGAATCATAAAATTTAGGAAAAACTTTATCAAGTTGTAAGACCAGCTTCTGGCTTCCAACATCCCCAAACTTGTTTTTACACCACTCCCCACATACTGCCGGGGTTGAGTGCCCCAGGACACATTCATACCGTGATACCATCTCTGGCCTTCTGCCTTGATTTCATCACACCAGGTGAGTCAGCACAGGAGGCAATAGTGGTGTTCCTGGAAGCCATCTCTGCACCGATGGTTAGCCGTAACTCAATCACACAGGGAAGTAAGCACTTCCTATGGTGACTCGTTCTTTCAATAGTCACAGAGAATCCCAAGAGTATGTACACCAAGCTCAAGTTCATTGTGTCCCCCATCCAACTTCCACTGAGGACCCTAAGGAGCCTGTGGCTGTACCAATACTGCATTCAGGAGGGCCTGAGAACAGACATATTGGAGGGGGAATGAAGGGTCTTCACTGAGTGTGGTTGATGAGAGACTGCAGATTTTATAAGACATGTGACCACATGAACATATTCCTAGAGCTCCCCCCAGAGACTTGGGAGGGGCCGATGCAAGTGAGCCCAGCAGCTGAAGCTTCATTAGCGTCACCCATCTGTCTCTGCCTGGAGCCTGAGCGTGTGAATTTCTTTACTCTTCACGGTCCCTTTTCCTTTACTGTTCACAGTATCTTTAAAGACGCCAAAATATTTTCTTTTATTTCTTTGCTAGGTGGCCTTTCTAGATGGTTAGCCACCTAATTTTTATCTAAGTAATTAATCCCTGCTGCTGTTCACCCTAATGCATGGTGCAGAGACTTGCCCATGGGCAAAGAAGCAGTGAATTGAAGAGTTTGATGCCTATGACTTCCGATTTGGGATTTAAATTTGAAACTATGGTTTGTTAGCTCTGACCGCGGCATCTTATAATAATAATATCCATGGTACATGGTATCTGATTGGTCAGTAATTTAGGCCTCCTGCACCTCACTTTCAGTTACTCAGGAAGGTAACTGCCCCATTCCTTCCAAGTAGCCCTTATGACTCTCTGAAGTAAATTTCACGTACAACAAACACATGGTCTATATTTTAGGTCTAGTGATCCCAAACTCGAAGTCTCCAAATTTGAAAAAATAACTGGTCAGTTGTTGTCACATGTTATAATTACAAATAGACTGGAAACATACTCTTATCTGTACCGTTTCATGCCCCACACCATTCCCTAAAGGATTTGAGGCAGTTTATGATTAGACATGTATGTTTTTCTCTGACAAGGAAAAAAAGAAGAACACAAAACGAAAAATACAGCTCAGAGAAAAATGGAAGTCGATGTAGAATGGTTGGAGGGGAAATTAATACATAAAACTGCAAAAATGCAAGCCTGCTGTCCACATCGAGGTGAGTACATGAACTCTGAGCTGCTTTGTAAACAGAGTAAAAAGAGAACCCTGATTAAGTTCTAAGATATACATCTCTCAGTAGATCAAATCATCTCTGTTTTTCAGAAGCTCTGCTTTTCCTGGCTCTGACGTATGAAAGAAACTTCTCTCCCCAGGGCCCCTTGGAAGTGGCCCTGTGTGATATTGGGTGGTGACTCCTCAACCCAGCTGTTCTGTAGAATTGTGTGGGGAGTGTTTCAAAAATACTGATTTCTGAGACTTTCAGTCTGATTCAGTAGTCATTAGGTGGGGCTCAGAGTATTTTCATATCTCATTCACCGTCTAAATCCCAGAATGTCTCCTGGTATTTAGTAAAACATTCATTAAATATTTGTTGAAAAAATAAGCAAATGAATGAAATAAATGTTTGCTTTCTCTAATAAGCTGAAAATTATTTGAAGACCTGTTTTGTGCTTTGTCCCTTATTACATTCTCTAAATCCTAACATGGTTCATTCATTCATTTGACCAGAAAATTACTGAGGGCCTATTGTTATGTGCTGGACATTGTTCTAAACTCTAGGAATACAGTTGTAAAACAAAAATTCTTATTGGGGGGCAGTGCCTGTGGCTCAGTAGATAGGGCACCCGCCCCATATACTGAGGGTGATGGGATCAAACCCAGCCTCAGCCAGCTAAAACAGCTGTTGCAAAGGCAACAAAAATAGCCGGGCATCGTGGCTGGCACCTGTAATCCCAGCAACTCAGGAGGCTGAGGCAAGAGAATCGCCCTAACCCAAGAGCTGGAGGGTGCTGTGAGCTGTGACACCACAGCACTCTACCGAGGGCGACAAAATGAGACTCTGTCTCCAAAAAAAAAAAAAAAATTTCTTATGAGGGAGAAAAATGACAAATGAATTAATAGATTAATTAGGTTATTAAGTACAAAATGTCTGATTTCCTCAAGTCGTAAGTTTGATAGCTGAAATCTCTGACGTTTCCCTTTGATACTTCTTGTCTTAGTTTTATTGAGAAGTTACATCCTTGTTCTCTCAAACGCACATATTAGCTTGTGATTAACTTTCAAAATGTTTTTAAGAGTTATTTTTATGAAATTATGGACGAGTCCAAAATTTGTGTTCTTTTTGAATGTGAGTTCTGTTGTGGAAGAAGCGAAGCACAGACCTCTTGAAATATCCGTGAAATGTTTGGGAAATCTGTGACTAACGAGTGCCTCAGACATTGACACTTGAGAAGTTCCATTCTGGTTATTGTAATCTTGAAAAACAGCCACATGGGCAACCTGAGACCAACGCCGATAATGATGAGCCGAAAGCTGGAGTGGAAGCCTATCTATCTCATCCTACCCACGAATGAGCAAGAACTTCTTAAATACAGTGAGCACATCTGGATTTTCTGTGACTTACAAGAGGAGCCCCATTCCCAGAAGGGCCTGAAGGATCTTCTATCTAAGGTCTCACAGTTGTGGTGTAGCAATGAAGTCTGTGGAATGGCTTCACTGGAAGCCTTAGAATGAGCCCTGGATTCTGTGTTCTTCAAGTGAATGGAATAAATACCTTTTAAAAACTTTTAAATCAGAAGAACATGGTGAACCAGAAGCTGTCTTGGAAAACATGCTCCTAATGAAGCAGTGAGAGCCTTCACTGGCCCATCTTTAGAAACAGGATGTCCTTGGGCCTATTTATAGCTCTGACATTCTCCTTCCAACTAGGGAGGCTTCCAGGGATGGGGTTGCCCCTCTCAGCCAAATGCTCTTGGTCACAGCACAGTCACTGACCTCCCCCCAAGAAATGTTCCCCTCTTCTCTTTGGCTCTCCTGTCGTATACAAAAGCTGCTCCAGATCCGTGTTAACTGTGGCGCCAAGAAGACGAGGAGTCCCATGACAGGGGGCTGGAAGGACGCGCACTGGAGGCTGCCTGATGGCCGGGGCCCATTAACCTCCTATTCCAGTGCGTTGTTTTACAAACGGTCATCGCCACCTCGCCGCCCAGGCAGAAGCAAGCGGCAGCTTTATAGCCTACTTACAGAAAATGGCTCAGCACTTAGGCATTTTCTGGTGCCCCAGGGTTCAAAGCGAAATTAATTTCCATTACCTCCTGTAATAAATCACCTCACCCAACACATGTATAAAATTCCATTCAGGAGACTCAAGCGATTCTGAGGCCACACAGAAGAGCATACACATTTCAGCCTGCATTAGTTAGTTTCTCTGGTTGGGATAGAGCTGATGGGGCCCTACAAACAATTAGGTTCTAAGCCAGCCACTGGAACGTGTAACAGGCCTAAAGCATACAGACAGGAAGCCGGCTAGAGGAGCCTAGGTTGAGTTAGAGGAGAAGGGAGAGTTCGTTCTCTCCTGGGACACTTTGGGTGGCCCCTTATTCTCTCTGTGTGGCCTTATTGCAGTCACAGAGGCACAAAGCCTGGTAATAGGGCCGGTAGTGTTCCCTCTGACATCAGAATCTGAATCTAGTTAGACATGCTTTGAGGCCTTTGGGGAGATGTGTGTGGCTAGTCATTCTGATTCTCAATCTTTTTATGAAAGAAACTGCTGAATGATCTTAAGAGCTGCACAGAGCTGGATAATGAAGAAAGTAAATAGCAAGGTATGGCGTCACTGAGACAAACACACAGAGGTTGGAAGGGGGCTGAACATGACTCACATTCAGCGCATCATGCCTGAGGAATTTAAGCCAGAGAGGCCCAGAATCTTAGAGCTGGAAAGGATCGTACAGAGTGTTGAGTCCAATCCCTACAGGGTAGAGATGAGGGAAGAAAAACAGAGCCCTGAGATTACTAATCGCTACTGTTTATTGGGCCCCCACTCTATGACTACAAGGTGCTAATTGGGAACGTTTGTATCAATTAAGCCCCACGGATGCCCTGTGAAGCAGATTTTTTTTTAAATTTTTATAAATAGTTTTAGATTTACAGAATAATTGAGAAGGTAGTGCCAAGAGTTTCCATATCCTACATGTGTAGCCTCCCTTATTATTAATATTTTATGCTGCTATGGTACATTTGGTTTAATAAATGAACCGATATTGATACTTTCTTATCAACTAAAGTCTACACAGCGTCCAGATTTCCTTAGCTTTTGTGTAATGTCATTTTTTCTGGTTTTGGATCTCATCCAGGATACCACTTTACATTTAATTGTCACATCTCCTAAATCACCTCTTGGCTGTGACAGTTTCTCAGATTTTCCTTGCTTTCTTATGATGCTGACGGTTTTAAGAAGTTCCAGTCAGGTCATTTGTAAGATGCTTTTCTATATTATTTGTATCAGAATGTTTATTGCAGCCCAATTCATAATTGCTAGGTCATGGAAGAAGCCTAAATGCCCATCAACCCACGAATGGATCAATAAATTGTGGTATATGTACACCATGGAATACTATGCAGCCCTAAAGAAAGATGGAGACTTTACCTCCTTCATGTTTATATGGACGGAATTAGAAAATGTTCTTCTCAGTAAAGTATCTCAAGGATGGAAGAAAAAGTATCCAATGTACACAGCCCTATTTTGAAACTAATTCATAGCTTTTATAGGAATGTCATAACCTAATTATAGCCTTAGATTATGGGAAGGGGGTGGGAGAAGGAAGATGGGGGTTGGATAGGGGGAGGGAGGGTGATTGGTGGAGTCATCTCTATGGTTTATCTTACAAGGGTACAAATGAATTTTCTAAAAGCAGAGTATGAATGTCTTAACTCAATGACTAAGAGAATGACATGAAGGTTATGTTAACCAGCTTGATGAGAGTATTTCAAAATGTATATAAAAACTGCACACTGCACCCCATGATTGCATTAATGTACATAGTTATGCTATAAGAAATAAAAATAAATAAATAAATTTTTTTTAAAAAGATGCTTTTCTATTGGAATCTGTCTGATCTTTTTTCCTCTTGATTAGAATGGTGTTATGGGTTTTTGGAAGGTGGAGTAGGTATTTTTTAGCCTTATTTGCAAATGAAAAACAAAGATGCAGTGGAGGAAGGGAAATCAAGTCATGTCACCAACAAGTGGCCAAGCCAGGTTTGGAATGCAATACCTTCAGAACCCAGAGGCCAAGTTCTTAACCATCACATTGCTCTCCTACACCCCAGTTAGCCAGAAACCAAACTGGGACTTAAATTTGAAGTGAAAACAGGTGTTCTTTCACAGACATGGATGGATGGATGGATGGATGAATGGAACAATAGACAGGTAGGTAGATGAATAGATGGATGGATAGATAAAAAAGCAATAGACTGTTTTTTTGTGATGACATATGTAATACCGTCTCACTGTAAATATTCAAGCATCATAAACCTATATGAAATGAGAGTGCCTTGTAAGCACTCTGTAATAATTGCTACTATTAAGTATAGAGCCCTCCAATTTTTTCCTATGCTTATGCCATGCATAATGTTTGTTGGCACACATAATTATGCCAATATGATTTCTAAATGGAAGTATATTATACATATTGTTCTGCAACTTGTTTTTATAAAATATCATACAGTTTATGAATTATACATTTCAGTTTGACCTCAAACTTTCTAAGTTTCTTAACTAACTGGTTCCTTATAAGTGGACAGCAGGGCTCTCAGTTTGTTGCTGGGACCCTTTCTATTAACATGTTGAGTCTAAAAATTCAGCAATTATCAGCATCATTTGGGGCGCGCTTTAAAATGTATATTCTTGGGCATCAAGCCTAGAGATTCTTATTCAAAAGGCTTGGCAGAATTTTGGCTTGTTTTTAATAAATACAAATCCTTCCTCCAGGCAAGTATAGATGTAAGTGATTTTGATATCATACTTTGAAAAAACAATAAAGCTTAGTCCTTCTCTTTGTGTCTTGGCATATAGTCTTTCCTTAGTCTGAACAGAAGTAAGCCCTTCTGACATCCGAACATTAGAAACACCAACTGATTAGCTGCAATGAAATAAATCTGCATATGTGACTTTGACAAATACATGCAATTTGAGCTCTGAGTAGGCTTGTTTTAATGGGTAAACAGATATTATAGTATGTTTTGAGGGCAAGTGGGGATTTGGAACCACTGTGGCACTTCACACAGACTGTTTCATTTGAACCTTCCAGCAATCTGAGGGGTGAGCAGACCCTAGATACCTTGTAGCATTTACGGATAAAGCACTTGAGTCTCAGAGGGAGTTGTGAAGATCACAAGGGTGGTGGTCCAGGTGCAAGGACGTGAACGTGGTTGATTTAGAATTGTGTATCAGTTAGAAACCTGTCAGTCAAGTGACTTGACAGGCTTAATAACCAACTAACTCACAAGAGGAGAGATGACCAGGTCCAGTGCTGCCAAAGCTTTCATCTACAGCAGAAAGCATTTTCCCCACAGAGGGAAGTCCATCCATTGGTAACATCAACCTTCCATCCTGCAAACTGTGGCCAAATGGAGGGAAATTCTTCTACCCCATTTTCATATGAAAAATATCCCAGGGAATCATTCTGGTTGGCCCACATTGGATGCATACCAACATCCAGACTTAACATGAGGTCTTATTAGAATTGCAGGTGGAAGAGAGGAAGATACAGATCCCTAACCCATGGGGATGGGAGCTGTGCACACTTTCAGGAGGAGGAGAAAGGGCTCAGGCCAGACAACAACAGCCCACATCGTCCACCACAGGTTCTCACCATCTAACGCTTTGCACTTGTAGAACTGTATCATTTATTTTGTAAACAGGTTTTTTTTAGAATTTTTATTCAACTTCTTATCAGCCAAATTTGGGGAAGATCTACTTTCTCTTTGACTCAGCTCCAGATATTCTTAGAAATTAGAAATAAAAACAAAGATTATTCTCACATGTTTCAGGATCCTAAAAATTAGCTAAGATGTGTCATAGAAGATATATGAATTATTATTTTTTTATTTCAGATTAATCTGAGGGTACATACAATTCGGTGACATTGTATACAGGGTTCCATAAATTCCCACCTAACGGGGACAATGAGAGGTATATAGCACACTTCCTGGCTGAAGGACTGAACTGCCACTCAGAGTTTACCTTAAAACTGTATCATTTTGAAGACACTTTCACATGATTTCTTCAAGATAAAAACCATTGGCAATTAGCAATACCTTGTTAACAGCAAAACACAAAGGTCTTAAAGTCCTTTGGCAAGTTTGTTTTTTTTTAAGGTGCCATAATTCCATGTGTTCTGTGGTCAAAGGAACATAACGTGCAGATTTTGTCTCTTGGAGATACACACCATAGAATAATGTATTAAAGCAGGCATCCTCAAACTATGGCCCGTGGGCCACATGCAGCCCACCTAGGACATTTATCTGGCCTGTTGGGTGTTTTTGCCGCTGCTGCCTGTCCTGCTTAGCAGCCAACTAGTCCTGGGGCCCGCAGTCTGGCCCTCCAACGGTCTGAGGGACAGTGAACTGGCCCCCTGTTTAAAATGTTTGAGGACCCCTGTATTAAAGTCTTTGAGAAGTCCTATAGTAAAGAAACCTATTTAGCTTATTTATCCAACCACTTCCCAAAGTACTTCAACTACAGATTTGCCTTGTCTTCTTGCCTCCTTGGATGTAACGATCCATTCACTAGGAACTAGAGCTATAGAGAACTTACAGAAGGTAATGCTATACCATTCAATTCGTCAGCAAATTTTTTTTTTTCTTTAAGTAGAAATCAGTGGTAAACTTCCACCAAGGAAAAGGATTAGAATTTTTTTTTTATTATTTGGGATTCATTGAGGACACAAAGAATTAAGATATACTGATTGCATTTGTTTAATAAAACCCCTCTTATGATTGTGTCCCACCCCCAAGGGATTAGAATTTTTAATAGGCACAATCTGAATTAGTAGTTTTGCTATAGAAAATAATATTCCACAACTAGCTTCACTATATCAGAGTGATATAGTGAATATGAATATGAAGTATTCACTATATCAGGTAGAATAATGACTTCTTTCTATAAACTAGATTTCATGATACTCCTTTTATCCTCCTAAAGTGAAACGCAGAGACAATGTAGCCTAACTATATACAAAGTTTCAAAAAGAGACCAACATGTTATCTAAACTATAACAAAAAGAAAAAGACAATAAAGTGAATTTACATCTATCTGGATATGTGAATGCTTAGTTATAACTATGCTGGAACATCTACTAAAATAATCAGACCCTTGCACGTATACATTGAATCTCTAGGAATGTGAGAACAACAAATGCAGAATGATAAGAAGGTGTTGTGGTGATAGCTCAAGGGCCCTGAGTGGTGTTGCTATCGATGAGATGAATTTTCTCAAAGGGTAAACTACTCTTGGTAAAGCTCTACCCAGGATCAAGAGTAGTCTCTTTTATTTACATGGTAGTTGACTGGCTAGCATATTTTCTGTATTTACATGTAAAATTCAGGTCAGTTTTAAGATCAAATAACTTTAAGTAGGTTGTATGCTTATTTGATTTACCTATGTAAGTGCCTCACAGGACATTCAAAACTCAGGTAGGACAGGGAACAATTCTTTACATATGGGACGGCCCACTTATGGCAAGATATTTAAAGTCTCATCTTGGCCCACTTAATGCCTTTATTGTCCCCCCCCCCAGTAGTTTGACAACTGAAAAATCCACATAAATTTCCAGAATGGCCCCCGTGGTACAAAATTCCCTCCATGGAGAAGCACTGAGATACAGGGTTGGGTTGCAGCTATATTTTGTATTTTAAGCGAAGTCCTTAGGTCTCAAAAAGAAAACTGTGAATAGAAAAGTTATGGTCCCAATAATATGTTTTCAAACGTTTCATGAGAAGGGAAATGGATAGGGAATAATTAGGCCTTTTTTTTTTTCTTCTTGAAAAACAAATTGGTTTACAGCTGCATCTTGTACCCCATGGAAAACATGAGTTCTTCTTTCTTCTATACAAAATACTGGCCTCAACAGTGAGAGAAACAAGCAATGGATGGGGCAGGAATTGCTGGGTAGTCTGTGGTTCCAGCTCACCAGGGCCTGTGTGAAGTACACTGCATCTCTCATCTCTACAAAATAACTGTGTAAGGAAGGCATAGTTTCCCCTTTCATGGTGAATTACAGAGGTTACTCGGTCTTGATAAATTTGCCTGATGCCAAACCCTCTGCTGTTTGTCCTGCTTGAAGCACAGTGGGTTGGGAGTGGGGGGATGCATGAAGCAGTATTATATTATATTATACCAAGGTTATGCCCAAGATTCAAATCCTGATTCCATCACTTACTGCTGTGTGACACTGGGTAAGTTATTTAATTTCCCTGTGCCCCTTATCTCTTACCTCTGTGCCTCTTACTAACCTATAAGATGGAGACAGTAGTAATATCTGTTCTCCAAGGATCATTATGAACATTTAATAGGTTAAAACACTGAATACTGTGCCTAGGAGATACTAAGCCCTTGTGACTATCAGATATTATAATAATTACAACTCATTTTTCAGCTTCCTTGGGCAAGGTTCACATTTCTTCCCAAAGGTCCAAGGTCCATAGTCCATATTTCCTTCTTTCATTGGGCCACCTCATTAAAGGGCATGACCAGAGCCACTGCACAGTTAAGATACAGCTTCCATCACTTTCATTCCTGTACCCCACTTGGTCCTTCATTTTTTTTTTTTTTGAGACAGAGCCTCATTCTGTCACCCCAGCTAGAGTGCTATGACGTCATCATAGCTCAACCTCAAATTCCTGGGTTCAAGTGATCCTCCTTTCTCAGCCTCCTGAGTAGCTAGGGCTACAGGCACATTCCACCATGCCTGGCTAATTTTTCTATTTTTTTGTAGTTTCAGGGTCTCACTTTTGCTGGTCTTGAACTCCTCACCTCAAGCAATCACCCTCCCAGAATGCTAGGATTGCAGGTGTGAGCCACTGCACCCAACCTCCAGTTCTTCATTTTTGTAAAAGGCTCTGGCTCCAGGAGAGTACATAATGCAGACAAAAGAGTTGCTCACTCTACTCTAAGGTGCTGATGACCGTGGGCAAGTCATCTCAATTTCTAGGTTTCTGCTGGTGTGTTTGTAAAGCCCAGTGACCTCTAAGATCACTTCTAGGCATTTGCTGTCCCCATCTGCCCCCCTCCACCAAGGAGAATTCTGGAACTGGAGGAAGGAAGCCTTGCCTTATTAGAAGCCTTTCTGGGTGCTCATTCATGCAGCCTTGTGTGTTTTAAATGGCCTCGGCTATTCTCAGAAGTCAGTGTTTGTCATCCCTATTAATTTGGCCTCCAGCCAGGAAAATGAGTGCTGCAAATACAGAAATGCACCTGCTCTGAGTGGAAACAGGCCACACTGACAGCTGACCTGTTTGGAGCGTTCAGTGAGTGTCCTTTTTATTTTCACAGCACTCTGCCTTTTACATACACATGAAGGGTGCCTCAAGTCACCCCTGAAGTTGCTGTGAATACAGAAAAGGAGAAATTATAGATAAATGGACCATTATTTACAAAATATTCATTATAGAATTTTACAGAATGGTGGCTAATATGTATTTCGTGAATATTTTTAAAATTCTGTAATGAATATTTTGTAAATAAAAGTCCATTTGCTACAAATTCCCATTTTCTTTATGTATGGCGACTTCAGGGACACCGCGCGCACGTGTGTGTGCGTGTTTAGTCTATCAATCATTACATCCATCTTATACTATAAAAATAGTATACCAATTTTGCAGATGAGAAAACGGGGCAGAAGGAGATTGTGTGTCTTATGTGTGACCCCCCAGGTCCGGTGCTGTTGAAACCTGGATCTGCTGACTCTCAGCCAGATGCTGTTTGCACCAGCCTAAGGACATAGAAAGCCTGACATTCAAATATCTTTCAGATATATTGTAACACTCAGTCTTCCAAACGGCCTTAGGAAGTAAGCATTATCGCCCCATTTTACAAACCAACTCTGAGACAGACTGGACTTGAAATTCCCACAGGGCAGGGACTCATCACGTTTATCAGCAAACCCTCCCAAAGTTACCTAGATGGAAAGTGGCAGAGTGCAGAGCCAGATCATTGCTCTGCTCAGCAGCCCTAACAGAAGCCCTGGTGCTGGTGCTGGAAGGCTCTGCCTGTGTGGGCAAAGCAGCATGTGCAGTGGGTGCTGGCCGGGGATAGGCTGCGGGACGAGGAGAGGACAAGCTGGTTTCACTAACCACTCCCGTGTGCCAGGGGGTCCACTTCACTTCACTTCATGATGGCGTGACTCCATCCAACATGCTCCTGCTGGAGCTCATGAAGTAAAAGATTCACCTAGTTTTCGTATTTTATCGCATACATTAACTGAAAGGACTCAGACTCTGCCCTCTTATTAAGATCTGGGGTTAGGACGGTAAATGAGGGACTTTGGGGGAGTGGAATTCACATTAATGTCTCCCTCTGAATTTCAAGACTCAGGCTAACTTGAAGAAAGTTCTTGAAGTTGCCTTAGGTGGGCTCCCTTCAGACTGAATGGCACTATATTCAACAAACCTTCGTGCAGTGCTATTTCTACGTTATGGGCTGTCCTGAGCACTAACAGCACAGAAAGGATTAAGACTGCCTGCCTTCAGTCTAATAGAAGTGGGTGTGAAGAGACGCCAGTTGTGGAGGTGGTACACCAGGGGGCTCTGCAGTGAGACAGCCTGAGTGGAATCCCTGCTCCAGGCTGTATTGTGTGACCCTGGGCAAGGGTCTTAACCTTTCTGTGCAGAGTTGCTTAATCTGTAAAAAGGAGAGACAGTATTAGTCCCTACCTTATATATTGTCGTCGCAAGGATTAAATAACTTAATGCATATAAAGCATTTGGAACACTCCCAAGCATGTGGTCAGTGCCCCCGTGAAACATTACAAGACAGGGTAAAAGTACAATAATAGGGCAGGAGGAGGCAATGGTGAATTCTTTCCAGGACAGAGGGCGTCAGGGATGGCTTTCTGGGTTTGGAAGGCTGACTAGGGTTTTTCCCAGGAGATGGCAGAGTAGGGACAAAAGGTACTACCACTACAACTACAAAAAGGTAATTACTATCTACTGCGTACTTACCGATTGCAGGCCCTTTGCCAGTGCTTGACCTGGGCTGTCTCATTTAATCCTTTCGATAGTAATTCCATGAAGTTGGAATTACAGTTTGGTACTACAAACTGTTATTCCCATGGGAGGAGCAATAGAGATCAGAGAGGTCAAAGAACTTACCTGAGGCCACACAGCCTCAGAGGCCTACAGAGGTAAGGCTTGAACGGATGCTGTTTGATGTCAAACTTTTTAAATCATCAAGCTAAAGGTACTGAAAGCAACTTTCCTCCCTTCAGAGTTTGAACCTCTTGAACTTGAACCCTAGCCTTAGGTACAGCCTGTTTATCACTTTGTCTCTACTGGTGCCGTTTGTCTCATTAGCTGGCAGCTACTATGCTAGAGAGCACTGGAGCTGGAGGGGACATCTGTTGGAAGGGGGGGGGTTCAGAGGACAAGAAAGTGGAAAACTGAAAGGGGGCAGCAGAGTCTTTCAGCTTCCTTCCCACTCCCCCTACAAGGACACCTCCCTTCACCCTTTCTCTGATCTGCCCTGTGACGCCTGATGAAATTAAACCTGCCTGTCAGAAGCAAACTATGCACGTCTGGTTCCCTGGCACTTTTAGTCTAATTGCTGCCTAATGAATATAATGGCTCCCTGATTATCTTTTCAGCAACCTGGGCTTCTGAAGCCATTCAGAAAGAGCCGAACACCAGTAACACTCACCCTACTGTCTGCACTGAAACGCGATATCAGCCGGACGGTCGTGGTTTGCAACTTAGTTTTCATGTCCGCAAGGTCCCTCAGGCTCAGGTTTACTGGCCAGTTGCTAGACAGGAGCAATCTGTGACATCCCCCAGCCCCTTCTCTGTTTCTCACATCCACTCAGGATAGGATCTCAGGATTACTTTTCAGGCTGAGAACAGGAGCTGCAAACTCCAGCTGAAACCCATTTTGCTGAGCTGCTACCTGTTGACCTTGGAGAGCAGCTGGCTCAAATCGTTCTGGGTTCGAGTTGGCAGACCACAGAGAGGCTTTGGCTGACTAATCTGGCCTGCTACCGTAGTACAGTTGGCGAGCATGGATCCCACATTGGAGCACGCCCTCATGTAGCACCAGCCTTAGCCCTGGGTCAGGCAAGGAATCAAGGGAAAGCCCAGCTCTTGATAACTGAATGTTAGGTACTTTGGCATTTTGCTTATGTATTGCAGGGAAACGCAACAGACCACCCCCAAACTTAGCAGCTTTAAACAACAAGCTGTTTTGTTATCTCTCACACGTCTGTTTTTGTTTGTTTGTTTTTTGGAGACAGAGTCTCATTTTGTCACCCTCAGTAGAGTGCCATGGCATCATAGCTCACAGCAACCTCAAACTCCTGGGCTCAAATAGTTCTCTTGCCTCAGCCTCCCCAGTAGCTGGGACTACAGGCACCTGCCACAACACCTGGCTGTCTCTCCCACTTCTGCATGTCCACTGGGCTCAGCAATGCAGTTCATCTCCTGTCTCTCTGGGGGTAGCTCATGCTGCTGAAATTAAATGGTGGCTGGGGCTGAAGTTATCTGGAATATCCAAGGTGACTCACTTCCATGTTTGGCACTTTGGCAGAGAGACAGCTGGAGGACTGAGCTCAGCCGAGACTCTGAGCCAGGTCGATCTCTCTCCGTACAGTTTCAGACAGAGCCGCTCCTTTTCTGCGTGGAGTCTCCAGATGAGCTCTTCAACAGTGTAGCTGGACTTAAATAGTGGGCCAGGGCTCCCGAAAGCAGAATCTGTCAGTCCTTAAAGTACAGACCCTGAACCGACAGTGTCACTTCTACTGTATTTGACTAATTAAAGTCACAGGGCCAACCTATATTTAGGGAAGGGACTGCACAATATGTGAACCCTAAACAAGGGTATGGGTAGGGTTTGCAGTGCCCACACTGAACGAGCAAGTGACCACATTCCCTTACATAAAACTCACTTTCTTAGATGGTTACCGCAGGCACGAGCACTTAGCACAGCTGAGGCATTATGCTAAGAGGGTCTTAAATTACCAATGAAATGCCACAGTGACATATGTCACTTCAGTCACAACTCATTGGCTATATAATGAGTTCACAGAAGGCATTCGGGACGGTCAGCACTCCTTAGTACACAAGGATGTCTCAGCTGACACCTGACGTAGGAGGTCTCAGCTCTCATCAGCAAAAGTAAAGCCGAGAGGGAAGGGGAGGATTGCGGCAGAGGGGAGAGAAAGAACACAAGGTTGGGGGAGAAAGAGAGAAGATTGTGTGGAGGATGAAGGGCGGGGTGGGGAAGAAAACAGATCCTTTGTCATTGCTGCAGGAATTAAACCACCACAGATATTTCTCATGTGAGAGAAACAACCATTCGATGGACTAGTTGGTAATGATTTGCACACTAGTTCACTCATTCATGTCCCATAAACTAGCCTTCCTGTGCCCTTTGGGGTTATGTTTTATAAAGACTTTTAGTTGCCATCACTGTCCACCACCGTGTGGGCAGATGGCAAGGAGAATACGTTCTTAGCAATTTCTCCAATTCCAACGCCGTCACTTTACTAAGCTAGTTTGCTCAACAAGAAACTTGAGAAAAAAAAAACCATTTTAACCTCCGTTAGTCACAAATAAATTCTTAGAATTTAAGAAGGTAGGAGAGGGGAGAACCGAACTCTGAATGAATGGCTACTTTATAGACAATGGGAGCAGCGGAATATCTCTTCTGAACAGGGACTTCCCAGAGCTGTGGCTCTCTCACTATCAGTTTAGGAGGCCAGCGAGGTAATTTCCATAGGCATGTGTCAAAAAAAAAAAAATGAAAAGTAAAATGAATGAAAAAATGAAATGAAAAGAACTGGAAAGTATTCTTTCACAGGAGCATTTCAATGTATATATTCACGCGTTCTTTCTTTCATGGCATATTTATTGAGCATATACTATATACCAGAGCTAGTGAAGAGAATAAAATCTTCGTCTACATGGGGCTGACAGCCCATTGAGAGACACATATGAGGAGCAGGGAAATAGATAACGCATCAGAAAGTGGGAAGGGCCATCGACTAAAACTATGTAGGAGTGAAGAGCATAGGGACCCTGGGAGGGTTAGGGAAAGCTTCTTTTTATTATTATTATTCTTTCTAAAAAATTTTATTTCTAATTGACAAACCACACACAAAAATGATATGTATGTGTGGTGATGGATGTGTTCATTAGCTTGATTTAATCATATTTTGATCCCATATATAAAACATACTATTATACCTCTTGGACATACACAATTAATATTTGAGATAAGGATTTTTGAGTGAGTCCTTTTTTTTTATGAAATCATAAACACATGGATCATGTATACATTAATGCATTTATGGGAAAGCTTCTAACATAACAGATCTTTGAAAAATGAAGGAGGATACCTGGAATAAGAAAAGCTGAAGGAAAGAGCAAAAAGCCTCCAGGCAGAATCATCCTTGGAATGTCTGCCCCATCAGAGGGAGGCAACACGGCCAGAGAAAAGGCAACAGTGAAAAAAGAAACAAGGGACCTCTGGAGACGGGAGGAGGAGACTGAGAGGCCTCTCTCCACTGTAAAGATTTTTCCTTTAAATCAGGATGAAGTGGAAAGCTGATGGAGGATTTCTGAGCAAAAAGCGACATAATCTAATTTAGGTTTTAGAAGAATGACTCTGGCTGCTGTGTTGAGAATAGAGTTGGGAGTTCTCAAGAATGTAAAAAGCAGAGAGATGCCTTCAGAGGCTATTCTAGGTAAGAAACAATTCCACTCGGCCTACTATGGTAGCAGTGTGGTGGTGATGAGAGGTCAGATTCTGGTTATATTCTGGAGGAAAAGCAGAGAGGGCTGGCTGTGGAATTGGATATGAGGCGTGAAGGAAAGCCTGGAGTCAAATATGATCCCCGTGTTTCCATCCTGAAGAGGAGCGTTGTTGTTGACTGAAACGGGAAAAGCTGAGAATCCGATCTCTGACATCTTAAGTTTTAAGTACCCCTTAGATATCCAAGTCAAAAAAATTAGGTAGGCAGTTGGATACATGAGTATAGATTTTAGGGACGGGAATAGGTTGGAAATGTGTATGTAGATAAAAGGAATCAACTCATACGGCAAATAAGCGTCACACTGAGGGTTTATAATGATCTTCGCCAAATCTATAAAAAGATTTTATGAGGAAGAAAGGGGATGCTGTGGGGAAAGGCAGTTCTTCAGGAGATTCTCATTAAATGTGCTTCCAATGCTGCTTATCTGGGAAGCCACTAGTTAGAAAATGCATTTGCTATGGAATGCTAACCCCCTGAAGAAATGAGATAGTGCCTATTTAAACATCTTAAGGGTATCAGATGCTAAGGTGTAGTAACTTGCAATCAATACCTGTAATTTGATGACTGGGTAACCAAATCCATCCACCTGCGTCCAATCATTTTTTCATCATAGACCAGACTGAAAACAACAACAAGTTTTGAACCTATCGACTCAGGTGAAACACAGAATTTGGTCCTTGGTAAACCTTAAAAGATAGCAATGCAAAGGGGTGGCCCAGCTATTGAGCCAGGAAACATCCCTAGGGCTTGAGCTAGTAGAGACGCTGACATTCTTACACACTGAACCGCTCTCCTCCCCAGGGAACCCTGGCTCCTACATCTAAGGCCTGAAGTCTCCGCCTCCCAGATGTCATATGGACAAGCACATCTTTGACATGGAGGAGGATCCCCAACCCCCAGAAAAGTCTGGAGGATCTTCTATCCAAAGCCTCACAACTGGGGTGTAACAACAAGATCTGAGAAATGGCTTCTCTGGAGGCCTTAGAATGGTCCCTGAATTTTGTGTCTTTCAATAGTGGTCAAGGTCAAAGTTTTGAAGACAATTTCAGAAAGACCCAGTATTTTTGGACATTATCCTCTAGCTCTATGAACTCCCCAAAAGAGGGGGAAAATGAACACACTGTTTTGAGAAATTGCTATGGTTCCAAGAGATGTCTCGATTTCTCAGTAGATTTTTCCAAAGTAAGTTTCCCATTCATTCACCACAAGGAAATTTATATCAAGTGTCTATTTTAAGCTAGAAGCTGGAAATAGGAAAGGAAACAGGAGAGACAAAGTCCCTGCCCTTGTGAAGCTTACCTCCTGCTGGGGAAAATGTAAATTAGCTCTTGGCTACAGTGTATAGTGAGCATCCCAAATAAGGATTCTATTGGCTGTAAAGAACGATGATGAAACCATATATAATGAGCCTAAATGAATTCCCAGATTCCAGCACCGAGAAGACTTTCATGGCTTAGTCTCAAATACATGGAGAGTATCAGTCAGCTATCCCAACCTGCTCTGCCTATGGGAGGGGCTACTCAAAGGTTAAAATCTCAGAATTCTGCTCAAGAACTGATCTTGTTTGTACCAAAGGACATTTTGAATCTAATATTGCCTTTCTCTAACTTTGGAACCAACCATTGTGCTAAATGTTTCCCCCTGCACTGTTTGTCTGAATCCTTACAACAATCCTATCAGGTAGATACGATTATCTTATTGCACAGAAGACAAAAGGGGCAATGACTAGGTAAGAAACAATTCCACTCGGCCTCCCGGAGTAGCAGAAATTGATACTGGTGAATTTAGAAGTCTAATGCCAGGAGATGGGTTCGGTTTAAAAATGTTACAGCTGAGAAAACTTCTCACCCCTGATAGATAATGAATGACAAAACAGGGAAAGGCAGACTACCTAACCCCCAGTTCCAGGAGCTTCACCACCTCCCCAGTTTGTCTGGTACCTCGCCAATCTCACAGGTGTTCTCTGGGCACCCCTCCAGAGCCACTCTATCCTCCTCCACTCTGCTTCATGCTCAGGGAGCGCATTATTAGGGTCCCATGCCCACTGGCTTTTGGCTGGGTTTGGAAGTACCCCAGGAGGCTAGGGGGTGGGGGACGGGACGAAAGAGATGAAAATGAGGTCAGAGGAGTCATTTCCTTGTTCCCATTCTATCAGATCATGGCTTGGCAGTGGCCATGATTCTCCACCAAAGCCATGGATGGCTCTTATCATATGCTTCTCACCTGGGGTTACAGCTCTCGCCTGGTTCCGATAACTACTCCATCCCTACACTTTCGGACCTAAAAGGGGTGGTGATAGCTCGGAGCCTTGGGCTGCAGATAGAAGCAAGTGCTTCACCATCTCTTGTTGGTTTTCCACAATCTTGTCCACACCTTTGTGTTAATTCTTTCATTAAACCCTCTGATAGGTCCCCATTGGAGTGGCCATCTGTTGTCTGCTCCTGACCCTGATTATTACTGTTTGGGAAATGGAACCTAAGAACTGGGTAGGCAGAGTTATTCCCAAACAGACTTAACTTGTGTGCTACAGACCAACCCTAAATGGAGCCCTTCCTATACAAAGTGCAAAAAAATAATAATAATCTTTAACTCTACTCTTTTTAAAATTTCTTCCTGAAGATGGAATATACATCCCATTTTCTTCCAGCATCATCAGGAGAATAAAGTTTTTTATTCACTCAGGCTTCTGTCATTGTAAGTTTGATATTTCTTCATCTAAAAGTTTGAGAAGTTCAATAAAGCCTGAGACCAGAACAGATGTTAGCATTTTAATATTACACTTTTATATAATCCCTGTTGGTATTACTAATGATGCCTGATTGC
Organism: Otolemur garnettii; assembly: GCF_000181295.1. Classification (NCBI taxonomy): domain Eukaryota; kingdom Metazoa; phylum Chordata; class Mammalia; order Primates; family Galagidae; genus Otolemur; species Otolemur garnettii. The sequence continues at coordinate 55,305,143 of NW_003852396.1, forward strand.
TTTATGTAAAATAAAGAGTAAAATAACCTTTTTAGAATGATGGAACATATTGAAGTCTTATACTATTATTCCAAAAGAGGCTACCAGAAGGAGAGACGCGGACAGAAGCAAGGAAGATGGAATCTATTACCACTGGTCTCCCTCGTCAACCATTTTAAAAATTGGTCTGCTCAGGAAACCAATTAAACCCTCCTACATTCTCCATCATTGACCAGAATAATAATGGTTTTAAAAGGCAGTTCAGCTGGGAAAAGGAAATGTTTCTTGTAAAAATAATTACACCAAGATTTCTGTGAGTTATAGGGGTGCCATCTGAATCTGGCATTAGTCTCTGAGGTATATGGGGTCACTCCTGACTACCCCCTCTCACTGCCCCTGCCCTTGTTCAACAGCTTCTTAATGAATTTCTCTGCCTCTACTATTATGAGGTCTAGACAATTAAGTTTGCAAACTCATCTTAGAAAAAGTGCTGCATACCTCATTGCTGAATATCTCTACGGTCACCTTCTAAGTATTTCCCTTGAGACGCTATGCACCAATGCCAGCACCTAGTCCACCCTTCAAAGCAATTGTGGAGCTCTTTTTCTGGAATGCCCATCAACATTGTCATTGTACGAGGCCTGAAAATTAAGTTTAGGAATTTATCCTAGAAAAAGTGAATTCATCCTACCTCATCACTGAGTATTATCATAGTCACCTTTGGCGTACTTCCTGGGGCCATCTGGTGTGACTGTACTGAGATTTAGCAATCAGATATGTAGCCCTTTTTGTAGGGTGAGTTTGAGAACCTAATTGTCAGACCTCCTATTTCTCTCCCAACCATCCTCATGCTCCAACCAGAAAGTTCTTCCTGAAAAGTGAGTTTGATCATGTTTCTGCATCAAACCATGGATGGCATCCCATGATATGCTTTCCCAAGAAAGCTTGTTTCCCTTCACAGCTCAAAATTCACTCTGCCACCCCAAAATCTACGCTCTAGACACCTCCTGTGTCTCACCCTTCCCTTTCCTGGATACAGCCTGTTCTATCTCTCCTCCAGCGAGCTGCCCAGGCTGCCCTGCTTGGAAGGCTCATTCCTATCACCCATTGGAAGCATCTTGAAAAGCCTTCTCATGCTTCAGAGATCAAATTAGCCTACCAATTTTTGTTTTTGTTTTTGTTTAACATCCCGTCCTTTCAGAAATAGGGAAAAATCACACCAATGACTGCTTCTCTTTCATAATGTCATGCCTTTCTGAGTTACTGAATTCTAATTGTATATGGTATTTATAAAGGAAATGACAGGTAGTGAGCACCTGCTCTTTACACTAGTGCATTCTCTACGTACACCGTTTCCTTTAACAGCAACATGCTATGGAGAAACACTAATATCCCATTTTGCTGATGAGGAAACTGAGCCTGAAGACAAGGAAAGGTTGCTCATGGCAGTACACCTGGTGATCAGAATCCAGAACTTGATCTTATCTTTTATCTGGCTCAAACGATTTTTCTATTATGTCACCATTGTGTCATATAAAAAAATTGATTCGTAAGATTTCCCAGACTCCTTCTTCACATAACATGTTGCAGATTACAGAGTAATTTGATAGCATTATCTTATTTGATCAACAACAAACCTGGGAGGTGGTTAAGGCAGGGCGGGGGGGGGACTCCCTTCCCCTTCATAGATGAGAAGCTCAGAGAGACAAATCACTTTCCCAAGTCACTAAACCAAAACCCAGAGGCACCTAGACTAGGAGACTCCTGTCTCCTAAGCCAGTGCTTTTCCTGTGTAGCACCAATGCATCCCACACGGATATGATGTTGTTCCTTAGCATGAAAGAGGAGTTGGATGTTTGAAACACTTTGACTCTCTACAGAGGCTTCAAATAAGCTTCTCACACACCTTGGTCTTTGGTCCAATCTTAGCCACTGAGGCCTCAACCTCTGTTCAGATGGGTCAGCTCAGCTTAGTTCTAAAACTGAGGTTACATGGGAGGAGGCCAGCAGTCAATCCAACTTCAGATGTGGGATTTTGTTTTTGTTTTGTGCCTTAAAGTGCATTTTAAAACATGTAATTAGCTCCTAACATTTTTAAAAATCAAAAGTTTCTAGATTCTCTTTAAGAAAGAAAAAATGCCAAAGCTGCTCCAATCAGTGGCTCTGACCATGAGATGAGATAAACACTTTTCCTTTTCCTCTTTCATGTACCTGCTGGCCCTGTAGGCTCCTCAATTTCCAGCCCGGCTCTCACCATGGAAGACACCCCATTGACTGTGGCAGGAGTACCCTCCACAAACTTGCCTCCTACTCAAATTTTCTTTTCAAAGTTTAGCTCTAGGCTCTGCCTTCCTGGGCTGAGTCCTTCTCTTAAGCATCAAAGAGCAACTCTTTTCTCCTTCACGCAGGAATAAAGATGGGGGGCATCATCTACTCCTGCTGGTGTCCCTTTATGAAACCCCATTACATCTATATCCCAGTGCTCCCAGAGAAAGTGACATTCGTGAATGGGAAAGAATTATTCATCGGCAAGGGCTGAGAACTTACTTCTGTCTCCTGGGCTTCTATTCTTTGTCTTACCTTCCCCGGTGTCTGAATGACACCAAAGGGACAGTAGTATAACATAAATGACAAAAAACATTCCTTATTAACCCCTCTGGGCCTCAGTTTCCTCCTCTGTAATGTGAGGCTAGTAGATTCTTTGCTCTCTAAAGGCCCTTACAGATCTAGCATTTTCTGATGTTATGGGGGAAAACATCATTTTAAAAAGTCCAAGTTTGGGCATAACAGCATATTACTTTCCAAGATGTAATTTAAAATGTGTCTCAATTTTCAAGTAGGACAACCTAATGCATGCTCACAGAGTTTTGGCTGTGCACAAAGCCAAGCTTGTCCAGGGTATATATGAAGGCCCCCCACTTAGTAGAATAGCCCTAAGCTAACAGGAGACCTGGCTGTGCCACTCACCTGCTGTGTGATCCTGGGCAAATCCCTTCCCCTCTCTGGGCCTTACTTTCTCCATTGTAAATTGAGGGCAATGGCTCATATTTAGTAAGTCTATGATTGTGGGTGCGAGAAACACTCATTGACGAGCTTACGTGGCAGTGACAATGGAAAAAATGCTGGACAGAGAGTTGGGAGACCTGGGTACTATCAGTAGCTCCATTACTTACTAGCTTAGCGACCTGGTGAAGTCACACACACTCTCTCTGGGCCTTTGTCCCTAGTAGCGTTTGTCCCTTTTGTTCTGTGTTCATTTGGGTGTTTGTTTTGAATCTGGCCAGCAGCATCATTTTCATAGCACATGGACTCTGTAGATGCGCGTTACCTCACCTAGAAGTTTCGTTCATTGAACTCATCTCTCTGGAGCATCTCTTAGAGTGTCAGGACTTTTTTGGCGGTATAGACAGGGAGGGGTGCTGGGCCAGCGAAGCTGCCTTTCTGGTGAGTACCACGCCGAGTCTGGGTGTGGACGTGGCTGATTTTCTTTTTTTTGTTTTTCATTTTGATATATTTTTATTATCTGTAGAATTTTCGTGTGGATGTAGTAAGGTAATATTAGACTTCCAAAATTCCTGACAAGAAGTTTTAATTTCGGCTCGGCGCCTATAGCTCAACCGGCTAAGGCTCCAGCCACGTACACCTAAGGTGGCAGGTTCGAATCCCCACTGGACCCGCCAAACAACAATGACGGCTGCAACCAAAAAATAGCCGGGCGCTGTGGCGGGCGCCTGTGGTCCCAGCTACTTGGGAGGTGGAGGCAGGAGACTCGCTTGAGCCCAGGAGTTGGAGGTTGCCGTGAGCTGTAATGCCACGGCACTCTACCCAGGGGGGACAGCTTGAGGCTCTGTCTCAAAAAAAAAAAAAAAAAAGAAGTTTTAATTTCAGAGCTCATTGATGTGTAATTCTACCAATTTTTGTGGTATTTATTTATTTTTAATTTTTTTATTAAATCATAGCAGTGTACATTCATAGTATCATGCGGCTGATTTTCTTCATCTGTTTTCACCTTCCCTGCCAACACTTCACTCTCATCCTTCCCTCAGCTTTCTAGCCTGTGGTCCCTGGTGTCCTTGTGCCCCAGTTGATACTAGTCCTTAATTAATTCCCACCCCAATCCCACAGGCTGCCAGTAAAAGCAAACGTGTAAATATTACCAGTGAATGTGCACTAATGGATAATCCTTCATCCCGAAGGCATGGTGTGAGAAAGGGCTCCGGGCTGAAGGGATGTGGATCCAAATTGCTGTGGAGTTATGCACTGGCTGTAGGATTCTGGTCAACTGGCTTAACTTTTTGGAGCCTCATCTCTAAAATGGGAGTAATAATAGTACCTACCCCACAAGGGTGGTGTCACACAGAGGGCTCAGTGAGGTAATTCGTGCCACTGTTCAGCACATGGTCCCTATTATGACCAGTATGAAGCCTGGAATGTGGGATTTGGGGTCAGGCTGATACCCAGAGATGTTCTGAGAGAGGAAGGGCCCTTTTATCATCTCTAATCAAGCTAATTAGCATATGTTAATGCCAAAATACATAACAAGGACTCAGCTCAGAGCCACCCTCAGGGAGACGCTGATGGTGGGGGAATCGGCCTCAGCAAGATTGCAATTCGACCCTCTTGTTGCTCAGTGTAGGAAAGAAAACCTTTGCCAGTTCCAAAGACAACACAGCATTCCCCTGCACAGAGTTTTGACTTCGAGGGCCAAAACACAGGGCTCTTTACAAAGCCCTTGTTTTTCTGCAAACGTGTTTGTCAGGGGCCTTGTTTCGCAGAGAATAGATTTACAAAGGGGCCTGTTCTTCTTTTCTGGCACCTTGAAAGGAGAAAATCCCCGAATGGGAAGAAGGATCAAGTGGCTGCTTTGCACTACAGCGTCTCTTGCCTAAGCATTGTGCCACCATGTTGGAGGCTAAGTTTCCTAATTACACAGTGCCTACGCACAATTACCCACAATTAGGCTAATTATATAAATACACTATGATTATCTGAAAGATAACGTTCAGTAACACACAAAGGAGAAGGGATGGCCCCGAGGTAAACCTGAGGGGAGCCAAACAGGGGAATGGAGGGATGATCAAGGCAGTTTCAGGGGTTTCCCAGCCCCAGGCCTTAGAGAGGAAGCCACCAGCTTCCCTGTCCGGCGTCCCCTCCTCCCTGAGTAGGACCAAGTCCTTCCTACAGCCCCAGTGGGCTACTTTCCCTTCAGGTGACCCCCCAAATGTTCCCTGTACTATCTCTGTCTGTTAACACAACAACTTATAAAGGGCAATTGGGTTGGAAATCATGTCTAAATTTCAGGCCACCACCACAGCCACGCTGCTGACATTTACGGCAAGCAGCATTCTCTAGTTGCACGCGTTACTGATGGGCTTGTCATTCTGAGATAGTCAGGCCAGAGCAATTAAACAAAGGTTTACACTGGCATAAAAATTATGGCTGACTGATGGAGAGCCAACCCCAGAACCTCTGGCCTGCTCTGAATATTGGCTGCCAACTTTGCACTTTGATAAATGCTCGCTGAGCTCTGGAGGAGAAGTGGCAACTTCCAAATACACACATAGAACATTTGGGGTTCGTACTCCTGATCTCTATTACCTGAACTCTTCCTAGACTGGAATTTGCAATAAAAACCAAACTATTGACAGTGCTTTCCTTTAGAAAGAGGAAAAAGGAAAAGAGCTTGGAAAAATGAAAAGGAATCTCTTGCTTTGTTGTTCTATAGTCTTTGACCTTCTTTAAATTTCAGCAATAAGCTTTATTACCTTTGCAACGTAAAAAGAAATGCATTTTTAAATTATAAGAAAAAAAGAAAGAAAATTGGGAGGAAGAGAAGGCAAACATTCATTAAATCTGAATTATGTTCCGGACACTGTTATCACTTTATATACTGTACCTCATGTAATTCTTACAAAATGCCTAAGAGATAGATCATATTGTCCTTTGTTTTAAAGATGAGGCAACTGGGCTTGGAAAGTTCTGATAGGTTGCCCAAAGCCAAATAGTACAGTTGGAAGAGAACATTGGAATTCAAGGCTGTTAACCTCAAAATGAACATTCTTTCTTCATATTATGTTTTTACCTGCTGCCACAGATGAATAAGCCCTCAGGGCCTTGGTCCCTTCATCTGCAAAACGGGAGGTTTGGCCTGCATCAGGTCTAATGTTCCTGAGAGTCTAGGATTCCATGAGTGAAAATTCACACGGGGCAATAAAGATTCTTTACTTTCAGAGGAATACAATCAAATTTCCTTTAAGTAAAGTGTTCCCCTAGCTCACATAAGTGCTTATTATTTCCAGATCATTAACCATTTGACATAGAGATTTGGCTGCGAAACTCGAAGCTCCAGTGTTAGAGGGCTCTGCCAATTGAAAATCAGTCAAATGTGGATAATGGCTTCTGTTACTATACTGCAAGTCTACAGGAAAAATGTGATTCAATTTATAAAAATTCTATCCAACGCAGCTTTTCAGGAATTCATCTGTTGGGTACAACAAGGTACATCTGTGTCGTATTATCCAAATAAGTTCCACCTGGCAGGTAGATGACTGTACGGCTTAAAACGGGGGAAAAAAAAATGACAGGAGTTTTTACAACGTCCTTCCATGTCTGCTCACGCTATTTTTAACTTGTTCAAGTCTGTTATAGTCGCATTTCTAAGTAAAGCAGAGCCATTAAATTCGAGCAAGCAATGGATGATGCACTTTCATTAACAGACAGAAGTTCACTGGTCGTGAGAGAAGCCTTTCAAGTGTCATTCGACAGTATGAAAAACTGGCCAGGGAGGAAAACGAGAAAAAAAGAAAAGAAAAGAAAAACAAAAACAAGTGCCCAATTGGCTTTGCTTATGAAGAAATGCATAAAATGGTCATGGAAGCTGTGGAATGTGAACCCCCAGAGGCCTGCGCCAACTTCTGCAAAACTTGAAGGTCCTAAAAATGTCAAAGGCAAACAAGCCATTAAGAAAACTTGCAATTACTCTGGGGCATTCAGAAGATCAAGGTAGGTTATTCAGATGTCTGGGAAGGCTGGACTTGAAGAAAAAAAACTTGCCAGCTTGATATGATTTAACACACAGGATTCTTATTATAGTCAGGACTCTGCCTTAGGTGACAACATTTTAACTTTCAGCAGGAGATCTCCTTCCCTCTCTGCATCCCCTGCTCATTTTCCCTCTTAATCTCTGTGCCTTCACCCAAGACAATGTCATCCATTCTTACTTGGGCCTTTGTAAACCAGAATACCTCCAGACTAAGAAGTTAGCTTCAAGGGCCAGACTTCTATTTCATTATGAATATCTGTCTAGACATTAAAGGGGTCACTCAACACTGTCTCCCACGATTCTGTGACTTCCACAGCCAAAGGAGATCAACACAAGTCCAAGAAATGTGTGTACCTCATGCAACAACCCCCCACCCTCACTGTGACTAATCTTAACAGATTCTATTTCCAAAAGAAGTGAACTAGGAAATCGGGAGACTTCTCAGTTGGGAGAAGTAATAGCGCTGTGTACAAAGACTGGTTTTATTTTCTGAGTGTATGGTTTTCTCTTCTAAAACCAGAGTCATCGTTCTGCTTTTCAGGGAAGTCCAGCATGTTCAGCCTGATTACCACTTGGATGCATTATCGAAACAAAAGGATCAAGAGGAAGCTGTTGGTGGGTGGACTATTCCATCCATGATTGGAAATCTTGTGCAAAATTGTATCTATCAATCATCAACAGGGAAAGTGTGAAAATGTAACTTTCTAGGAATTATGTTAACTCATAACCCTCTGGACATCTCTCCCGCAAAATGGCGCTATTGAATCTATCACTGAGTAATGATAAGTCGTAATGAGGTGAGGGCATGAGATCAAGGCCTTTCACTCAAGACAGAGGTTTTTCTAAGGGAATATTCCACTTAGATCATAATTTGAAATCTCCAGAACAATCTTTTAATCTCTTAATATACACCCGCTCAGAAATAGCCTCCTTAAAGTATGTTCTTCATTCTTCACATTTTATCCCCCAGGTACTAACATTAGCATTCTAACTAGATTTTGCACGTGATATTAACCAAATAAAACTGAGGAAAAATATAAAATATTCAAATTAACATTGTACCATTCAAAACCATTTTGAGAGGCCACATGCATATTCTACTGAGATTTCCTTCACTCCTAACCTTCTCCTATCTTCTTGGGAAAAGCTTTTGTAGTCACTAACGTCACAAAGAAAAATTAATGTAAATGCATCCAGATTCTTCCCTTTTTTTAACAAAAAAATGACATTTCCCTAGGTTGTACTTGTTCCTTGAGATTTGATACCTAAAGACTTTTAATATTTACAAATGTCAAATATACCATGAAAGGATTATTTATAATGTTAAAGGCATTCTAAAGAACATAACAGACTTTCAAGATAATTCCAAAATTTTGAACAAGGGGGTTTTTTTGTTTTTTTTTAGAGAGTCTCCCTTTGTCACCCTCACTAGAGTGCTGTGGCATGATAGCTCACAGCAACCTCTAACTCTTGGCCTCAAGTGATTCTCTTGGCTCAGCCTCCCAAGTAGCTGAGACTACAGGCGCCTGCCATAACACCCCACTATTTTTAGAGATGGGGTCTAGCTCTTGCTCACACTGATCTTGAACCCGTGAGCTCAGGCAATCCACCACTTTGACCTCCCAGAATGCTAGGATTACAGGCGGGGGCACCGCACTCGGCCTACAGAGGTGTCAACTTTGAGGAAGACACTGTTCATTGCACAACTACACACAGTATCCTCATCTCCTTATAGTCCACGTAAATAGCACCTCCTGGAATTCTGTTGGGACTCCATGTATGGCCTACTCTGTTTGGGAAAAATCAGTCCTATTACTTAATAGTGACTCTCTTAGTCTTTAGCAAGCACCCTTTCCCCAGCCCAAATCAGAATATTAGATGCTTCAGGATTACCAGGGTTTTTTTTCTCTTTAAGTACGTTTTCTTCCCATAGACTTACTGAGTAATGGCCTTGCTCTAATGCTAATTATTCTTTGTCTTTCGAAGAAATAAGAATCACATCCTGGAGACGGTTAGGCTTTTTATATTTTTATATCACATTGTAATTTTTATATGACCAAAATAGTAATGTTAGAAATATTTCTATCTTAAAGGTAGTGAGATGGTTAATGCCAACCAAAAGGCTTAAAACACAAGCCTCAGATGTGGTTAAGAACGTCACTACTGGAATAATTTTCCTTTAGTCTTTTCATAAACAAACAAACAAACAAACAAAAAAGCACAGTGAAGAGAGACTAGGAAAAAAATGACAGAAACTAAATAAATAAATAAAAATCCAGGAATAAGAATTGGTCATTGGTGCCACGTAACTGGTTAGGTTTATAGGTCACATTAATCACTATTTGGTTTCATAGCAGATGTGGAGGAAGTGAGAAGTCTGAATTCCAAAAGAGCCCAAGAATACTAAAAAGCATCACATTTCACATACCTGGGGAAATATGGAGAGGGACAAAAAAAGATTTATGTATATCTGAAAGCAATAAGGATGGAAAAAACACCACTCATCAAAATCACTGCCCAGAAACCAGATTTGAATGCTGTTTTGAGTTTTCTTAATTAAATTTCAACATGGCAAAACCATGAATGACAAGTCCATGTCTTAGGGTGCCAGTGTCATTTGCTGTCCCAGCTGGTGGGAGAACACTTTAGAACCTCACACGTGAGTGTATGTCTGTGTTCCGATAGGTGGGCAAAGGCAGGTGTCCCATCTCCCTCTCTGTCTCTCCCTCCCTCCCTCCCAATTATCTCTTTCTTTCTCAAAACATTCAAAGTTTAGTCTCTGGTATCTTTTATAGATCTTTGTACCTTTTGTTCATTCAAAAACATTTACTAAACTCGCCTTGAGGGCCAGCCTCTCCATAGGAGTGGTGAGAAATAGAAAGAAGAGTTTGGCAATGGGCAGGAAGAAAGTCCAAGATAAAGCAGACTGACAACAGAAGAAGGGTCTTGAAGAGAAGAATTTAGGGAGGGAAAACCCCTCCTGGCAGCCTCTCCTCCCAGATGTACTTCCTCATGCTTGCCCAGCGTTCTGGGGACCAGACAAGGGCAAGACAGAACTTTCTTTTTTTATGAACCTTAAATACAAATTTTAGCTTTTATGACAACCTTCTTTCCAAGCCCTCCTAAACCTGTTCTTCACCTGTAATCACCAAATCCCACAGCTGAATGCTAGGAGCCAACGCTGCCTATTTCCAGTGGGGTTGACTGTGTAACACAATTACAGATATTCTGCTAATAATTGGAAACAGTTGTTTACCCGTGCAGTTATTTTAAGGCTGGCTTGTGACTGCTGCTGGCAGATCTGTGAGCAGAGGAAAACAGGAAATGAACTAAATCATTTATTAACCTTGAAAATAAAAAATTGAAAGGTGTTGGGTCCTGGGGTAAAGAGTACGTGGCTATTGCCAATGAGTGAATGGGGATTTTCCAAAGAAAGGGCTTACCTGAAAGAATTTACCGAGTTTTGGTGTCATGGAAAAACACTAATTTCAAACCAATTGTATTGATTGTTCAACACGTCCTGTGGAAGAAATGTACTTGCTAAGAGCTATAATGTGAACACTGTCATCCCAAATCACGGTAGTGCTCAGGCCTTGAGTCTATCTTGGAAATAAAAGACAAAAAGAATAAAAGAAAAAAAAAGGTTTTCATTGTGCACCCACTATACACAAGACCTAGTAATAGATTATCTTTTTTTTTTTTAACAAACATGTTTTCTACATGTGACAAAAAACCTGTGAGTTAGAATTGCCACTTCACAAGTGTGAAGAAACAGAGGAATGGAGAGGCAGACGACTCGGCTGAGGTCACACAGCTCATGGATCATGGAGCTTGGGCCTAGCACCAGGATCTATGTCTCCCCATCAAATGTGAGGCTGCCCTCACTCGAAGGATGGGGGGATTTATGGTAGCAAGGAGAACCTTTTAGGGGTTTAGAAAATACTTTCTAATTAAATAACAGATCATATTTAATTCACTTTGATGCATTATGTACTAATCAATCATTTTGCCTTGCAATACATATTGGTCTAGAGTAAAAGCCTATTGCTTGGACATGACCTGCCACCACCCTTCTTCCTTTATCCTGGGACCGTGCCCTGCCATGGGAACAAGTAGTGGCCCAAGAAGCCAACTGGACAGGAGGATGGTGAGTCTGGGAAGTTGGAGTTAAAAGGGCCAGAGGTTTTGTTCTACTGAAATAATCAAAGAAATACCCCAACTCTTATGAGTTAGAATGTTAGTGCAGTATGATTTATGGTGGCAAAAATTTGGCAAGACCTAAAATGTCCAATACAGGTGATTGGGTAAGGAAAGCTCACTTGTGCAATGGGAACTTTTCAGGGGTTAGAAATAGGTGATGGGTACTTAGGGGTTCATCATATTATCTTGTTTTAGCTGTATTTGAAATTTCCCTTCATAAAAGAGTTTTTTAATGATGATACTGTATATTGACAATCGTAGTAATATTTTTATGATATCTTATTATGTGGAAAAAGCAGATTACTAAATGTGGTAGAAATTTCTATTGCTTGTCCTCATTCGGGTTCCTACCCTTTCATGCACTGGAAGGATTTACTTCCCTGCCCCCTTGTAGTTGGGCAAAGCCTGATGACTCCAGGTCTATGGATAGAGGCAGAAGTGATGTGCATCATCGTCAGGCTGGAGCACTCATTGCCAGTACCTCTCTATCCCCTCCCTCTGCAACCCATGACATCTAAACAGTAAGGCCTTGTCCCTGAGCGCAGACAACATCCAAAAGCGCTCCCAGACTAAGTGAAATGGACATTAAATACAAAGAAGAAATAAATCTTTGATGGTTGGAGCCATAATTGATGCCACAACAGTGTTGAGCGCATCTTGACCAGTAAACAAAGCAATGTAACTTGCCTGAGAACATACAGCTTGCTTCCTCTTCTTTGTCAGAGCGTCATGCAAAGTCGTGCAAATCTCTTTTTCTAAGGGCTTCCCTGACAAGTCCTATTTAAAGCTGCAACCCCCAGCGTTCTCTGTCTTCTTCCTTCCTATGATATCTATCTCCATATATCTCCTTTATATATGTTATATCTAACATATATAAATTCTATATCACCTATATAAATAAATACGTGACATAGGTAGATAGCTATAGACATAAATATAGATGTTCTGCTTACTGTCTGTCTCTGTTAGACCAGAAGCCTTGGGAGGACAGGCTTTGGGGAGCTTTTTTGGTTTTGTTTTCTTTTTTTAAGACAGAGTCTCAAGCTGTTACCCTGGGTAGAGTGCCTGGTGTCACAGCTCACAGCACTCCCAAAATCTTGGGCTTAAGTGATTTTCTTGCCTCAGCCTCCCAAGTAGTTGGGACTACAGGTGCCCACCCCAATGTCCGGCTATTTTTTTGGTCGTAGTTGTCATTGTTGTTTGGCAGGCCCGGGCTGGATTCAAATCTGCAGCTCTAGCGTATGTGGCTGACGCCCTTGCTGCTGAGCTACAGGTGCTGAGCCAGGACAGGGGTTTTTGACTGACATCAGCTGTAACTAATCTTTGCATCTGGAAATAATGAATGGTAAGTGAAAATAACAGTGTTTATCTACATAATATCGATATAATCTTTTCACCATATCATCACATTTTGCTCTGATTCCAACTTGAAGGAAAGTAAAACTATGATTATTTTTAAAATGAGGCTTAGGAGCCAGGCATTGTGGCAAGCACCTGTAGTCCCAGCTACTCGGGAGGCTGAGGCAAGAGAATCACCTAAGCCCAGGAGTTGGAGGTTGCTGTGAGCTGTAACACCAGGGCACTTTACCAAGGGCAATAAAGTGAGAGCCTATCTCAAAAAAAAAAAAAAAAAAAAAAAAAATGAGGAAAAGTTGCTCTTCCCTAGATGAAAAACAGTCATAATAACTTAGAATTTCTGGTGGTCTTTTTCTGTGCCAAGCATCTTCCATGCTTTATGTATTTAACCCTTATAGCCACCTTACATGATCAATTGAATAATAGACCCCCACCCTTTTTGCAGATGAGGCAGGTAAGGCAGACTAAGGAATTAAATTAATGCATTTGACTTACAGTTGCTGAGCATAGCTAAGGCGAGGTACTGCTCTATGTACTGAAAATAGAGTACCAGAGACAGACAAAATCCTTTTCTCATAAAGCTTCCACACCTATAGGAAGCAGAGAGCAAGGATCCAGTGCATCTGATGCCTCTGGTGCACCCTCACAGCCACTCAGCCCTATCTCTGAGTTCAGCACTCCTTGAGGGCTTCCATCACTCAGCTCTGATAAAGTCACCTAACACATGCACTCAGCATTTTTGCTGCCTTTCCCTGAAATATTTGGACCCACAAGCAGCTTAGAGTGGCCAAAGACTTAAAATCCCTGGGTGTGACCTTCAGCAATGCCCAATTTAGGCAGACATTACTGGGAGACAAGGGATTAGAAGTTTAAGGCACAATTATGTTAAGCGCTACGAAGGATGGAGGAGGTTCCATTATTAGGTTGTGTGTCCAAAGACCTTTCTAAGGTGGCAGGCTTTGAACTAAGACCTGACATGAAGAAGGCAGGCAGAACAGTGTGTGCAAAGGCCCTAATGAGGACCAGACCTGGTGGAGAATAGTATGAGAAGAAAAGGGAGATGAAGTCAGGGGCCAGACCAAATCTTATCTTGTGGGCCTGGTAAAGAAACTAGAAACTATTTTCATTGTGCAAGGCACCCATTGGAGGGTTTCCAGCAGGGGCGTGATAGGACTGAATTGTGTCTTCCAGAGTCAAAAACCCAGGATGTTGATCATTGTATTAGAATTTGGAGTCAACTGCTATCACCAAGACCCAACCTTCCAGATGCAGTTATTTCTGTGATCTCTGTGTTATAGAGCCATCCAGGGACTGATACAGCAGTTTCACCATGCTGAAGCTCCACAGTCCTCCTGATTTTTATTCCTTTAGCATTTATTGAGTGCTTATTACATGCCAGGGCACAGGAGATGTAGTGAGGTATGTGTATACACACACATATATATAGAAGCCCACATGGAGCTTATATTCTAGTAGGGAGCCTAGACTATAGACAAAAAAATAATAAATTGAAGAGTATCTTAGAAGGTGGTAAGTGCTACGGAGCAAAAAGCAAATGGGTAATAGGGAAGATGGGGGGACTGCAATTTGAAATAGGATTTTCATTGTAGGTCTAATTAAGATTTTTGAGCAAGCATTTGAGGCATGTGGGTATACAGAGGATGATCGTTCAGACAAAGAAAACAGTCCATGCGAAGGCCCCGAGACCAGAGTGTACCAATGTATGAGGAGCAGCCAGTAGCTACGAAGTAGCTGCAGCGGATCAGTGGGAAGTAGTGATGAGATAGGCGTTCACAGAACCAGACCACACAGCACCTTGTGCACCATCACTGGGATTCCTCTGAGTGAGGTGGGAACCCTTGGGAGGACTTGAGAAGAGGTGGAGATGTGAGGGTGTATGAACTGACCTGACATAGGGTTTTAAAGGATTTCTCTAGTTTCTTTAAAAAACAGGCTGATGAATATCTAGGGAGAAATGCAGTGAGGTCATAAAAAGCTATTGCAGTAACTCAGGCAAAAGGTGGTAGTGGCTGAGACCAGCAGAGATAGCGAGAGCTTGTGGATTTGGGATCTGCTTGTGGGTAGGGCCAATGGATTTGCTGATGGACTGGATACCATCTGGGGGGACAGTGAATAATCACAGGTAACTGTAAGGTTTTTAGCCTAAGCAACCAGCAGGACACACCAAGATAGGAAAGACTGCAGCTGGAAAAGGGGATTCCACCAAACCCTAGAAGTTGCCCTCATCCTCAGGATCAAATATACTTTGCCACAGCATTTAATTCTACATTCCAGCATGTGGGCAGAGGGGGCTCAGGAAGTGAAAGGCATTTCTTTTTGTTTTTAGAGCACATATCCAGCATTACTCATGGAAACACTCGTGTTCCTTTGGCCAAAACTTTGATACCTAGTTCCAAGGATGACTGAGAAATATAGTCTTTACTGAACAGTCAGGAGTCCAGCTAAAACTTGAGAGTTATATTAATTATCAAGAGAGCAGGGGAGGATGGATATTAGGGGACTAGCTTCAGTCTCTACCCCAACAACTGGGTACATTGCCTCCCTAGCCAGTGTTGAAACACACGTCTTCTGAATCTCACTCCAGTGCTCTTTCTCCCACGAAGACCTTCTTCCAAGTAGCCCCCTCTTATTTAAGTGGTAAAGCACTCATCATAAATCATAGCCCACCAATTCCAGGTGGAATGCTAGCTGAATTAAGAGATGTAAGTCAGCTGCACATTCCTTTACCCACCAAACACTACCTGAACAGCTGCAATGATCAAGACAGCTACGGGAAAAACAAAAATTAGTGAAGTATAATCCATGTCATCAAAGACCTCATAAAATGAAGCTGCAGAGGAGACAGGAACAAGACATTTATACAATGAACTCCAATCAAAGGCAGAACTAAATTAAAGACATAAGTGGTCTGTGATGAGGGCAGGGGGTACTTGGTGGACTGCAGACATCAGGGGAGTTATTTGAGTGGGCCAGTGAAGAATGAGAAAGATTTCAGTAGACGAACAAAGGCAAGAAAGGGCACTGCAGTCCAAAACACAGATGTAGGGGGAAAATGCACGTTGAATTTGAGGAATGATGAGATGTCCCGTGGACTGGGACATCACCCAGGGTACACAAAGGAATGTAACATGATATGAGGTTGGAATGATGGGTTGGGGTCAGATGGCTGCAGCCTGAAATCCCTCATGAAGATGTTTATACTTCATTCTGCAGGTGTTGTGGAGCCATTTAAGGCTTATGAAATAGGGGATGACTAGATTTGACTTTGATTTTTGCACAATTACTCTGGCAGTATGGTGGAGAGAGATGACTTAGAGAAAAATCATTCCCCTGCCCACCTTTGGGAATGCTGCCCCTGAGCATGTCAACTGCTTGCTTTCCAAATTGATGGTTCCACTCCTGAGCTTCCCAGAAAGTCCTGGACTTCCTGGAATTTGATGGTCTTTGCTGATGCAAATAAGAATCAGTCCGCATTTACATTGAGTCTGGAGAACTCAGAGAGAACAAAGGCATCCCATATAATGCCTGGGGAATCATGGGACCTAAAGGTTTTCATCTCATGACTGGGGCAAAGATGTGGCATTGGGCAGCTTCTTCATTTAAACTCATAAGGTTAGAACCCCTGATAAATCAACTAGTCCAGTTATAAATACCAGGCCCTCAGAGGTGAAGTGACTTCAGGGTCCGTTCATGCCTAGAACCGTGCACTCTGTCATCCAGCAACTTATCCCCCGACACAAACAACAGAAAATCCTCTCACTCATTATAATAGCCTCATATTCATACTTGTTTGGGCCCAGCTCTTGGTTCCAAAGTGAGCTAAAAAAATATTAACAAATATTGTTTTTATTAGCTACTTCAAAATTCAATCAAAATTTGCATTTTTCAGGCCTAATTATATTTGATACTCATTGACGCATTTCCAGTCAAATTACAGAATCATAGTCTCATATAGACTTTAAAGTTCATCTGGCCCGATTACATAATCTTCAGAAGTCTGTAACTTGACTTTGTGAAAAGTGTAAGGACATGAATCGATTGTTATCTTGGGCCAGTGAAAAATGAAATGTATGAATTACATCATTCATTCACTCAGCAAAGGACGAGGGCAGGGGTTACTCAAAATAGACCCAATCTTCTAGATACTCACAGTCCAGCAAGATGCCTGTATGGTTCAGGTCTTTAATTCTTCCTTGTACTGCCACCAACATCCTTGCGATTGATTTGACCTGGTTGGCAATTTTAGCACTTTGTTCCTGAATTTATTCAACAGCCTGAATTTGACTCTTGGAGAAAGTAAAAGGAATTGAAATACCTCCCAGCTGTCTTTCCACCCGACAGCCAGTAATCCACCTGGTGTGGATTAAAGCCCACGTTGGCGCTCTGTCGGTTGTGTTTGCTGAAGCGCCTTCCCAGCCAGGGTCAGTAACCACTGGCAGGCAACATGGAGACCCTCGGCAGCAGCTGGAAATTGTCTTGGTGAAAAACACACAAAACCCTAGCCGTAAATTACCCTGGCAGTAGCTGTAAATTACCCTGTCAGTACCCTGGTTCACATAAAGACCTGTATGTCCTGTATTAGACATACTGTAGTCCCAGTATCTCCCATCTACCTGGGGCTAAACCCTAATCATGGGAAGACTTTCTCCTCTTCAGGTACATTTTTACCCTACGAGTACATATTAGCTGGGATTGTGTGTGCACTCCAAAGACGGAGCCAGCAGTTATAATAATAATAATGATAAGAATGGGCAAAATACTTTCCTGTTTACCAAATCCTTCCTTGTTTATGTGTGGAGAGTTGGAGCTAAATTGTAGCATTTCAAGGACGGGACGTGATTGAGGTGTCTCTGCTTCCCTTCTTCCGTGTGATACCAAATTCCAATTTCACAAAGTTTTACACACCATTAGTCACTTCGGGCACAACAGTTATGTGCAAAGCTGGATGACCTAGAGAAACACAGGCGTGTTGGGGTGTGTAGTTCTAGAGCTGTGCTATCCAGCCCAGTAGCCACTAAACACATGAGGCTGCTGAGCACTTGAATTGAGGGGAGCATGGAAGCATAAGACATACATCAGATTATGAAGACTTCGTAAGAAAAAAGAACTTAGATGATATCTCCTTAATAACTTTTACACTAATTGCATATTGAAGAAGTATTTCGGATATATTGAGTTGAATAAAATATGTTATTAAACAATTTTGCTGTTCCTTTTTACATTTTAAAATGTGACTCGTAGACAACTTAAAGTTATACATGTGGCTCACGTGACATGTTTGTTGAACAGTGATCCATGGAAGAGCTGCCTGGGGATGAGCACTTCCAACCCCCCTCACTTCTCTTTGATTCTGAAGAAGACATGCCTCTCCCCAGCACGTTTAAAAGTATCCCGGGAAGAGAGGGGACTTGTTCAAATAAAGGCATGACTGCTCCCTTTCCCCAGCTCCAAGGGCCAAATCATGAGACCCTCTCTCCAGGTAAGGAGTCCTCTGTGGGGGTTTCTGCCCTGAGCAAAAAGCCACAGATGGGATATTAAAGATGCCCTATGTCTCCAAAAAGAATGAAAATATGACAGATATGTATGAACA
Organism: Otolemur garnettii; assembly: GCF_000181295.1. NCBI lineage: Eukaryota > Metazoa > Chordata > Mammalia > Primates > Galagidae > Otolemur > Otolemur garnettii. Next base: position 55,323,331 of record NW_003852396.1, read on the forward strand.
CAGGGCAAAAATCTGGGTGACAGGGAAGATGACCAGTGTTGTGGTCACCAGGACCAGGAATTGATCTCTAGTTTAATTTATCTGCAGCTGAAGCAATATTCAATACCCCAAATAGGATAGAGCCTTCCTTTCTCAACAGCTTTGTGCTGCGATGGGGGTCTTTGGCCAGCTCAGAGGAGGTCGTTCACAAGCCACCCTCAGCACTTCACCTGTCCAATACCATGGCTCCATGGGTCTTTTTTATAGACTGGCCTCCCTACTTCTTCCCATGGCAGCAGTCAGAATATTCCCCTTAAACCCTAAGTGCAATCAAGTCATCTCTTGACTCAGAGCCTTCCTATGATTCCCCATTAGCCTTGGCGTAAAGGTCAAAGCTCCTGTACAGGTCCTCAAGACCCCACATCACCTCCCTGACCTGTCTCCTACTCTCCTGCAGTTCATTCAACTCCTGGCTGCACCTCGACCCTTTGCCGGTGAAATGATGAGAACCTTCTCTTGTACATCTATGCAGCTGACTGCCTTGATTCCTTTAAACCTTCTTAGCAAGGCCTCCCTGACCACTCATTTAAAGTTGCAACCTCCCCCTCCCTGCACTACCAGTGTCCTTTACCCTCCTCTACTTTTTTCTTTTTCATAGCTCTTATTATCTACAAGTGACACACTATAAAACTTATTCATCGAATTGTTTGCTGTTTGTTTCACCTCACTAGAATATTAGCATCACAAGGTAGAGTCTTTGTGTATGTGTTTTGTTTATTTATGTATTCCCAAGAATCCAGAACAGTGGTCTGTTCTCAACAAATAATTTGGAATAAATGAAGGAAGTTATATAACATCCATCATTCTTTTCAGCCCTGTTGCTACCTTTCCAGGCAGGCGTATATCCCCTGGTACTAGGAAGACCCCAGGAGTTTCCCACCTTACCTCTCTGGCAAGTAGGAATTCCTCAGTCCCATCCAACAAAGCCTCCTTTCATCCTTTCCTGAACAAATCTACTAGATATTTGGTGCTCTTGTTTGAATGTTTGTGTTAAGTTTATGTTAAACTTAATCCCCAATGCAACAGTAATAAGAGATGGGCCTTCAGGAGGTGATTAGGTCATTTATAAATTATAGAAATTATAAATTACCCAGTGTAAGGCATTTTTGTTACAGCAGCAGAAAGGGACTAAAGATACTTAGCAACAACGTTAGTAATGTATACGACTCTGGCAAATGCTACAGCACAAGTAGTTTACGATGGAATTCTCTAAGAAGTTGCAGAGGTCCAGCTCTTCTACTATAGAATATTTGTTTTTAAACCTCTAGGTGGTAGAAAATCAGAGAGATATGATAAAAACTGGTGCTTTATTCATTCTTTTCAACTCTCCAGGTAAATTTTCTCAGAATCCATTTGGATAATTATAAAACACACCAGTTGGTTCTTATTATCTGCAGGAATGTCTTCAGTGAGTGACAATTTGGTTGTAAACATGAAGCTCTTTCACAAAGACCTGCACAGTGATCATCTATCTGAACAGCCTCAAGAATTTGAAAACCTTCTTGTTTGGTTACGAATGAACTAATGAAAGGCCTACACCATTGCTCCTACCTTAAAAATAGTTTTAAAAAAGTTATTTTGCTTCTTCAAAGAAATGATTTAGCTTTTTTTTTTGGTCAGGGAATGGCAACAATGAAATTACCTATATATGCATAGCTCTAATTGTCGGAAAAGCTTACTTCAGGGCTCTATTATGGTATTTAACTTACTACTTGTGTCTTGTAACATTCACTCCATCTGCTTTATTTGTGGGCTCTGTCCCATTTTTGTTACTAATTTAGTGGCTTCACATACTTTTGAAAGCACACGGGGTTTAGATGACATTTTTTGGCAAAATTCTCCACCCCTGGATGCTTTGCAATTTGGCCCCAGAGCATCTTTCTGGATTTAGTTCGGCTAAATCCTTCCTTGTACTTGTTTCCTTGGCTACTTTTAAACCAGCTAAATAAACTCATTCTTGAAACTCATCCCACCACGTCCAGCCTCTGTGCTTTCATTCACACCACTTCCCTAACTGGAAATACCCTCTAACTCCTCTGCACGCATTCATATGCCAAGCACCATTTTTAAAATCCTTCCTATTATAAAATAATTTTAGGTTGATAGAACCTTTGCAAAGTGTAGAGCGTTCTCAAATACTCTGCCCTCCACTTCCTCTGATGTTAACATCTTATATAACCAGGGTGCATTGATCAAAACCAAGAAAATAGCGATGGATCAATGCTACCCACCAGGCTCGGCGCCTGTGGCTCAAGCGGCTAAGGCGCCAGCCACATACACCTAAGGTGGCGGGTTCGAATCCCCAGCCC
>NW_003852396.1:55325882-55332171 GCF_000181295.1 Otolemur garnettii
ACCCACCAAAGTATAGCCTTTATTTAAACTGAAGACATTCATATTTCCCCAGTTTTGTTTCCCTAACGTCACTTCCCTGTTCTATGGTAACACATTGTTTTAATCATCCTCTCTCTTCAGTCGCCCCAACCTGTGTCCTGATCTTTTTTTGTTACTCAGAAATTTGACCCTTTCGCAGGGTAGTGGTCAGGCGTTTTGTATCGTGTATTTCCATTGGGGTTTGTTCTCTCAAGTTTGAAATGAAGTTCCATGAGATCCCACCAAACGCCCTCCCTCCTCCCACCTAACGTGCACAATGCAAGGGTATATTTCAAAATAACTAAATGTTAACTGTCTTACCATAAAAACTAAGTAAGTGAGGTGATGGCTATTCTAATCAGCTTGATTTAACCATTCCACATGGTGTATCGAATCACCACACTCTACCCCCTAAATGTATATAGTTATGATTTTAATTAAAAATTAATAATAAATAAATATTATCATCGCAACCAAAAATAAAATGAAGTTACTGACTGGGGGGAGAATACGGCAGAGATGAAGTGCCTGGTTGCTAGCCCCATTTCAGCGTGACTTGCTACTGGCCATGTGGACCTGACCACTTGGTTGAGAAGATATCTGTCAGGTGGTTACTAGTTTTTCCTTCTCATGCTTGATGTCCCTAAGTCCAGCCTACACCCAGTGGAATTAAGCTCTACCACTTGACAGTAGGGGTATCAAAGAATTTGTGGAAACATGTTAAAACAACATTGTACCTAGTGAATATTTGGAGGGAGATCCTTTGAGGCTACCAAGCATTATTTAAACTCTAAATCCAGCCCTTCCTCTTTCTCCAGGTGGATATTCTAACAATAAGGATTCCCATCCTCTGATTTTCTCACACACAATGTGCATGTCAGCAAATCTCCACCTTTGTTCACCATGATCTACCTGGCGAATGTATTCCCTTTTATGCTGAAGTCCAATGGCTGCACCTGGAGCTTGTAGTAATACCTAGAACTTCTCTGCATGCATTCATATGCCAAGCACCATTTTTAAAATCCTTCCTATTATAAAATAATTTTAGGTTGATAGAACCTTTGCAAAAGTTCTAGTAATACCTAGAACTCTACTTATAATCCTACTGTTTTCCTTCTCCCCAGCCAAGACACACCAGACCTGCATGTTAAATTCTCATTGCACCACCAATCATAGATATCTTTGTGCATTTGTGTGAGTGCTTGTGTCCATGTGTGTGTGTAGTTATGCAAATCTTGCATTCTATTTAGGTGTGAGAGTTGTCATGGGTGTTAAAATCAGCTAGATTTGTGTTTGAAGCTCAGGTCTGCTGTGAGCTATTGGACGAGTCATTTTTTTTATTTCTAAACTTAGGTTTCCTTAGCCATCAGATAGGAATACTTATACCTTCATATCAAGATTATTGTGAGGATTAAGTTAATTGATAGAGGCAAAGCTCCAGTAAGCATGCCCAACTACAGAAGGAGCATATGACTGGGGCTTTCCTATAATGACCAACCACATGCATATTCACAAACCTGGACCTGTCTGTGTTTTCATGTGTCTCCCGAAGCTATTGGCTTCCACTCTGTAGTTTGGGGTGGGGGAGGGGCCTTAAGGGGTACTTGGAAAAAATGTATGAAGAGGTCTCCGGGCCTCTATCGCCTACAACAGTCTGCTTGGTTCTGTCTTATACCTTATTTTTAGAATGAAATGTTAGTTTTAAAAAAAAAATTACTTCTAGAATTTATTTTTTTTAACCTATGCTACAAGTTTCTTCAGGGAAGAAAAAATTTTTTCATATTCTATTGTCTTTCCCCAGTGCAGACCATAAGATTGCATATGAAATTGATATTCAGTAAATATCCAATCCATGATGGAACTAAAAGCTCCTAAGGGCTCTTAGTCTTTCAGAAGAGCCTGAGACATTTTGTCACTCATTGTAGTTGTCCCAAACAACACCTGTCCTGCCCAAAGATGATCATCTATTCTTCCTATAAAAGAAGTCAACACTACAAATTGTTCTCTCAGGGATGTAATAAATAAGGGAGGTTCACTTGGATTAGAACATATTATTGACTTTCTGAGTATATTCTAATGGAAAACAACTTGTACTCCTGAAATTTGGGGGGGGTTCATAGAATTTCATAAAGATTCTTATATTTCTCTGTAAAATTGATTTGGAATTATATTTCACACACGCTCCTGCAAATACCCCCCAAACATTGAAAAGCCTAAATACCAAACTGTTAATAGTATCTATTTTTCGGTGATAGAATTATGTGTTTCTTATTTTTTTCCTTTTGCATATCTTCATTTTATAATTTTGTCCATAAAATTTAATAAAATGTATTGAATGAGAATGCATTTGAGAAAGAGGAGAGAGAAAGGGATAGGGAAGAGACAGAGAAAACCAGAAGGAGAGAGAATGGAAAGCAATAAATATTGCAATCTCTAGTCCAATGTATTTTCCTAATAGATTTTCTCTCTAGTCATTTTTGAAAGGTGTTACCTGAAGCCCTCTGTGCCTCCACTTTTCAGTGCTGATACCATTGGCAGGCATGGGAAGTCAACGGCTGTAAGCATGCCTCAAGAAGCACAAAAGCCACCACACATTTTTTTTCTGCAGTGGCTATAACAAGTTACCACCAAGTGGGTGGCTCAAGACAATGAATGTTTATTTCCTCACAGTACTGAAGGCCGAGAGTCCAAAATCAGGATTTTGGGTAGGGTTGATTTCTTCTGTAGGTGCTAAGAAGGAACCTATTTCATGCTTTTCTTCTACTATTTCCAGCAATCCTGGGCATTCTTTGGCTTGTAGATGAATCACCTCAATCATATGGTGTCTCCCTGTGTCTTTCTTTCTGTGTGTCTCTTCTCCTCTTCTCATGAGGACATCAGTCATCCTGGATTAAAGGCCCACTCTACTCCACCATGACTTATGTTTATAAGTATGTTGGCAACACCCTATTTACAAATAAGGTTATACTTTAAAGTACTAGAGATTAAAATGTCAACATATTTACTTGGAGGACAAAATTCAGGCCATACCAAGAAGCAGTGGGTTTTCTTGAACAATGAGTGAGTCTGCTTTCTGGAGAAGAGGGCAATGTCTGGTTGGAATGATCCAACATGGCAGCTTTGGCATTGATTTCTGAGCCAGTGCTCCAAGAGAAATAAGGAAGCATGGTGAAAGGAGCACTCACTCAAGGCATTTAAGAGAAGGTAAGGACAAACCAATAGTGTCCAAGCTGTAAGTTTGGACCAAAGCAGAGGGGACTCACCTCCAGCAATAGTTCCTAAGGTTCAGAGATACCTCAAGAGCAGAACTGATTGTTGGAAGTTCAAGTAGGTCTGTGCAATGCAGGATCTCAAGTCCACCAGTAGAAATTTGAGAACAGTTGGGATCAACAGCTCCATAGTCCCCACGATTAATAACTCTGGCCTGCTTGCTTGCCATTTAATCTTCTTTGAGTATTCTTGCAAATATTTACAAAAACCACTAAATTTAATCTGATATTTAAATTTTCAAATGTCTGTTCAAATGTTGAAAATCCCACTATGTTACTCTTCTTCCACAACTCATGAGAGAAAGGGTTGTAAATGAAAAAAGACCTGCAAGGACCCAGAGAGAAGAGAACTGAGTGTATTGGGCTGGGTATAGAATTCTGAAAGTTACAGATTTTCAGGAGTTTGATTGTCACTGGGCCTCAGTGCTGAGGAAGATTATGGGATTGTCAGGGAGTGCATCAAACTAGAGGGCACCCTGCCCCATCTGCTGGGAGAGCTGCTTGGCTAAAGGAGGCGTCCCCAACCATGCACAAGGGGACGAACTGGCTGTGGAAGCAAGTAGGTGACATCCAGCCTGCTCTCCTCTCATGGATCCATGAGGGGCACTCAGCCCACTGGGGCACCTTTTCACAATTTGTGCTAAGGTCCAGTGTAGAGGGAATAGCCCTGGCTGCAGCTCATTGTTGCCAGGCTAGAATGAGGTTGTGTGATTCTAGATCTTTGGATTTTTGAAGAGAAATGGGACATCTGCATCTTCCTGTCTGGTCTCCTAGTTTTTAAATATCAGCTCAAATATTGAAACCCCCTAACAAACCAGTCAGGCCCTGTACTCCCAGGGCATGTCTCTTATGGTAGGAAAAGGGGAGATGGCATAACACCAATATACAAGTTTGGTGTCGGAGGGTCTCTGGAGGGTCCCAGGTGAGGGTATTTTATAATTTTGGCCTCCTGGAGAATTTCAGGATTAATTACATTAGCTCAGTGCCTCAGTGGGGAGGTGCTGAGGTATCAAAGCAACCCGTCCAAATGTCTTGTGAATGTAAATTACTAATGTGAATGTCTGTGAATTAGTAGCTATGTTACCGTCAGCAAGTCATTTGACTTTTCTGGGCATTTGTTCTGGCATCAGAGATAGCTTTTTCAAAAGGCTTTTGCGATGATTAAATAAGATAAATTTATGAAGTACCTGACGTAGCTGTTATTCAATATAGCATCAGGTATTATTTACAAGACTTGGCTTTCAGTGCACCCTGGTACCCTTTTCACAAGGATGGGCTGTAACTGGATCCTTATATTATATATATCCTTATATATATATCCTCAATCATATTACCCCTGTGGGAAACAGTGCCTAATAACCCTACCAATAATCATTACAGCGTACAACTGTGGGCTTTAGTCACCTTCATCATCACCTACTATTTACAAGCATGACCTAAATAGTTATAATCATTCACATGAAAGGAATCTGGAGATGATCCACATCGATTTTCTCATTTGCCAGATGAGAAAACAAAACCTCACGGGGGAAGAAATGTTCATCTATGGCCACACTGCTAAATATTAATAGAGCCCAAAATGCAGTTTGTTTGTGTTTTTGTTTGGAGTTTTGAACTTGAAAGAGGTTTATGCTTTTCGTTGAAACTTCGGACATGAGAGATATTATTTTAAACAACACTGAGTAACAAATATGTTCTTAATTGATCCGATAATGAAATAGAACATTTCCATTCTGAATAAAATGTAAACATAAAAACATGTTGCCCAAACCCTAGGCCTCCTTCTCTATCCCATCCTTGCAGGAAATAGATTATTTTGGAAACATCTTGCATGGGGAGGCAGTAAAAGTTTGTCTTTCACTTTTTCGAGCTCAGTGTTTGCTTTGATCTCGTTTTGGGGGGGACCTGGCATTGGGAGGTTTAAGTGATCATTGCCTGGTACCTCATTAATCCTCAATAAATGGTAGCTTTGATTCTCTGCCTTTTTATTCCCTCAGACTGTGCCCTGTGCCCTATTCCTGGCCACAAAAGACATATGGACTCTATTCTTATACACCGCACTGTGCATTTTGGGATCAAATCAGTGCCTTTTCTTTTGTATAGATCTGGAAACTAGTACAGGACAAGTCACCACGAACATACTCAGCCAAAGTTTGCTGCATTTAACTGACTTACCGTGCTGCATTCATTCATTTAACTGTAAGAATTCACATCGTGTTCAGAGCACACATTCATTCACATATTATTTGTTTGCATGCTTCTCTCCCACCTTATGCTATAAAGGACTTCTCCAATCAATAATATAAATATTATTTCCCAGAAACTCAACTTTCTGTTGTTTAAATAAAAGACCTGCATAAAAAACTAGCGTGTATTTATCAGATAACTGTCTCCTTGAATTCTGAAGACTGGTGTATTTATTTGGCTTCTCTCAGATGGTTGAAAAGAGGGAATCGTGGTGTGGAATCATGGGGATCTAGGACAGGATACGTGAACAAGTTAAAAGTTCAGTTACAGGGAACATGAATTTTTGTGCTCCTGGGCTGCAGACTGAAATTTATACTTAGTCCACACAATTTAGTAGGCACAAACCTGATTATTTTTCCTGATTTTTCAAATAACATGTGCTTATTATAAAATTTTTACCTGTTTGAATTGTCATCATCTGTTTTGTCATTACCTCACACGGATAGAGAACCGTATCATTTAAAAGGTATTTTTTTGTGTGTATCCACGATCTGATTTAGTCCTAATGACAACTTTGGGAGGGAGGCATGTGGCCTCACATTACAGACGAGGTAAGCGAGGCTTGTAAAGCACATGTCGCTTACCTGGGATCGCCAGCTACACGTGACTAGTGGCAGCCCAGTTAACTTCATTATTGCACTTTTAATAAAACAGCCTCTTCTCCATTGCACAAGGCAGATTATTTCTGTCTTAACCACAAATAAGACAATAGCTAGAAAAGAGCCTTGAGACCCAGGAAGGGAACCCCAAAGGTT
>NW_003852396.1:55332191-55366595 GCF_000181295.1 Otolemur garnettii
TTTTTTTTTTTTCCTCAGACAGCTAATACCTACTGACTCTTTAGGACTTAGTCCCTTCATCTTATCCCCCTCCACTTTTTACTCATTTACTCCAAGCCCTTTTCCCGTTTCTTCTCCTCAAAAGCTCATTTACCAAGGGAGATCAGGTAACAAGAAGATTGATGAGAAGTCCAAAGGCCACATCTGGGTCAGTGAGCAGAGATCAGCAGATATCATTTTCTCTATGCAGGAACTTAAACTCATTCATGTCTCCAGTCCAAGTGGAAAAAGCCCATATTTTTCATTGGGACTAAAATGTCACTTCATTCATTCATCATGGATTTATCATTTATTGAATATTGACTTTGTGCTTGGAATTGTTTTGGTGCAGGGCATTTAAAAACGAATACAACATGAATTCTGTTTTTACGGAGTTCACTTTTAGAGGCAAAAATATCAAAAGATAAAATTGCATTATAAGTAGAATAATGGGCTCGGCGCCTATAGCTCAACTGGCTAAGGCGCCAGCCACGTACACCTAAGGTGGCAGGTTCAAATCCCCAGCCCCGACCCACCAAACAACAATGAAGCCTGCAACCAAAAAATAGCCGGGTGCTGTGGCGGGCGCCTATGGTCCCAGCTACTTGGGAGGCGGAGGCAGGAGACTCGCTTGAGCCCAGGAGTTGGAGGTTGCTGTGAGCTGTAATGCCACAGCACTCTACCCAGGGGGACAGCTTGAGGCTCTGTCTCAAAAAAAAAAAAAGAAGAATGGAGAATGACCATCTGTGCCATGGATCTGTTGCATTTGAATTTGTGTCAATTATTTCCATCATCACTGTGATCATCAGCATCGTCAGCAGTATGAGCAGGGAGTGAAATGTGGCCTGCACAGACAAAAGGTCTTCAGCAAGAAGGTCTATGTGAACTGGGTCTTAAGTTTGTCAGGCAGTTGAAGGCCACATATCGCATGACTGGCCTTTCTAGGTGGCAAATGTCAAGTTAGGGACCAAGTGTTACTTTCTCCAGAGTGTTTGTTTATGGGACTAGGGAAATCCTAGCCTCCTGCCTTTGCAATTGGTGGATGTAAAAAATGGTAGCACTTACTAAAAACCTCCACAATGAAATTTCCACTGATCACTGAAAAATTTATCTGATGAAATGATAAGCAACAAACACACTCTAACCTCAGCACCCTTAATTTCAGTTGTATAAAGTTCAACCAAGTAAAGCCAAGTTAAGCCGCTCAAAAGTTTAGTGCAGAACAATCAATCACTTTTAAGAATGATCAATCTTATTTGACTGGTGTTAAATGAAAGATTAGATTTTTCATGTCAGGGAACAATAAGAAGCTACAGTCAGGCAAAACAAGCCCAGCGCGCTAACAGGCCTCACTCTGTGGCATCACAGCATCAGAGGCTACCATCTTCTGAATACTTACTATGAGTCAAGTGTACACGTCAACCCTGATCTGTCTGTTGTCATCACCTACAGGCTTATCTCCCAGGCTTTACTGTCTTCACACACCTGAAGAGCACTGATATATGGGTCACTATGAAAGTTTTGAGACAGACTGTGTCATGGTCCATTTTACTTCTAAGAAACACAGTTGACAGCATCTTTTCTGATTCACCGTGTAAGTTAAAACTTGCTCAGCTTCTCAGAGTTGCACGGAGGGCTTCATTTCTTTCTATCCATGGGGATTTTACATTTCTTGATTTTCGCATATCTCAAAACTTTTGTAATCACACGCTTATGACCAGTTCATAGTCGCTGAATCCAGTGAGACTGACTCCCAATTGACCCGTTCATAGTCGCTGAATCCAGTGAGACTGACTCCCAATTGATACCCCTACAGGTCTTTGTGTCTCGTCTCTCCACTTCCAACTTTAGAAGTGCTTTAAACTTTCTCCTTGTGTTTCCTTAATAAAATTTCTATTTGGTACTCTGAAAAAAAAAAAAAAAAGAAGAAGAAGAAGAAGAAAACTAACTCCTGGCGTTTGGCAACTGTTTACACAGAATCAATGATACTCCAATTCTGTGGCTTACCTATAATGGGACAGTAGAGTGGCCCAATGCCTGAGATCCCAGGATGTGCATTTTAATTTTTATAATAGATGCTTAACTTTGTCATCCTTACAGGACTAAAAATATATGAGCCTTGAAGCAGTCACCCCAAATTTCAGATCCCAGGGATAAACCAGGATCTTAACTTTAAATTGACTGCAATCAAGTTCCCACCAAAATCTTAGCTGAGAAAAATGATATTCTCTATCTGCCCCTCAAGGATCCATGTATAAAATGACAAAAACAGCATTCATAAATGTGCCCATACGTGTCTTTAACAACTCAGCTCCCTTTATCCCCCTTCTAACCTGTCTCCTGTAGTGAAGGGGTTGCAAGACCAGAAACTATATTTCTCAGAAACCTTGCCAGTAGAAGACTAATGCAGATTACACAAAAGCATTATTGTGAAAATTTGGAGGAGGAAGAAGGGGCAGAGATGGCGGAGGTCAGCTTTAACATTCATGAGATGTTATAGCAGCTTCCAGGCGTTTTGCTGTGAATTGTCCAACTTGGTATTAGAAACATTGCCAGAAATTCCCTATGATTCTTACATCATCCTGGATCCCTGAAAACTAGAGACAGACACAGGCATTAAAAGCATTTGTTTTTCCTTCTGGGAACACACATGGCGCACAGTGTGTGCCACTTCACTCCGTCTTCTGCTCCACTGTCACTTTCTGAGCACTCTGGAAGCACACACTCCCCCATGTCACATTGCTCCTTCCCCCTTCCTCCTTCTTCTTGTTCATCGTATATATTTAAGATTTCATTTTTTAGTATGTGCTCATTTCTTCAGACTCAACTAGAGTCTGCTGTTAGAATGCCTGCTTCACGAGAGGAGGGACCTTGTTTTGTTCACTGCTGTATTCTCAGCACTGAGAACAGTGCCTATCGCGTTAAAACTAGTAAACGTGGCTGGAATGAATGAAGGGTGAATGCTGTATACACGCATACATAACAAAGTAGAGTCACGAGCCACTTACTAACAGAGATATGGGCTGAGGAACATGCCACTCGGTGATTTTGTCATTGTGTGGATACCACTGAGGGCATGCACGCAAACGTATGATAACAGCCTACTGCACCCCTGAGCTTTATGACACAGCCCATTGCCCCCAGGCTACAAACCTGTACAGCATGTTACTGTACTGAATACTGTAGGCAATGGTGACACAATGGTAAGTATTTTTGAATCTAAACATATAAAAGATATGATATAATAAGAATGATGGTATTATAATCGTTTGGTATTCCTATTATATTTGCTGTCTGTTGTTGACCAAAATGTCATTATGCCATGCCTGACTACAGTTAATAATATAATAGTGATGGAGCAAACCTCTATGAATAGTTCTATATATTAGCACTGTTTTAAGTATCAACACACATTATCCCATCAAATTCTCCCAACAACTCTGTGGTGTAGGAGGCAATGAAGTTTATCTTCTAGCATTCCATTCTTCTTGAGGCAATGTTTCTATATTGGTTTAGGGATAGAAGTGGTTCAGCATTAAATGGAAGCCTAGAATCTCTGTGCGATAGCTTGAAGAGAGAGACGTCTCTTCTGGATAAGAAGTAGAAAACGTGGTGCAGGATAATTCTTCAATCACATTACTACCATAAGCAGAGTCAGCTTGAGGATGTAAAATGGAAGGGAAAGGAGATAGAGGGAAAGAACTTGAGCCCATGATGATGTCACTAAGCAGCTGGAACAAACCTTACCTGAAGCTCTTCTTACTTCATTTATTTATATAAACCCGTAAATTCCTTAGAAGGGTTAATCATACTTGAGGGGTTCTGTTGTTACTTGTAACTGAAAATATCTTAACTAATTTAGGTAGATACTACTTAGCAGCTATGTGATATAAAGCACTCTGTAGAGCAAGAATAAGAATGGAACTTATCTTTGGATTTGTTGTGGGGATTAAGACATAATGTAGGTAAAATTACTAAGCATAGTGCCATATATATATATACATATATATATATGGTCTAATATTACTTTTATTACCATAAAAGGAAGAACGGAGGACTATAATTACTTTAGGTGAGGTACCTGACTATATTCCCATGGCAACTTTTAAATGCCTCTCTTACCATAGATAGGTATTTGTGATATTTTGTTTACATATCAACATCCTGAACTATAGCGTGAGCTTCTGGAATCTCGAAAACAACACAATGTCTCAGCAGTCTTCACGTCTATTCCAGTGCCCAGCACTGTGCCAGGTACACGGCAGGCGTTTCATTGAAGTTCATTGAACTACAGAGTTAATTTGTGAGAAAGGCCCCTAGAGAAGGAGAGAGTGAAAGAGGCAAGTATTAGAAAGGTTCAACTGATAGACAAGGTTTCAGGAGTGAGCAGGAGGGGAGGGACCCAGAGCACAGGTAGAGGGCTCAGCCTTGGAAAGGGGGACGGCTAATAAGAAATGGGATCCAGATTCTGTCTGCAAATGACCATCATCACATTTCTTTTAATGGTATGCACACAGCCAGACACTAAATATTTCCCAGTGGTTGTGACTACAGCAAGGCCTGGGAAAGACATTAGTGACTGAAATATATATATATATATATATATATATATATACACACACACACATATATCAATGAACTTTGTAGGCTAGGCCCAGTGTATCCATGTTTATGTTATATATTAAGCTGAATATGACTTTTTAAAGAGACAATTATAATATTCTCACACAATATTAATCTTTACTACACAATACAATATTATGAGAATGGAATGATTCCAACAGAGAAGAGAAATGAGTTGCTTAAGGTCCCAAGTTACATAAATAAAAATTGTAATAAATATCTTGACACTCTCTAGTAGTATTTTTGGAAATATTTCATTTTTTTTTCTTCACCAGAAGCTGTGTTAGAAAGAACAAAGAATGTATTGTTACTCTTCTTTAAACATGGATTAATCATGGATTAAAATCATTTGGAATAGACCAAACTCAGCAGCAGCATTGTTTATTAGTTAAATAGCAGCAACACAGTTCTAGCACAGAGCTAGCCCTGGGGATACAGAGATAATTGAGGCATGAGTCCTATCCTCATAGAAATTACATTTTTTATTAACTCAAATCCAACTACTTGGAACTTGTCTATATCAAGTTATATCAAGTTCAAGGAGGAAGAAGCCATATAGAGGAAGATAAGGTCATCCTGAGGATTCTACATTGTTCACAGCAGCAGGCTTCTCCCAGAGCTAATCTACATCGAACCCAATATTTATTGCCATGGCACACAGCTAGCTAAAATTCTCCATGTTTGTGATCACCCAGTGCTTCCATACAACCTTCCCAGGCTATTCTGGTGTGTGTATGTTCCCCTTATAGTTTTGAAATGTATGTGTAAATAAAAAACACAACAGAAACACCCACTAACCTTTCTGAGCAAATCTAAGGGGGGCAGGTGTATAGATTGGTCCAGGGGTGCTATCAGCACCTTTGTTTCTGTGCACTAGACGGTCTGATTCCAATTTACACCCTGTGCAAGAAGTCGCTCATATTGCCAGTGGGAATATAGATGTTGTTTTTCAACTTCTCCCTTCCTCTTCTCTATTCTCCTCTCTTCCTCTAATTGCCAACACTCCCACAGACAAGAGTACATCCATTAGAAGATAGAAAGCTGCAGCATGCCACAGGGGCAGCACTTTGTGGGTAGCATGGAAGAAAGCGAGGTTTTCTGGACTGTACACATTGCGGATAAAGCCCTAGAACTTAACAATGTGCCATAAGTGGAAACTTCAGGGCCAATGCATCAGCAAAGCTTAAGACTTACTAGAAAGATCCTGGAAGAAACCCCACCACATGTGCCACATGTGACTAGAGTGAGGGGTTCCTAAAGGAAGAGGCAGATTCACCAATTCCCTAATGATAGAGTACATTTGTTGAGTATTAACTACGTGAGTGCATATGCTTGGTCCATACTTACTCTAATTTGATCCAAGACAACCCTTTGAGATCAGTACTATTACCATCTTACTTGTATGGATAAGGACAGTGGCATTCAGAGAAGCAAAGTAAGTGCTCAAGATTGCATGGCCAGAACTCAAAGGCTTGTCTGTCTAACTGACTTTGCTTGTGACCACTATGTTGTACTATTTCCTTAGCAAGGAGGAACTAGAAACTGATAGCAGAATCCGTCATCTGTTCTTCAGGATCTGCTGTGCATATACTGTTTGTGGTTGCAAATTATACAATATGGTTTTTATTCCATAGAGTGTATTCATTCATTTATTTTACAAGGCCCTTTGTCCTTTCATAAAATATAACTATAAAACAATACCTATGATACTCCTGGAGATAAAAGGCAAACACGAAAATTTCAGCAAGTAACTGGAAACCATAAAAGTTGGAACATTGCTTATTCACAAAAGAGTCAACTTGAAATTCTAGAACAAAAAAATTGCAATAATGAAAATTAAAAACCCAAAGGATGGACTTAGCAGCAGTAAAAGGATGTAAAATATGAGGAGAAAGATGCTTAAATATATAAAAAGTTTAGCATGCATCTAATTAGAGTCCCAGAAGGAGAAAATAAAAAGGTAAGATACTATAAAGTATTTCACTGATGCTGAGTTGCATATATATTTTTCACATTTTATCACTTCTGAAAGCAAGATGTGTGTTAAAATTGATGGTATATTGCTATGACTGAAGCTGGGCAGCAGTTACCAATTGTCATTGCCTGTGCAGATATGAATAGCAAAAGAACAGGCAACACAATTTTCAGAATGGGGGTCAGTGGTTTGGGCAAAAATTGCAGAGAAAATAGCGAGCCCTCTTTTCACCTTCCTGGAAAGCAGGTCCATGTGGAGAGGGATGAAGGAGCTCGATCAGAATTGTTTGACAATGTTCTCTAAGGAGATGTCAGGAGTAGGCCAGCTTTATGTACTTTCAAAGCCGGATTCAGAGCCCATTACTAATGGCTTTTTGTTCCTTTATGGAATCTTTAAGGAAATGCTATATATAGACAGTAGTCAAACAGGGATCAGAAGATTTGCATTCTTCATGAGAAGAAGTTTAAGAAAAACTTGGGTTGGTAATTTATTTTGCACATATTTTATTTATTGGATATTGTGATGATGAACTTTTAAGTATCAACTTGGCTGGGCCGCAGTGCCCAAATATTTGGTCAAATGTTATTCTGGATATTTCCATGAATGTATTTTCACATGAGATTTACATTTCTCTCTGTAGGCTTTCAGTGAAGCAATTTCCCTCCTTAATGGTGAAGGGGGGAGGCTTATCCATTTCGCTGAAGGGCTGAATAGAGCAAAAGGCTGACCTCCCCAAACAGGTAGGAATTCTCCACCAGACTGCCTGTTGGGCTTGAATTGATAGTCTTCCCAAGCTCTCTTAGCCTGCCAACCTCTCTCATCAGATTTTGTGCTTGCCGGGCTTTCATAATCACATGAGCCAGTTCCTTAAAATAAATACTTTTCTGTATATACATGTTATTGGTTCTGTTTCTCTGGAGAACTCTGACTCATACAGGTATGAACAATGATATGTAACACAATTTTGCCTAATAAACAAACTTCTTTCCACAATAAGTGTGAGACATAAATTCTTAAGTGACAAGGGAATATGTCAGAGTTTACTTAATTGGCTGTGAGTTTCTTTTTTCTTTTCTTGGATGCATAAATTAATAGTGCAAGTTATAAACATGATGAAAGATGGCATTTAAAGAAATAATGGTTAAAAAATTTCCCTAACAGATAAAAGACCTCACTTGACAGGTTCCAGAGGTCCAGTGAATTTCAAGAAGAAGGAAGGAAGGCAGGAAGGAAGGAAGGGAGGAAGGGAGGAAGGGAGGGGAAGGAGATATCGTGAAACTGTAGAAAACCAGAAATAAAGAAAAAGTTTTTTGTATTTTTGGTTTTTTTCCTTTTAAACAGAGTCTTAAGCTGTTGCCCTGAGTAGAGTGCCATGGTGTCACGATAGCTTACAGCAACCTCCAACTCTTGAGTACAAGCAATCCTGTTGCTTGTTTTTTGTATTTTTAGTAGAGAGAGCTCTTGCTCAGGCTGGTCTCAAAGCCGTGAACTCAAGCAATTCATCCACCTTGGCCTCCTGGAGTGCTAGGATTACAGGAGTGAGCCGCTGTTATTGTTGTTGTTGTTCTTCTTCTTCATCTTCTTCTACCTCCTCTTCCTCCTCCTCTTTTTCTTCCTCTTCCTGTTCTCCTCCTCCTTCTCCTTTTTTTCTTCCTTCTTCCTTCCTCCTCCTCCTCCTTCTTTTTTTTCTTAGAGATAAGGTCTCACTCTTGCTCTGGCTGGTCTTGAACTTCTGAGCTCAAGTAATCCGCTCATCTCGGCCTCCCAGAATGCTGGGATTATAGGTGTGAGCCACTGTGCCTGGCCAAAGTAAAAATCTTAACAATGGCAGCAAAAAAGACAGATTATCTTTAAAGGAGCAACAGTAGGACTGATACCGACTTTTTAAAATTGAAATCAATGGAATTATGTCATGAATGTGCTAAAAGAAATCTCTTGCCATCCTAGAATTCTGTAACCAAACATTCATCAAAGATAAAGGTGGGATAAGACAGTCTCAGGGAAATAAAGACTCCTAAAATTCACATGACAACTCTAGAGGGGATTGTTTGGGCCATAGGAAAAGTGTACCTGTTGGTAGCCAGAGTCCAGAGGACAAATGGAATGCAAACAAAATATAAAGTGATGGGAAGAAATCAAAGTGAACATTGTATATAAACAAAACAATTTTGTTTGAGGGCTAGAACAAATTAATATACATAAACCCAAAACACATAATTCAGGAAGAAGTAAATGTAGTGAAGGTGTGCAAAGGTATTTATATAACATTATCAGGGGTGAGAAAAAAATATCAAGTTACCATGCACTGTTTGATTTTGGTAAGTCACTGGTGCCTGTTATAATTTCTAGTGTAATCACTAAGGGGAAAAGAAAGTATACTGGCTGGACGCGGTGGCTCACGCCTGTAATCCCAGCATTCAGGGAGGCCAAGGTGGGTGGATGCCTGAGCTCATGGGTTCAAGACCACCCTGAGCAAGAGCCCGTCTCTAAAAATAGCCAGGCATTGTGATGGGGGCCTGTAGTCACAGCTACTCGGGAGACTGAGCCAAAAGAATCTCTTGAGCCCAAGACCTGGAGGTTGCTGTGAGCTATGACGCCAAGGGCATTCTACCAAGGGCAACAAAGTGAGACTCTGTCTCAAAAAAAAAAAAAAGAAAAGAACGAATAAAAGAAAGGAAGGAAGGAAGAAAGAAAAAAAAAGAAGTTATATGTTCAAAATAATGAAGAAAAAGATAATAACAAAATCCAAAAGAAGGTGATCAAGGGGACAAAAGATGTATAGGACAAGGCAGATAAATAGAAAGCAAATGTTAGATTAAATAATATGAATATTGGTTTGTAAGGAAAAAATGGTCACATATTGGCAACCTTCTATATTTCCACCTATAGTAAGATAGCAGATATACACTCAAATATATGAAGAATAACAGGACAGATATCAGACTTCACATTAACAACGGTGGGGAAAAGGTCTTCAAAGTTCTGGGTACAAAGGATACTGAATATAGAATTCTGTACTCAGCCAAACTACTAAGGGCCAAGCTGCGACATTTTTAGACAAGTAGAACTCAGAAAATTCAATGTCCTTTCACCCTTTGTTTTTTTAAAAAAAATTGTTCGAGGAGATACAATAGCAAAATAAAAAGCAAATCCAAGTACAGGCATGCCTTGTTTTACTGTACTTCACTTTATTGTGGTTGGTAGATATTGTGGGGGTTTGCTTTTTTTTTTAATAAATTGGAGGTTTGTGGTAACCCTGTATCAAGCAAGTCTTTCAGTGCCATTTTGTCAATAGCATGGGCTCAGTTCATGTTTCTGGGTCACATTGCAGTAATTCTCACAGTATTTCAAGCTTTTTCATGATTGCGCCTGTTACAGTGATCTGTGATCAGTGATCTTTGATGCTACCATTGTAACTGTTTTGGAGCATCATGAGTAGCACCCATGGCTCGGCGCCTATAGCTCAACCGGCTAAGGCGCCAGCCACATACACCTAAGGTGGCGGGTTCGAATCCCCAGCCTGGACCCGCCAAACAACAATGATGGCTGCAACCAAAAAATAGCCGGGCGTTGTGGCGGGCGTCTGTAGTCCCAGCTACTTGGGAGGCGGAGGCAGGAGACTCGCTTGAGCCCAGGAGTTGGAGGTTGCTGTGAGCTGTAATGCCACGGCACTCTACCCAGGGGGACAGCTTGAGGCTCTGTCTCAAAAAAAAAAAAATAAATAAATAAATGAGTAGCACCCATTATAAGATTCTGGACTTTAGAAATAAAGATGTATGTTTCCCCACCTCTCTCCTTCCTCTCAAGCCTCTCTACTCCCTGAGATACAACAATATTAAAATTAGACCAATTAATAACCCCACAATAGCCTCTAAGTGTTCAAGTGAAAGGAAGAGCTGCACATTACTCACTTTAAATCAACACCTAGAAATAATTAAGCTTAATGAAGAAGGCATGCTGAATGCTGAGACAGGCTGAAAACAGGAGTCTCAGATTAAACGGGTAGCCATGTTGTGGATATAAAAGAAAAATTCTGGAAGGAAATTAAAAATGACACTCTAATGAACATTTTAGTCACATGAATCATAAGAAAGCAAAACGGCCTTATGGCTGATATGGAAAAAGTTTGAGTGGTTTGGATAAAAGATCAAGCCAGCCACATTTTCTCAAGCCAAAGCCTCATCTAGCACAAGGCCCTGCCCTTCAATTCTGTGTAGGCTGAGAAAGGTGAAAAAGCTGCAGAAGAAAACTCTGAATCTAAAGCTAGAAGAGTTAGCTCACAAGGTTTAAGGAAAGAAATCTTCAGAACATAAAAGTGCAAGGTGAAGCGGCAAGTGCTAAGGTAGAAGCTGCAGCAACTTATTCACAAGATCTAGCTAAGATCATTGACAGAGTTAGCTAAACAACAGATTTTTAATGTAGATGAAACCATTTTATATTGGAGGAAGAGGTCGTTTAGGACTTTCATAGCTACAAAGGGGAAGTCAATGCCTCGCTTCAAAGTTTCAACAGAGAGGCTGACGCTCTTGTTAGTGGCTAATGCAGCTGGTAACTTTAAGTTGAATCCACTGCTCTCTTACCATTCTGGAAATCCTAGGTTCCTAAAGAATTATACTAAATATACTCTCCTGTGCTTTATGAATGGAATAACAAATCCCAGATGACCATACATTTGTTTATTGCATGGTTTACTGAATATTTTAAGTCTACTGTTGAGATCTACTGCTTAGGAAAATGATTCCTTTTGGACTATTACTGTTCCTCAACAACGCACCTGGTCACCTAAGAGTGCTGACAGAGATGTACAAAGAGATCAATGCTGTTTTCATGTCTGCTAACACAGCATCCATTCTGCAGCCTATGGATCAAGGAATAATTTTGACTTTTCCATCTCCTTATTTAAGAAATACATTTTGTAATGCTATAGCTGCTATAAAGTGTGATTCCTCTGATGGAATTGTTTCTTATGGATGAGCATAGAAAGTGGTTTCTTGAAAAGCAATTTATTCCTGGTGAAGAAGCTGTCAATATTGTTGAAATAACAAAATATTTAGCTATTGTATCAACTTAATTGATAAAGCAGCAGAGGCTTTGAGAGAATTATTTCAAATTTTGAAAGAAGCTTTATTGTGCATCAAACAGCATCACATGTTATAGAAAAATATTTTGTAAAAGGAAGAGTTATTGATGTGGCAAACTTCATTGTTGTTTTATTTGATGAAACTGCCACTGTTACTATGACGTACAGCAACCACCACCCTGATCCGTCAGCAGCCATCAATATTAAGGCAAAACTCTTCACTAACCAAATACTATAACTCACTGTAGGCTCAACTAATGATTAGCATTTTTAGCAGTAGTTTTAAATTAAGGTATACACTGGTTTTTAGACATCTTGCATAATTTATACACTATAGGATAATGTAAATACAAGTTTTATAGGTACTGAGAACCGCCCCCAAACACTTGATTCTCTTTATTGTTATAGTCTGGAGCTAAACCTGAAATATCTTTGTTGTTTGCCTGTGAACGGAAGGACATAAAATACAGTAAACAGTAACAGCTGGGTATAAATTGAGAAGTAAAGAAAGACACAGAAAGAAATTAAGAGGCACCACTCAGAAAATTCCATGTCAGATGGTAATATTTTAATGTAAACAGTATTTCTCACTCAGGGATCATTTTTCCCCCTGGGAAAATTTGGCAATGTCTGGGAACACTTTTGGTTTTCACAACAGCAGTGGGGATTGCTACTGACATCTAGTGAGTAGAGGCCAAGAATGCTGCTGAAAACCTACAGTATACAGGAGAGCCCTCCATAACAAAGCAGATGGGACCCCAAAGGTCATTCAGGCCAAGGTTGAGAAACTCTGATTAATTTACACATTTTCTTCACCTTAGATCAAGCCATATTACTTAGTTCTATATAAATGACATCGATGTAATTATAATAGTAATATTGAGAGTTCTTAGTAGGAGTATTCAAAATAATAGAACACTTGTTATATAATAACATAATTAAGAAAAATTGATGGTGAAGGAAGTAAAATTGGAAGGGTGTACACATTCCAAAATCACCTGGGTATCACCATAAAATACAGATTGGATTTTTAATTCAGGAGGTCTGAGATTTTTGCATTTCTAACAAGCTTCAGGTTTTGCTTCCTTAAAACTTTTACTATTTTCCTTTTATCCTTGGTCTTGGATATTTCACTAGGAATGCATCTACAAAAATGTATTGATCCCTTATTTTAAATTTAATATATTTTTATTTGAAAACAATCAAGTATACACCATTAGAGTTCCTTGTGTAAATTTCAAATTACTAAAAAGCAAGAAATATTACTCAAATAAGTCTCATTTTAATTGCTTCCTATTACTGGGGTTTCCCTTTCCCCAAGAAAGAGGAATGGGAGCCTTGTGACTGCTTTGTATTTTGATTTTATATTTACCTCTCCTCTGGTCTGAATTCCTTGAAGGCCAGAGTTTTGCTAACATTGCTGTGCTGATATAAACATTCATTCATGTATTAGCTTTATAACATTTAGTGATCACATACTAAGTGCCACATGCTACTAAGGGCTGGAGCACAATGGTAAATAAGCCATACAGTTTAGTTGTATTTGGGAGAAAATTTTGCTTCCTTGACGAAAAAAAAAAATATAGCACTCTTTTTTTCTTTTCTCAAACATAGAAAACAACCAGAAAGAGCTAGAAAATTGCAAAGAAAACATTTCTGAGCAATGCTGAATCATCGAACAAACATCAGCAATTGCCTATCTCTAGATATCTACTTATGTGAGGACATCCTCACTTCACAAGCTACTACAGTTGTATGTGCTTTTCCTTGAAGTTGAACCATTTCTGATGGATACAGCATAAGCAAACAACTAGGAACTGGATATTTCCCAATGACATTGTCAAGTCCTTGTTAAAAATGTGTCAAAAGACAAAATTACAACAAATTTGGTTTAAAGATCTCAACTGGTCTTGTGATTCTAGATTTGGTCAATATTTCATTTCATAAAATGGAGTGATTGCTCCAATGAGCTGAGCCCAGAAAGTTGGCTTTATAGATAGACAAGGGCTGAAGAAAGCAGGAGCAAACAACAGAGAGTGTATTAGTTACTTGTAGAGGGAACAATAGAAAAATAACTGATTAGTTAACGTCAGGTCACATCAAATTACCATTCTTTTGGGTAAGCAGAGGGAACTTCATTGTTTTGCTGATTGAGATCCTAAACTGGCCTGTTTGGGAAATTGTTATCTCTCTCCTGAGTTCTTGTAAAGGGAGATTACAACTACATTCAGGTTTAGTGATGACTACATTTTTATTTTTAGTCTGGTTTGTGGGGCCCTAGGGCAGGAGCTGTGTCCAAAACAATGACCTCTTAATTTTTATTTAAAAAAACATTACTTTGAATTAAAATCAAATCTTAAGGCTCCTGCCTCAGTGACTGAATGACTGGACCCCCTCTAGGCCAAGAGGATCCCTCAAATTGAGTTGCTAGCCAAGAGAAAGGAGATAAGATTTCTTCATCATGCCCCCTCCTATGCTTAGAGATGTCTTTTGTGACTTACTGACAAGCTTAAGGCAATGCAAGACCTACCTGCAGGTCCTCAATATACATAACAAACCACGCTAATTAACAGACCCTTTATCTTAAGCATTCCTTTTCACTGGCTCCTAGTTTTTTAGACAGAGCCTAATTTTCAGCCTATAACCTGTAAACTCCTTCTGCCAGATGTCCACCTTTTTTGGCCAAACCAATGTGTATTTTCCACAGATTGATTTATGCCTTCCCTGTGTTGCAGGAAGATGAGGCCCAATGGAGAGAAAAAGCACCCAAACACCACGTGTATAAGAGGAAGGACGTTATTCACAAGCCACTTACGGCATAGAAGATTTTCAAATGGCCACGCTCCCCTACTGGCTTGATCTGTCCCTTTTTATTGATAGTTAAAAAGTTCCACTCCACAGGTACCCTTCTTATTGGCCACTTTGAATCAAGAGGGAGATGGTCTTCTGGACCCTACAGAACTACAGGATTTCACAGAACTTGGAAATTTCCAAGTTCCAGGAAGTTAAGTTTGCAAATTCCCAAAAGCTGAGTCAGCATGGGGAGGACCCTGCAGGTGTATTCTTGTGGTCTCCTTGAGAAGACCTGTTCTCCTAGACCTCAATCTTCTTGGGTATCCTGTCTCACCTGTAATATCTGTCTCCCTAAAATACATACAATCAAACTGCAACTCCACCACCTCAAGTCCATTTGCTCAAGACTTGGATGTGGCTCTGGGTCATGGTCCTCTGATTTGGCTCAGAGTCAACCTCTTTAAATTATTTTACAGAGTATGGCTTCTTTTCTGTCAACATTATCAATATACTACATAGGGAATTATATATCAAATATAGGTATTTGTATAGATAAATTGAGGGCAAGGTACATAGCAGTTATTGCTCTCAAGAACAAAACTATAGCCAATGGACAAAAAGTTTCAGTGGCCCAGATTTAGATACAATATAAATTAGAACATAACAATTATAATATCCTATTAATGCACAAAGAGATTAGTTTCCTATTTATTACAATTTTCAGAAAGAGCTAGGAATACCATAGAAAAGATTCCAGAACTATATGAAATATTAGATGAATAGGAGAGATGCTGCTAATATTTATCTAACCATAATGTTCAATTTTCAACAATGAAGGTGTGTGTTATTGCAGTAAGAAATATATATACACATATTGTATCAGTTCCTATTCCAGGCACAGAGCTCCTAAAACCCTTGGAATTTCCTAAGTGAAAATGACAATTAAGGTAAATGAAGGAGAATCTTTTGTGATTCTAAGCAAGTCACTTTCTACCACATCTGAGTTTATGTTAATGAAGTGACTTATGGAAAGTCCCTATGCAACCAAAAGATGAGGACTTATTGCCAGAGGAACCAATCATGTAATTAAAGGAAAAGTTAGAGGGCCTGGAGAGTGACTTACACACCAATAGCCAGTCAATGATTTAGTCAATCATGCCTATATAATAAGCCTCCTATAAAATCTCAAAAGAATGGGGTTTAGAGAGCTTCCAGGTTGGTGAAAATGTATAGGTGCCAGGAGGGTGGTGCTCTTGCGGACAATATGGGAGCTTCACTAACTCTTTCCATACCTTGCCCTATGCATCTCTTCCATTTGGGTGCTCCCAAGTTGTATCTTTTAAAATAAACAGGCTGTGAAGGTTATTAGAATCAAAATAGAGTCACCTGTGTTAAACACACATGCACACACACACACACACATACACACATACACACACAATCTGGTGAATAGAGCTGAGAAGGCTAAGAAGAGAGGGTTCTCATGCATAAATATAACAAAAACTATCATAAAAAGACTGTGCAAAAACCACAACTTTGCACAAAGACCATTATAGCCTTACACAAAAAAATATTTCTGTGACAATATATTCCTACCAACTGCCTGGCCAACTGAAGAGTTCATGTGGAATTATTTAAGGGAAGAGTCATATCTTGATGTGCTTGAATTACTAGTAATAATGATTTTATATGTTTGAAACCAACATTCATGCTGAAGACACCCATAGTCAGCAGCCAATCTCAGAGGACTTTAAAACAATTCTGTAATTTTTTATTTTTTGAGACAGAGTATCACTTTTCACTCTCAGAAGAGTGCTGTGGCTTTATAGCTCACAGCAATGTCACATTCTTGGGCTCAAGGGATCCTTTTTCCTCAGCCTCCCCCAAGTAGCTGAGACTATAGGCACCCACCACAGCACCAGGCTATTTTTGGAGATGGGATCTGGCTCTTGCTCAGACCTGAAGCTCAGGCAAGCTACCCTGTTTATTTGTCCAAAGTGATAGGATTATAGGTCTGAGCCACCACCCCAGACCCTTAATTTTTCTCATTTTTTCTTTCAAAGTCTTTGTCTTTTTTTTATCTCCCTGAATGCTGTATTTACTATAGCACATGTATTACCATGGAAATGTCCTATTCCCAAATAAATATCATTTTCTTTTAGAGAGCCTCTCTCTGTTTGTAGATTAACATAAATGGTGTCAGAAGTGGGATCTGAAGACCAATCACATCAGAAGGCATTAGCAATTCTTAGAGCTGGTATACAGTACTCACTTGAGCCTCTTGAGCTTTCTGCTTTCATGGCTCACCTTTTCTGCCTCTGTGAGTCTTCTCTTGAGCCAATAGTTTTTCTTTGTGGCAAAAACTTCATTTGGGTATTGGTTTGTTTATAAGGCCACTTGAACTGAAGGAATTAATAACTCTCTTGGATAATAAAAAACTTTTTGTCTTTTCTTGCATAAGTGTTGGGTCCGAAAAAGCCTCCCGAAGTAGCCCCAATTGACAAACTCGAGACACACTCCGATGTAAGAGGCATAAGGTGAGATTTATTACAGACCCAGGAGGCCCAGGGGGTCCGGGGGCCCGGGCCTGGACTCTCCTGGCATGCAAGCTGAGGATGAGCCCCGAACTCGGGGTCAAGGCAGTTTTTATGGGGTACAGAAAGCAAGAGGGGTAGGGATGGATATGAGTACACTTTTCATTGGTGGTTGGTGATTTCACTAGTAAAGGAGGATTTGGATTGGTACAGGTGAAGGGTAGGGGATTTCTTAACCGGGGCTAGAGGTGGTGTAGCCTAATTAGGAAGGAAAATACCTGAATTTCAAGGAAGTAGATACCTATTGCCTATTATGGGAGTTGTTCAAGGGAAATGATACTTATTGCCTATTATGGCAGCTGTCTGTCTTAGGGGACTCAATTCAACGGCTTAATGGCTGTGCAACCAGGGGTGGGGGAGGCAGCAGGGAGTGGCCCTGCAGTTTAACAGAGCAGACAAGAAAATGGCGCTGGTCTGGCCCTTACATAAGGACAAGTGTTACTCTGGTTTGAGTACTCTGGATTCTATAGAATTTATGTTCTATATGAGAGGAATGTCTTTTATGCTGAATTTCCTTTATTTTTTTTCTTGTGCACCTGATTTATTATTTTGTTTGATCTACATACCTGGATTAAACTTTTTCTGAACACTTTTATCTTGGTTTTTATTTTGGTTTTGTTATATGAATCTATAAATATTGACACTTTGGCTCCTTTCCCTTGATTATTTCTAAAAACTTCGGAGGATGAAAATAAACTTAATAAGTGGCAGGCACAGGATGCTTAATTAATTAAAAGCAACTAGGGTGGTCATCACAATCTAAAATAACAGTCCAAACTCTTGACATTCTCTGATATTATTTATACAATTTTCTTTGTTCTCAGATTAATATGAAAAGTAATGGGATTCTCAAACATTAAGGCATCCCAAGGTTTTCTGGAACTCTAGGTGTTTACATCATACGGCCCATTCTCATGCATGTGTTTAAGCTGATGGACAAATTAAATTACATAAAGAAAAATTCAAAGCTCAATTGGTCAAGATTTAAACTCCTTAAAAAATCCCTAAGACTACAGAATTAACATATAAAGCTTTCGAAGTTCTCTGCTATTTTTTTTCTGCTTACTTTGAATATGCTGATTTTGCTCTTCCTTTAGAGATAAAATTCACTGCTTATGGCATTTCAGCCAAGATCTTTTAAAAGTCTTAAAGGGCTTTCAAATTAATGCTGTTACAAATTACAACAGATCCACCATACCAACAGCCCAGACACCCTTTGGAAATGTAAATTTAGGTTTGCCTGACTAGCAATTGCTTAGGGTGATAGAATAGTTAATTGAAGGATTGGTAGTATAAAAGGAATGAACTAGATAAATGTTTGTAAAAGTGAGGCTCCCAGATCAAATAGGCAAATATCTCAGAGTAATGATAAGTGATATCTGTCTAGTAGAAAAATCGCTGTCTCTGCCGCACAGAAAGACGAAAAGAAAAAGCTGAAGGGGGGAGAAAAAAATCCTGCTAAAATGCTCCCCCACTTGCATTGACTGGTCAAGCAAACGAGACCAACCAACAAAATACAGATTTGTTGCTGAAAATTTAAAGCTATTTGTACATTTTGATTTTCAAACAATCCAGGCAGTCCCAGCTAAAATTTAAACATTAACAATTTAGCCTTAAACTCATTTGAAACCAGAATAAAAAAGCAGTTTTTTAAAACCAAAGTGCTAAGAAAATGGCTTGACTCAAAACTTTTCTTTAGATTACATACTGGGACAAAGTTTACCTATGTAAATAAGCTTCATTTGTTAGAGATACGATTTGGATCTAACTGCAAGTTTGTGTGTTTACTATCTCATTACTAATATCCTAAATCAAAGCTGCAAGATCTTTGTGTGTGTATATTGATAGATTTATGTATATTTATGCATATGTACAAATATTATGTAATATGTTGTGACTACATTATAAAATCTGGCATAGTCAGCTAGAAACCTAAGGAATTCTATTCAGATTGGCTTAAATAAATGAATGCTTATATAAACTATATGAAAACAAACCCATATGTCTTTTAGTTCCTATGACTTACATCTTTAATATACTGGTTTTAAAATTATTAGTAAAATTGAAACTTTTTCAAAGTTTTCAGCATACGTTTTTGCTTGGGTTTGCTGGTTAGA
The DNA here is from genome assembly GCF_000181295.1 of Otolemur garnettii. Lineage (NCBI taxonomy): Eukaryota > Metazoa > Chordata > Mammalia > Primates > Galagidae > Otolemur > Otolemur garnettii. Next base: position 55,351,392 of record NW_003852396.1, read on the forward strand.
AAGTTTTACCTTTTTTGGCACAGTGGTTACAGCACCAGCCACATACACCAAAGTTGGCAGGTTCTAACCAGGCCTGGGCCAGCTAACCCACAATGACAACTGCAACAAAAAATAGCTGGGCATTTTGGTGGGTGCTTATAGTCCCAGCTACTTAGGAGCCTGACGCAAGAGAATCACTTAAGCCCAAGAGTTTGAGGTTGCTGTGAGCTGTGATGCCACAGCACTCTACCAGAGGGCAACATAGTGAGACTGCTTCAAAAAAAAAAAAAAAAAGATTTACATTTTTCTCTGCTAGATGTTTTAAGTAGTAAGAGCTTGACACAAACTTTAGGAAACTATAAATCTAGCCTAAAACAGAAGATCTTTTTTGTGAAATTCTTTAAGGCTAATTTGATATCATTGGTTTAATTAAAACAGTTGTGTCTTTTGAGTTATCAGCAAAATACCATAGATTGAGTTTAAAGTTTCTTTCTTACACACTTAATATTCACAGAATATAAGAATGGTTAACAAGAAAATAAAGTGGAATATGTCTAGCTTTGTCTAATATTTCAATTTTCATCTAGATATAATTGTTATATAATTTGTATGTAAAATGAATAAATTAGGTATATGAAAACGAAGTAAATTTTTTTTTCTTTGCAGCTTTGGCTGGGGCAAGGCTTGAACCCGCTACCCACAGTATATGGGGCCAGCACCCTACTCCTTGAGCCACAGGCGCTGCCCGAAGTAAATTTTTATAAATAAACTTTTCACATGATCTGAAGTCTTAAAGTTATATTATTTTATTTTATTTATTTAAAAAGTTATATTGTTTTAAATTAAGTAATAGATAACTCATTAGATGTCTACATCATATCCAAATAAGATAAAAATGAAAACATAAATTGCTGAACATAAGTATAAGTTTGTTTTGGCTTCTTAAATTTTATAAAATGCCTAAACATATTTCGATCTATTAGTAAAAATTGTGGAGAAACACTTTTCCAATAATAATAAAATGGCTCTTATCTATAAAATATTGATATGTGACAGTTCAAACTTGCTTGTTAAAAATTAAAGATGGTAAGATTTAAAACCAATATTATATATAATTCTACACATAAAGTGTACCAAAAGATGTATTTTCAATGAAAGAAAAATTATAAGAGAGGCACATTATAAAACATATTGTAATAAAAATGTGCTTTTTATTGAGAAAAATAATTTAATCTAACTGAGAGGTTATTTAAACATTCAAAATATAAATTTGGGAAGGAAATAAAAACAAGAGAGAAAGAAACTAGTAAGTAGGAGAGAGAAATGTGATTAAAGTTATAGGTATGAAGATGTATTTTTGGCAAGGTAGGTTAAAAAGGAAAAAGAATAATTTCATATGAGAAGTATATGGTGTGGTGAATTTTTGTCCTGAAGTAAAACAACAGCTTATATAGGGCAAAATAGAAAGTTGAAACATGTTGCCAAATGTCTAAATGAGTTGTAATAAGGTTTGTGAAAGATAAGTTTACAAAAGGAATTTTGGGTGTGATCAATGGTTATAATTAGCACCTAACCTTGGACACCCTCTTCCCGTATCTAGTTAAATGCAAGTACCCTTTTCATCAGGTTCAACTTCCCAGTTATCTAAATGGGCTTCCCGTAAGAAGATGCAATCTCACTGCAGGAAGTTTTTCTTTACTTTTTCTGGCAACAGGCCTAACAAAACAAAGAATTTATGTGTTAGCAAAATAATTTCCCGTGTTATCTTTATTGGGTTAGGAAAACTGAGCTTTGAAATGGTTAAGCGTTCTACATCCAAGTAACTTTCTGTATTGCTTTTAAAGTCTTTTGATTCTTACTTTGGTTAAATGAACGAAAGTAAGAATCTTGCAATCTTGTTTTGACCAAGTGTTTTGACCTTCTTGCCATCTTTGACAGGTATTCTCGATGTTGAAATTATAAATTAAGTCTTCTGGACATAGAATTAACTTCCTAATTGGAGATTTTCCAATTAGGCCCCTGGAGAGTCTTAAAGAATTTCTCTCTCATCTTATGGAGATAATAAACAATTAGACTTGTTTGGTAAATTGTGTGGGAAACACTGTCAAATGACAAGTGATGCTGAGTCTTCTCTCAGTTACATTTATGGGTATGCTGTTGATATAAATGTTCTAAAATTATACAAAACCCTCAGAAATCTAATATGCTATCAGTCATAATTCTGGGTATTATGTTGTATGCCACACAAAAAAAAAATAACTAATTTTTTTTGTGTATGTGTGTGTCCATTGCTGGTAATAGTGAATTTCAGTCCGATTTTTAACCATGGCTATTCTAACTTTTTGTTATCCACAGTCACTATTGTACAATTCCCTAAAAGCATTCACAATCAGATTCATGGAAAAGGCTCCAAAAATATACTCTGAAATACAGGTTTCTTTTTCTTTTTTTTAGGCAGGGCTGGGTTTGAACCCACCACCAGCATATGGGGCCGGCACCCTACCCTTTTGAGCCACAGGCACTGTCCCAAATACAGGTTTCTAACACCTTTAGGATTAAGGGACTAAATAAAACTTTTTCAAAGCTCTAATAAAGAAAGTGATGGGTTCACAAAATTCCTAATTATGATTGAACAAGACAAAAATGAATTACATAAGACAGAATAACTAATAATGCTTTTATGACTTTCATTTGAAATATTGTTGGTTATTTACATAAATGTTTTGTTTTCCAGATCTAAGGAAATTTTCATTCTTAAGCTGTTTATAGTTTACAGCGATTTAGTAAAGTATACTTTTGTAAACAAAGATGGAAGCATTTGCTTTTTCTTATAGCAATATGATTAATTGCATAATTCCAATTAAAAAATGCTCTCTCTTCATAGCAGGATACAATTTGAAACATTTGACGAAAATATAATATTTGAGCACAGATGCCTGGCTTCAAGGGTTCCCAGCCTCACAAGTGAGTAAGATAAAAATCATCACTGGGGTGGCACCTGTGGCTCAGTGAGTAGGGTGCTGGCCCCACATACCGAGGGTGGAGGGTTCAAACCTAGCCCCAGCCAAACTGCAACAAAAAATAGCAGGGCATTGTGCCGGGCACCTGTAGTCCCAGCTATTTGGGAGGCTGAGGCAGAAGAATCACCTAAGCCCAGGAGTTGGAGATTGCTGTGAGCTGTGACTCCACAGCACTCTACCAAGGGCAATAAAGTGAGACTCTGTCTCTAAAAAACCCCCCAAATCATCACTTTCTGGCAGGCTCAGGAACCTTAACACTGTAGATAAAGTCTAAAGTCTGCTTTGGTTTGGCTTCCTAGCCTCAGGAGGCTTATTTATTTATTTATTTATTTATTCACTTTTCGAGACAGAGTTTCACTATGTCACTGTTGGTAGAGTGCCATAGCATCATAGCTCACAGCAACCTCAAACTCTTGGGCTTAAGCTATTCTTTTGCCTCAGCCTCCCAAGTAGTTGAGACTACAGGTGCCCACCACAATGCTTGGCTATTTTTTTGTTATAGTTGTCATTGTTGTTCAGCAGGCCTTGAACCCGCCAACCCCAGTGTATGTGGCTGGGGAGCTATGGGAGCTGAGCATCATGAGGCTTTTAAATCTGAGATTCCTATGTGATCAATGAAAGAAAAAGTTAAGTTTCTAAAGGAAAGCTACAATATACTTGTTACTAGATTGTAGTTCTGTGTATTGTTTTCAAATTTTTGTTATCTAACTAGATAGATCCTGACTAGACACTTGACTAGATCCTGAATTGTTCAGTATTCCTCCAATTCAAATTTCTTTCATGAAATTACCCAAAACAGGAACTGCTGTTGCTAAAGCCCTGTATGCTGAAACTAGATAAATTTTATTTTATTTATTTGTTTTTGAGATAGTCTCACTCTGTTGCCCTTGGCAGAGTGCCATGGTGTCATCATCGCTCACAGTAACCTCAATCTCGTGGGCTCTTGCCTCAGCCTCCCGAGTAGCTGGGACTACAGGTGCCTGTCACAACACCCAGATAGTTTTTCTATTTTTAGCAGCAATGGGGTCTTGCTCTTGCTTAGGCTGGTGTCAAACTCTGCAGCTCAAGCAATCCATCTGCCTTGGCCTTCCAGAGTGTGAGGATTACAGGCGTGAGCCACTACACCCAGCCTAAAACTAGATAAATTTTAAAGAACAAGTCTTCTGTTGGATATATATGGGCCGCCGAAGAAATTCACCAAACTGCCCATTACGTTAACCACTGACATTCCATCTGCACACCAGTAAAATAAAGTGCTGCTTTCATGCTGTAGACAGCTTTTTCCAAGTCATTGGAACAAGACTTTGGGTACTAATAAGACTGACACATCTTAATGCCTGCCTTCTTCACTTGGCTGGCAGGAAAAATAGTTATTTGATTTATTCAATTGATTGCTTTTAAACCTAGGTTCATGGCTTAAAACCATTATGCAAACTGGGATTGTCATGTTACTACTAATTTTACTTTGTGTTTTTCTTTTTAAAACTTTGTTCCGTTGCTTATCAAATATGTGCAGAAGTACAACTTCTAACATAATAGTGCTGGCCCACCACTTTGAGATGATAGCAAAAGAGTACAGCACAGACAAAATTGAACTTTATAACGGGTTTCAGGCAGACTTGGCCTTAAGAGCTACTCTCTTGAAAACTCCTGTGTTGCTCAATGTGGCTGAAAGGGTAGGGTGTTGACACTGTGTCCTAGCCACCAATCACTCTCTCGAGTGTGGGACCAGACTTACAAACTAGGGTGGGTCCATCCCAGCACTGAGGGACAATCAAAACCTAATTACAGGATGACTGATCAGTGATGCCTTTGGAGAAAAACAATGATCGAAAGGGTGAAATGAGAAGGTCATCAGAATCAAGATGGAGTCACTTTTGTTAAAAAAAAATTCTGACAGAGCTATACTCTATTAGAGGGATGCTATGAAGAGAGGGTTTGCATGCATAAATGCCTGATAAAAACTCTCATAAAAGATTCTGCAAAAACTGCAACCTTACCCAAAGGTTACTGCAAACTTGCATACCAAATATTTCTGTGAGGACATCTGCCTAGCAACTGCTTGTCTTATCTGAGACTGGCATCACCCTTGTTTATTAATCTTTGCAGCCAAAGATAATTATCTCAAAACACTTACGTAATTCTTCTCGGTTTTTAAAAAAGGTTTGTTTTCCTTTACCACCCTGCTACACACATAGTTTACTATGGCATGCCTACTCCCTGTTCCTAAATAAGTACAATTTTCTTTTACAGAGTCTCTCTCTGCTATTTAGGTTGACAAGATAAACGTAAGCAAAGTGTTTCCCTGAGTTCTGTGAGCTATGGCAGCGAATTATCTGACCTGCGGAGGGGGTCACGGGAACCCCCAACGTGTAGTCAAGTTGAATAGTTGCCTACATAACATGGGGTCCCTTACTTGTGACTGGTGTCTGAAAGCACTCTTGTTGGACCGAACCCTTAAGCTGAGGGGTCTCCACCAACCCCAGGTAGTCAGTGTCATAACTGAATTGTAGGACACCCAGTTGGTGCCCAGAGTCGGAGAATTGGTTAGCGTGGGAAAAACCTCCACACGTATTGTGTCAAAGTGAAGTATTGAGAGCGTAGTGAAGTGTTCCCAGTTTAGAGAGAAACAAGGAGTTCTCCTTTCAAAGAAGAACATAGAGTTTTCTTTACAGGGTCAACATCAAAAAGGCTTTAAATAAAAAACTCCTTTAAAACGTCTAAATCCCAGTTCAGATGGCCAGATCGCACTAATGCTTAACTCTGGTTGAGCTTATACAGGCCAGTTAGAGATAGTATAATTCAATCAGAATCCCACTCACAAAAAATGAAACATTTTATTTATATATAAAATGTGATTTTCTTTCTCTTTTTCCTATAAATCAACAGATGTAGGAATGTGGGAATGTGGGACTTAGTCAAAAACCTAGACTTTTAAATATATTGAGAGGATAAATTTACAAAGGATTAATGAGCTGCCTGCTGGATATGTTATATGAGTTTCAATTCAGCAAAAGAAAAAGAGTTCTTTATTTTTAGCTAAAAATACCAAGTAAACAACTACAGTTATAACTCTGGGTTATTATTTCATAATCTTGACATTATTGGAAAGTCTAGTATGTTAAGATGTGATTTAAAAATTTTCAGCAAAAAACTTATCTTTAAAAAAAAAAAACAACCCTCTATATTTAGGGCTACATTGAAAGTTTTGCCAAGAATGGCATAGCTACGTATCCCTCTGCCCACACAAAGGGGAAATGGCATACACCTTTCAAGTTACGTGACTCATTCACTACCTGAGAGATATAAAACATATGACCCAGGCCACTCTGGAGGAGTCAGAATACATTTCACAAGATAATGGTAAGAAATAACTTACTTTTTAATTGGTAGGCAAGAAGAAAATTCACTTTGCTAGTTGTACAGCCTTTGAATTGTGTTCCTCTAGACTAAGCAATTTGCTTCCTTCTGGCAATTGCCAACAGGAACCATAGTAGGGCCTCACATCGAATTTCCTAAACACAGACTAGCATAGGACAAAGTGCTTAGTTAGGTACTGGGGAACAAGGGTGAACAACAGCAACGTGACCTTGGATTTCAAAGAGCTTACAGTCTTGCCATGAACATTACACAAGTTGAATAGTTAAATGCAAGGAGATAGGAAATTACTGGTTTATTCCTTTTAAATTAAATGATGTCTTTCCTGTCTTTCATACTCTAAGTAGAAAGGTTCACTCCTAGGAAATGAAAGCTTGACTGTTCACAAGCCAATGGATTTTGACCAACATTTATGGTTTTATGGTTATACAACATAGTAGACTCTTGGCTTTGATTTTCGTTAAGTAAAATAAACATAAATGACATTAAACTCTTCATATGTAAGTTAATTTTATAAGACCCCAAATGTTAAGTTTTCAAAGTCTGGGATTGACTCACGAATATTCACGACAGGTGTTTTCCTACTCATCTTTTTGTTTTCATCTAAAGTACAGGTAGTTTCATGGTTGTATCAACAATTCTTTTCATTTACTTCGATATTTTTACCAGTTATGAATACTTCTAAATGTACAAATCTGAACAGGTGAATTGGCCTTTTTACAAAGAGACATGTTTAAATATAAAAGGTCTATATTGTTCCAGGTGAGTAAAAAATACTGAAACTGCCTTCAACAATATATAATAGTCTGAAGAAACAGGTTTCCTTTTTTCTCCCAACCCCAGCAATTTTATTTCTCATGCCACTTTCAATATTCTAAATCCATGCCACTTGGATTGCTGAGTCATGCTAAGTTGTGCAATATTATGTTACATTCCATCTGGCATTAGTTAATATGATAGGCTGTAGAATCATTAATTTTCATTTAAATGTGTGTTTTAGGCATAGATGTGTTTCAAGGAGCTCCCTATAGTTCAGGATTTAATTTGCAAATGTGTTCTACAGATGGCCCTTATGATGGCCACTAAAAGGTAAATACAGATAACATTCATTGTACTAAATGTGCTTTTCCATCCAAATGTTAAAAATTATTGGCATTCATTGGAAGAACTTGTTAAGCATCTAAAATTTTGTACCAGCAAGTATCTGGAACATGCCTTGAAGCAACTTCTGTTTACAGACAAAGTCTGTAAGATATCCAAATACCACTGTGATGTGTTTACAGTTTATAAAAGAATTAAATATCAAGTCCTTTTGGGTGTGCATTTCTAAATGAGCATTAAATGAATTTTGGGGGGGAAACTAGAACATTTGCATATCTGGTACATGCAAAATGAGTATTTGCACTCATCTTCCCTTCGCAGCTTACTTTTGGCTGCTGAGGGACTCTCCTTAATGGTCATTAAGGTCATGACTGGGAATTCATTTACTTCATAAATGGATTTCACCTGGAAATGTCATTTCTATCAAATCAACTGCATCATCTTTCGTCTATGAGCAATGATGCTGAACTACTGACAGATGGAGAATTTTGAAATGCGTTCCAACTAATTCTGACAGCTATCACTTCCCACCACCCTTGGTTAAAAATTAACTTCCAATAGTGGGAAATAAAGATGATGAAACCTATCCAATACCTACAAAAGATGTTTATTATCACGAATTGTTATCCATAATTTCTTTTTTTGGCGAGGGAAAATGAGTCAATTTAAGGAGCGATGATGACTACTGCATAAAAATCCAAGTTCATCACGCCATACCTCCTGCCAAATGAAACATACAGGCATGAAGCAGCAGCCTCTCTAGGAAAATCCATTGTTATAAGAATGAAAAAGTATCGTACTGATTACAAAGAAGTGCTAAAATTCACCTGTACAAAGTTTATTTAATTCAGTCAGTTCTCAAGATTTGTCTTTTAGCTCATCCCATTAAGGAGAGGATAGCAAAGGCACATTTCTTCAAGAATCAAGATCATCAAGTATTTAAGAGAGTACCTTTGGCTGGCCGGGTATTACAAAGAGCTAATTAGGCTTGGTCACTGCTCTAAAAGAGAAAAGATAACCAAAAGGAAGCCTCGCTCATTATAGGCTTTGAAAGCAAGAGTTAGGATCGTGGACTTTTAGCTTTCAACAGTATAAACACCAAATTGTTTGAATGATTTATACTCTAGTGGGAAAGTCTCAGGGTGGCTGTAGCAAATTAACAGCCAAATAGATGATTTTGGCAGAAGCATTAGCTTGTATTAAGCACTGATTTTGGAAAAGTCGGCAGGGAGAATGGCAAAATACATAGCCTGTGTTACTGTGACCACCAGTAGGTGTGCTACCTTCCACCACCATGCACAGCTCTCCTGGCTTTGCTGCTCATGTGCTGGCAATGGCAGGCAGGGGACTGCAAGCCCCATTGATACTAACTCTTAGCTTTTTTTTTTTTTTTTAAGTGCATTAGGAAAATAGAGAAGAATACTTATGAGGGAAGATGTGTGGAATTTAAAAAGATACATAAGTGAAAATAGCAATGTGAAAAGCATGTTACATTAATGTAAGAAATGTAAAACAAAATATGGTAGCATTGGTCATTATAATAAAGGTGTGTTTGAGATGGGATGAAAAGTTGAGGATAGGTACTTAGTAGGTGAAGTCACATGGAATTGAATAATATAGTTATGGGTTAGCTGTGCATAGGGAACAATTACATCCAGAAACTCAGAAGACAATATTTTACGTCATGATACATGGGATTATATGTATGCATTTTTCTTTTTTTTTTTTTAGACAGAGCCTCAAGCTGTTGCCTTGGGTAGAGAGCTGTGGCATCACAGCTCACAGCAACCTCCAACTCCTGGGCTCAAGCAATTCTCCTGCCTCTGCCTCCCAAGTAGCTGGGATTACAGGAGCCCGCCACAACGCCTGGCTATTTGTTTTGGTTGCAGCCGTCATTGTTGTTTGGTGGGCTCAGGCTGGATTCGAACCCACCAGCTCAGATGTATATGGCTGGTGCCTTAACCGCTTGAGCCACAGGTGCTGAGCCTATGTATATGTATTTATTTATATATACATAAGAGAAGGAAAGAAAGGGAAGTGAGTGGATATAAACAAATTAGAGTTCAAGTGATCACTCAAAAGAAATTTTGGGCGGTACCTATGGCTCAGTGGGTAGGGCACCAGCCCCACATAATGAGGGTGGCAGGTTCAAACCTGGCCCCGCCAAATTGCAACAACAAAAAAAATAGCTGGGCATTGTGGCAGACAGCTGTATTCCCAGCTACTCGGGAGGCTGAGGCATGAGAATCACCTAAGTCCAGGAGTTGGAGGTTGCTGTGAGCTGTGATGCCATGGCACTCTACTGAGGGTGATGAAGTGAAAACTCTGTCTCTAAAAAAAAAAAGAAATTTCAGTTTATTTATAGAAAGAACTTAAGGCTGGGTGTGGTGGCTCACACATATAACCCTAGCACTGTTACTTGTGTTGTAATACATGTAACACATGGGAGGTCAGGATGGGAGGCTTCCTTGAGGCCAGGAGTTCAAAGCCAACCTGGGAAACACAGCAAGCCTCTTTCTCTACAAAATCAAAAAAATAAAACCATTTGGGTGTGGTGCCAGTTACTTACACTCTGAGCAACTTGGGAGTCTGAGCTGGGAGGATCACTTGAGCCAAGAGTAGGAGGCTGCAGTAAGCCAAGATTTAGAAGAAAATACTAACAAAGCATAGGCTTTCTACTATTTACCGCCCAGTTTAAAGCTTGGAGTTCTTATCTAGCCAACCCTGTAAAGGAACATGGCCTACTCAATACTCTTTGAACATAAATGACCAAGAATGGAAATGCCAAGATGAGGCCTGGGGGGCTCTTGACCTGTGTCCCGACTGCAGCTGTTTACTACATGGAAGTAAAAATGAGGGAAACAGGCTGTGAGGTGTAAGCAGAGCTTCAAGAGAATACAGCGAGAGGGCTGGCCATATGTGAAATAGAGTGGTAACGTTCTACACTTCAACCCAAGGCGGCAGAGCAATGTGGGACAGTAGGATGGTATTTTACTATCCCAGATTAGATAAATCACTTCTCTTTAGGGAAAGGGGAATAAGAAAGTGGAGAAAGAAATTTCTCTGTTCCCAGAGAGAAAATGTTGGATAAAGTTCCTATTTCATAGGTAAATGAAAAATATGTAAAGATGGAGAAAATTTTTCTTCTGCATAGAAGAGTGTAAGGAAGAAAAATTTCGAATCTCAAAAGGTCATATACTACCCTATTCCATTTATATAATGCAGTAGAACCTCTGTAAGTTGACCACCAAAGGGACTGTAACAAACTGGTCAACATACGGAGGTGGTCAACCTAAGGAAGTCCCCAGCTATTTGGGACTACAAGCTAATCACTTGAGACCAGAGGTTTGAGATTGCACTGAGCTATGATGACACCACTGAACTCTAGCCTGAGCAATAGAGTGAGACCCTGTCTCAGAAAAGAAAAAAAAAAAAGACACACTGATTCTTTCTTCTTCTTCTTTTTTTTTTTTTTTTTAGAGACAGAGTCTCACTCTATCACCCTTGGTAGAGTGCTGTGGCATCACAGCTCACAACCTCCAACTCCAGGGCTTAGCTGATTCTCTTGCCTCAGCCTCCCAAGTAGCTGGGACTACAGGCACCCACCACAACACCCGGCTATTTTTTGTTGCAGTTTGGCTGGGGCCGAGTTCGAAACTGCCACCCTTGGTATATGGGGCCAGCACCCTGCCCACTGAGCCACAGGCGCCACCCAACACACTGATTCTGAAATAGCCACCTGAACAGGAGAATGGGAAAGAGATGTGTGCAGAAAATGGTGGTGTTAGAAAGGATTTCCAATATTTCTTATTTGAGAAGTGACTTACAAAGGGAATTTATATTTTACAGGGATGAAAAATGAAACTGAGAACAGTATTTTTGTCCAAAATTCTGATCATAGAACTGTTTTTCTCTCATGGCACTAATCTTTTCAATTATATCAAACAGATATCTTTCACCTTCCATCTGTTTGAAATCATGAGAATGAATTCTTTTCTTTTTTTTTTTTTTAAATTATACCTTGTGGTTAATTTTGTCTTATCACCGATTTAGGCACACAGAGACAGATGCTCCTCTACTTATGATGGTTGATGTCCCAATGAAGCCGTCCTTAATTGAAAATATCGTTAAAACATGTGGCTGACTGGGAGCTGCAGCAAGCTGCTCGCTGCTGCCCAGCATGTGAGAGAACCCCCACTGCCTCTGTTTTTCTGTCAGTATTCAGTGAATTACAGGAGACAGTCAATACTTTATTATTAAATAGGCTTTGTTCAGATAATCTAGCAAAACTGTAGGCTAATGTAAGTGTTCTGAGTATAATTAGGGTAGGCAACAATAAGCTATGTTGGGTAGGTTAGGTGTATTAAATAGATTTTTGACTTACATCAGCTTACATGGGTTTATCAGGGCATGACACCATTGCCAGTCATGGAGCATTTGTGTGCATACATGTGAGAGAATTATCTCAGAACCCATCTTTCTCAATAGTTCATAGAAGCTGATATGCAGAAGTTGCCATTTGCGAGGCTAAACTTGTTTGTAAAATAATGTTCACTCTGAGAAGTATGGCTATCAATGACTACCTTTTGCTGGAGTCACAGGACAGGATGGACTTAGAATTCTCTCTACATATTTTAAAACCAAATTGCCCTATGTTAATTCCTGAAACACAAGATTATATTTTTTCTTAAGTGTCCAGGATGTACTTTCAGACTTTGAATATGGTCTCAACAACAAAATGATTCAGGGCTCGACACCTGTAGCACGGTTGTTATGGCTTCAGTCACATAACCGAGGCTGGCAGGTTTGAACCCAACCCGCACTGGCTAAAACCATGACAACTGCAACAAAAAATAGCTGGGCGTTGTGCTGGGCACCTGTGGTCCCAGCTACTTGGGAGGCTGAGGCAAGAGAATCACTGGAGCCCAAGAGTTTGAGACTGCTATGAGCTGTGATGCCATAGCACTCTACCTAGGGCGACATAGTAAGACTCTGTCTCAAAAAAAAAAAAAAAAAGAAAAAGAGATTCAGGATGCGAGCCAGTTATTTTGTAACATTATCTTACCTTGCATGGCTGGTAACAACCTATGAACAAGTTGTGGAAATGCAAAAAAGTAATATATATTTTGATACTTTGATTGCAAAAGAAATAAAGTCCTTGAAAAATCAATTCATAGGACTTGTGAATGTCTTCAGTGATACTATATATTTTTCTATATGTACTAATACTTTATTTTTATTATTTTTATTTTATTTTTGAGACAGAGTCTCACTTTGTCACCCTTGATAGAGTGCCGTGGCATCACAGCTCATAGCAACCTCAAGACTTGGGCTCAAGTGATTCTCTTGTCACAGTCTCCCAAGTATCTGGGACTACAGGCGCCTGTCACAACACCCAGTTAGAGATGGGGTCTCTCTCTGGCTCAAAATTATTTTTATCTTTAATATAAACCATGTCAACTAAATATATTTGCTTTTAATTATAAAATGCATTAACTGAATCTTTCCGACAAATCTGGAGTTCAATTCACTCATCCTCATCCCCCAGATTAAAGCGAATTACTATATTACAGGTGAACATCGGACTTTGCTTTCTATAGTAAAGATGCTTCTTAATATAGTTATCCATATACACAGGACTAGTCACATTGCAGATGCGGACTGTGTAGAGTCTTGGGATAATTGCAAATATTTTAAATCACCCTTAGTTCAAAATCCCAATTCTATCACAGTCCAGCTGTGGAATTTTTGGCAAATTATTTAACTTTCTTAAGCATCTTTTTCTCCCTCTTCATTTTTAATTAGAAGAATAAATATATGTTGCTCATAAGCCATTATCTGAAATCCTTGCAGCTGTTTTAGAATTCATATATATACACATATATATATGTATTTTTAAGGAAGTCAATATAGAACATACATGTACTGTGCCCCATAATAAAAAATTAACATTTCTAGAGAAATACCTGTGAATGTTCACACCAAGTAGGATAAAGCCAACCAATAGTCTCACATTAGCATGTCAGCTTTTATTGCCAAAAATTATAGCTGATTTTGAAAATTTGTGGAGATCTGAAATCGAATAAGGAGTTACAGATCTGTAACATTTATTTCATTACTAAAAAAATTATTTGATGAGTAAAATTTGTAGATATTTATCATGTTCAACATGACTGTAGCATCTACTTTAAAGGTCTGTTTGATGAATATGTGAAAAATGTATTAAAAACATTTGTCATATGATGAGAGCTCAAAAAGGTCTCACTATTATATGGTGTTCATTGAGAGATATGGACTAGCTGCCCCTTCACAAATGAGGGGACACTTTGTAAGGTTTGTGTCTGGAAAAGTCAGCCTCCAACTAAGTCAGACTATTCTGTTTTTAGAACTTGCAACTCCTTTAACACCAAGGCTTCTATTGAGCAGTTATCTTAAATATTTAAGTCATCTAAATAGGAAAAGTCAAAGGCCAATTTAAAATAAAAGACATTCATGAATACTCATCTCTTTCGGATTATCAAGAATTTTATATCTACCTAGCTATCTAATATGGTCAGTTTGCTATAACTATCTTAAAAGTGTGAATTTGCTTTTATGCCACTAATATATTAGGGAGCAATTTTAACATGTCAATTTTGTACTTGTTTACACAAAGTTTCATCCGGATGAAATACGTGAACACAGAGAAGTCCACCCAGCTTGAGTGCACGTAATACAAACTGACCTCATGACAGTGAGCCACAGCCATCCACATCTGGTGATATAAATCCCCATTCCATTTCAGATAACCCTCTTTCCTGCAATTCCCAGTAATTCACAAGCTGCAACCGTTCCACATACACTGTCACAAGAAAACTTTATTCTTGGGCAAATTGCCATATTTATTGTGGTACTTAATCATTTCTTAAACATTTAACATGTATAAAACTGGGCTACTGTTTTTATTAGGTGCCTGTCTTTTTTTCCTCGTGCCAATGACAAAGCTTTTGAGTGCTGTGCCACCAACCCCCTTTCCTCCTCTAACCCTGTGATTTCATTGCAGAGTGTCATGAGTTTCAGGAACACATGTGCCACATTATAACACAGCTGTTGTTTGTGACACTTGGTGTGTACTCTACTTTTAGGCATGTAAACAAAATTACTATACCATCCAGGCACACAGAAACATGTTCAACTAATTTTTAAAAAACAGGAAAATGTAATATAATCTCATTTAATTTTTTAAAAAGAGATGGAGTCTTGCTATATTGCCTAGGATGGACTTGAACTCTTGGGCTCATGTAATCCTCCTCCCTCGTCTAAGTAGCTGGTATTATAAACTTCACAAAAAACACTATTTTACTTAGGTCTTAATAAATATACATGGGAATGATTGGTGAAATTAGCATTAATATGTTGAAAGTGATTATTTCAATCTGGCACATAAAAGGACTCTCTTGAATATACAGTAATCACCCTGTTATCCCACAACCACAGGGATTGGTAGATTTTGGATGTAGTTTCTGGCTGCTTAAGAATTATTATAAAATACAAGCCTAACTATTTTTATACTCCATGTTATACCATACCATAAACTCTGCATTGACTTGATATTAACATTGAAATACACTAATTAAAAGCAAATGGAAACAAAGACAAACCACTTACTATAACAGTTTTACTGTATTACAAAACAGCTTTGTAAATGTGGTGTAATTTTAGTTGAATGGCAGTCAATACACTGTCC
>NW_003852396.1:55367702-55391105 GCF_000181295.1 Otolemur garnettii
AGACTCGCTTGAGCCCAGGAGTTGGAGGTTGCTGTGAGCTGTGATGCAACGGCACTCTACCCAGGGGGACAGCTTGAGGCTCTGTCTCAAAAAAACAAACAAACAAAAAAGAAAGTAGCAAGGTGTTGTGGCAGGCTCCTATAGTCCCAGCTACTTGGGAGGCTGAGGCAAGAGAATTGCCTAAGCCCAAGAGTTGGAGGTTGTGAGCTGTGAAGCCATAGCACCCTACTGAGAGTGACAAAGTGAGATGCTGTCTCAAAAAAAAAAAGTTTGATTTTTAAAGGAATTTGGAAACCACTGGGTTAAATCAACTAAGATTCTTGGTTACAAGACTTCAGGGGCTTATATCATCAATATGCACAATCAATCTGCCAGTGTGCTGGATTTTCCACTCTTCTGTGACATAGAACCCTTTTCTTGCCAGGGAATCAATTGTAGGTAAGCTGTGTTCTGTGGAACACGCTATACACTGCAATGTAGAAATAATAGTCAATACTTCAAATTATTCTCAGAAATGCTGAGGAGTGCAGGTCAAGAGACTGCCATCTAGGTTTCTATTGGTTTGCTATAAAAATTATTTGTTGTATAGTAGCATTTATTAGATTCACACTTAAATTTTAAAAAGATAGTCCATGATGCTTTTAAATGTGAATAAAAAAGCAAATTGCAAAACAATATAGAAAGTATGATACAATTTTCAATTAAAGAACAAGTATATAGGATTATAAATGGATAAAGTAAATGATTTGGCAGGGCACCTGAACTATTATTATTAGGGGGTTACATCCGGGAATATTAGTACAGGGTGAGGAGGAAGCATATTTTTACTTTATACAGTTCTGTATCATCCTTTAGAATAAGGTATTGTGTGGTTTTTTTTTTTTGGAGACAGAGTCTCACTATGTCACCCTTGGTAGAGTGCCCTGGTGTCACAGCTCACAGCAACCTCAAACACTTGAGCTTAAGCACTTCTCTTGCTTCAGCCTCTCAAGTAGCTGGGACCACAGGGGCTGCCACAACACCCAGCTTTTTTTTTTTTTTGCTGTTTTTGGCCAGGGCCAGGTTTGAACCTGCCACCTCTGGCATATGGCGCCACTGCCTGGCTATTTTTTTTTTTGTTGTTGTTTTGTCATAGGTGTTTAGCAGGCCCTGGCAGGTTCAAACCTACCAGCCCTGGTGCCTGTGGCTGGTGCCCTAACCACTGAGTTCAGGTGCCAAGCCCAGGTATTGTATTTTAATAAAAATTATTTTAGTTAAAATGTATCTGTGATGTTACCAATATAATGATAAAGGTTTGAGGTGACAGATACGCTAATTCCACTGATGTGACTATTACACATGTATATATGTATTGAAATAGTCCATTGTACCTCATACATATTACAATTATGTGTCATTTAAAAATATACTAAAGGTTTTCGAAAAAGAATCAATAAATATATCAATCCATGGTGTCAGAATTCTGCTAAGACAGTTGTTATCCTGAGAGGTGGTGTTGACAAGGAGGGCTTCTCAGGTATGAATAATTTTTGTATTTCACTATCTGACTGTTAGTTACATGGGCATATTTACTTTGTGAAAATTCACTGAGCTATATATACTTACGATTGATTTGTTTTTTACATAAGGGCCCATTTAAAAATGGTTTCACAGTCACTTATATTGAATAGCATTCTTGTTCCAGTAAATGCAAATAATCCATTATGACATATTTATGGTAATATGGTAGCATTGCAAAGATACTGTTATCAAGTTTTTATAGAAGACAAAATCTCTAAAAAAAATATGGCATATAAGAAAATCACACTCATACCTTGAGGTATGAAGTATGGATACTTAGTAATTTTGTTAGCCACTCATCAGTATCTAATAAAGATTTCATTGGAAATATACAATTACCTAAAATAGAATGGAAGGAATAATAGAGAGATGAAAGGGATTGTTGAAGAGACAACACAACAAAAACCTAAATGATGAAGGGACCAAAAAAATGTGTGTGGTGGTTTTCCCCATGACAGATCCTGAATACACTCTCTAAATATGGAATCACCAGTGTCAAAGTTGGCAAAGACTGTAAAGATTATTCTATCTCACACTCCCCTAAAAGAGTTTTAAATTAAAAAACTTGACTAGGTAAGTTGAAAATGTTCCAACTGCTTGTTGTACGGTTGCTTACTTTGGTGTATAGCTTCCTGTGCTGCATAAGATTAAAAGTGCATTTGATCAAATATCTATTATAGTCAGCAGATAAGCAGGCCGTACAAGGCAAGAGAGCAATATCATATTAATTTGCAGCTCCATGTATTTCCTATAGCAGCAGAAACTATTAAATGCTTTTTCTTGTTATCATTAAGACACCAACAGATTATATTCAGACTTGGTTCTGGTGCCACATATCCTGCCTGATCTTACCTAAAACACAAATATACGAAATTCACACTTTATATAAAATAATAGTTTAGACTATGTAAGAGATAGTAATGAGACAGGATAACCAAATCCTTTAAAATCTACACCTTTAATATATCAAGTAGCAAGAGACATGACAACTATTTAAATAATATTTACAACTTCATGGGCACACATATCTACACTTGCACATCAAAGTATTTTTGAAGAGAAAATTCACATATATTATGAAACTAATGTATAGAAACATAATACTAGAAGACCAAATACCTGTTGGGTCATACTTTTACCACTTCTAAATTTTTAGTTAAAAAAAATAATAATTTAACTCACTGTTATTTTCTAAAATGTACTAATTAGCTTATAGCATTATAAAATTAAGCTGCCACCATGCTGACTTAGAGATTTTAAAGAGTAGCAGTATTTTAAAAACTTAGCACATAACCTTTTCTGTTGGAATTTTAAGATTTGTTTAGAATATAAAAGATGAAAATAAAGAGTTTCAATTTCTGCCTAAAGTATTTGGGTACACTTAATTTTAAGATGGGTCTTCTTTCAAAGATTTTAAATACATTTCTGAAAGGGGATGCAGAAAAAAATGATCAATTTCATTTTCCTTGATTTTGAAGTGATTTATCTTAGATTTTCTTTAGAAATGCTTCTTCCAAATTTTCTAATCGTGCTTGGGTTTATTTTACCGGTGTTTCTTTTATGTTCTGGAGAAGAAAGAAAAAGATGTATAAATATGGTAAAAATATCATTCAAAAGGCTTTCACCATTCAATTTACATTCATTAAAAATTGTAACTACAGAAGGGAAAATTTACACTTGAGGTTCATACTTAAAAGACTTTATTTCTACTCCTTTATTTCTATTCCTTTCTTATATCACCATTTTTTTTATTCTTTGGATTATTTCCCCATGCATTTTAACTTTGGTGTTTTTCCAATTTTAAAGTATTATTTGCACCTCCTAAAGGGCTGATCCTAATGTCATAGACCTTTCTCCTTTCAACATTAGCTCTCAAGTATGTTTCATTTAGGCACATTCTTCTGGTTCATCAACTTTCAAAATGATTCTCTACTCAACAAAGTGTTAGTACAACAGTGTACTTTCTTCAGAGTCTAATTACTTACTCATTTTGTTTATCACATTAGCTTTTAGTTTTAGAGGTACACATTCATTTGATACTTTTCTTATTTCTCTAACTGAGCATTCAATTGTAGTTACCTTCTTTCCCCATGATAGTCCTTTATTTTTTCAAATATATGTTGTGAGCTAGAAAACTCTGTCCAACACATTCTAAGCAAGGCAGTCTGTATATTCTCTCATTACTTTTTTCTGGTGTGTACTTCGTATTTTCATTTGGATAGTCTCAAGTATATAAAATACTAATTTCCCTTACAGACTATATTATCCCTAATGAAACATAATCTTTTTACTTTACATTAGTCCCCCCGACTTTTTTGGGAGCACTGTGGTTTAGTATCATCTCCCACTTTTTTTTTCATAGTGGATACTTTTACTCATCTCTTTTCATACATGACATATTTGATAAATTTTAGATGATAAATGTATTAGAAAAACTTCCATGACTTGAGAGTTTTTATAAATTATTTGGTTGTAGAATTATGACTTCTTGAGGATTTTTTCATGAGTCCAATGGGATAATACACATCTATACCAACTATAGATACATATTGCTAAGCATTACTAAATGTAGCATATCAAATCAAATAATCATAGTAAATTTTACATTGTAATATCTGTCTGGTTTTTAAATTTACATGAAAGGCATTTCCTTTGAACTTAAGGTAAATAACTGGCACCTGCCACTATAGGAAGCAATCATTTTACAGATATAGTTTGGCAAACTTATTGAGAAGTTTTATATCACTCTAATCAAAAAGCATTGACAAAAAAGTGACAATACCTTCCATGTTTTACTGATCTTTGTATCCACCACAGGACCTAGAATGTGGGGAATGCTTAGTAAATAAGTACTTTCTTAATAAAGTCTTAGGAACTATACTGGAGCGACAGAAAACTAGCCACTGAGGCCTACAAACTGGTTGGTGTGATATACTTCTAGTTTAAATAAAGTAATTTTGTCATATGAACTCATATCGCTTCCACATGCTGTTGAGGCCATATAGTTACCTACATTAGTATTTTTCTCAACTTTCCAATGGCAATTACAGTATGACTGCAATTAGGTACAGACTACAGGCTTGGCAAAGGAGTCAAAGGCCAAATTATTCAGAATAACAAGATAAGAGAAAAACTACAAATGGGCATAGTTTATTTGTTAATTAAATAACTGTTAAATTATTTATTTAGAGACAGAGTCTGACTATGTTGCCCTTGGTAGAGTGCGTTGGTATCACAGCTCATAACAACCTCAAACTCTTAGGCTTGAGAGATTTTCTTGCCTCAGCCTCCCAAGTAGCTGGGACTACAGGTGCCTGCCACAATACCTAGTTATTTTTTTTTGTTTTTGGTTGTAGTTGTCATTGTTGTTTGGCAGGCCTGGCTGAGTTTGAACCTGCCAGCCCTGGTGTGTGTGGCTGGCGACCTAGCCGCTGAGGTATAGGTGCCAAGCCTAAACAATACATTTAGTTAATTATTTCAATTGTTAGCTAAATTATTTACCAATTCTTCCACAGTATGAACCACAGTATGGATAACAACAAGGGTGGAAAGTACAGTTGAAAAATCTGCTTCTGAATTCTGGTTCTACCATAATATCTGTGTAATCTTGGATAAGTGCTTTACCTTTTGTCTCTTAAGTTTTCCTACTGGTAACATGTGGATGACACTTGTTATACCACATAATAAAGATATGATAGATAAAAGTAGGTTCTTACAAAAATGTGTAAAATATATAAAATACTAGATGTACATTAGGCAGTCATGACATTAAATATCAAATTAAGAGTAGACATACCTACTGTTTGTCTGTTTTCTTGTAAGTGCTTATCGCTTGAGTTGTCTTGTCGAATGCGTTTGGCAAATCCAGAACTAACATCAGCAGTTAATGTTGTACTTGATGTAGAACATGAGGGGAAAAAAATTACTTCAGTTAAGCATTTTTAATAATCTAAGTTCTAATTCATATTCTATATACAACAAAGACTAAAAATAAAACACAAAAATATTAAGCTGTGAAATTCCACAGAAGTGAAGGTACTAAATATATTTTTAGCCCAGAGAGAAATCTAGCTGTGTGTGATTTTAAAGATGTTTATTCACATTGGATATTATGATGATAGGTGTATGTAACAATTTTGTAGCAGTATATTTCCAGGGTGTTCTGCTAGAATACAAGCAAACACTGTATTCTAAGTGTAAAGATAGAATAGCAGAGTCACAAGAAATAACTAAGCTCATGTTACACATATGGAGGATCAACCCTAATCTGAAAAGTATAAATAAGTGAGATTGTTTGAAAACTTTGTTTTTAAATGAAAGCATGGTAATAGACTGAAAAATCTGTTTAATAATTACAATTTTAGAACCTAAACTAAAAAGAATGACCTATTTTCATTTGTTCTAGCTTCAAAAATGTAATAAATCTTACATTATTCATGGGTCAGATTTCTAATTCAGTTTGAATTAACAAACCACCAATTTTGGCCTCATGTTACAGGACAGACAAATAAAACACAAATAACCTCTGGCATTATGTTTTTACTTTACATATATAGTGGAGATGGGGAAAAAAATACGAACACATGAAATAATATAAAGTAAAAACATAATGCCAAGGTTTTCATACTATAAGGAGATATAGATTCTAGAGTTAAGAAGAAAGAAAAATGGAAAATTTTGTGGATGTGATGAGTTTGATCTGGGCCCTGAATAATAGCAATTCTTGCTAGTCCTAAAGAGGTTTGAGTTTTAACAGGCAGGGTTAGGGGCTGGGTGAGAGATGATTATCTTCCTTCCACACTGGTTCAAATAAATTATTTCTAGGGAATTTCTGGCTAATAAAAATACTATACAGTAATCGCCTCTTATCCATGGGAGGATACACTCTAAGACTCTCCATGGATTATCTAAAATCGAGGATAGCACCTAATGCTGTATATGTTTTTTCTTATACATATATACCTGTGATAAAGTTTAATTTATAAACTAGACATAGTAGGAGATTAATAACAAAAAATAACAATAAAATAGTGTAATTATACTATAATAAAATATATGAATATGATCTTTCTCAAAACTATCTTATTGTACTATAATCACCTATTTTCGTACCGAAATCACAGAAAGTGAAATTGTGGATGGGGGGGCACTACTTAGTTGTAGTAGTAAAAGAGATACAATTTAATAAGATATAAACTTCTATGCACAAATAACACACGAACTACAGTATCCTCCCTTCCTAAATTATACTAAATAGAGTTTCTGTCATTCTATTTTGAATATTAAGCATCATTTTTTGATAAACTGTGTATCAAAACTGTCCAAGGCAGAAATTTTTTTTGGTCACTTGTTGATTTTGTTTCTTCAAATATGAAGAACATGTTATGGCCTATTTTTGATAACTGTTGCTTTTTCTTACAATTTATCTTAAAGTTGTCTCTATTATTTTATGGTATGACGCTTTATTCTGGTTAGTTCTAATACCCTAACTTTCTCTCATAGCATGTTCCTAACTAGAAAAGAGTAAGGCTTTTGAATAAATCTGCTTGTTTAAAACTCCTATTTCTAGGAATAAACTCTACTCCTAAGAAAAGAAATTGCATATTTGTATGTAAAATATGCCCAAACATTTTTAGTTAAAGTAGTGTACTGATAAAACATTTAATATTATGTTCAGAGTTAGATGATAAGCTAAAAAAACTTAAAATCATTGAGTACAAATTCAAATTATGTTAATGAATATACTGAAAAGAACTCAAAGACTTTTCCATTTGTGTGCCAAATTTTCCATAAGTACTCATAAAAGTTAAGAATTAACCTTTTGTTCCCTTACATAGGTAGAATGTTTCTGCTCAATAAACACAATACATCTCATACCCAGTGCCTGGACGCCTGTTCTTTTTTAGAGACAACAACTGATGAAAAGTACCTAAAATGAATATACATGGAAACTGCCTTTCTTTATTTTTTAAATCATATTAGAATATATACATAATAACATATAAAACTGCTAAGTGGAAAATACCAGAGTTTATTATTCTTAAGTTCATGTAGCATTAATTGAGGAAAAGGAAGACTTTTTAAAAAGTAATTATGTACATTTCTAGCATTAATCTCTTTTAACCTAAGCTAATGGCAGGATCTAATTATTGGTACCAGAGGAAATGTAATAGAGCAGTTAATAGGCTACAGGACGTCAAGTTACTTTCTTTACATGTCCTTTAATATTATTCTACAATTTTATATGTGAATATACATATAATATGTGGAAACCCCTTAACTCATCTAAAACCAATCCGAATATATAATTTACAAACAGGGACATTACTTAGAAAAAATTTGATTTGATAATGACTATATTTACATTTAAAAATTATTTTTTAGTTAAAAACTTTTGCCACATCTCAGTAAACACATGTCACCAGTGAAGATACAGAAAACATATTGACATTAATTCATAGAATCAATGACAAAATTATCAAGAGTAAATTAGTAAGAAAGTGGTTGAAACAGATGATAGTGGTTAGTTAGGCTCACTCATGAAATGACTGATACATATATGTAAACTAGACACAATTCACAATTAATCATACATTCAGAATTGTCCCTCAGCAAAATACAAATTTTTAAATGCCATGGTTAGAGAGATTCACGGAAAGTAAATCCAAGCATTTTAAATTTACATATTCTAAGGCTCTGCAGTACTTTGTTTTGGAGGAACAAAGGCAAATCCTAAATTCACCTATGAAAAGACATTTTAGGTAGTACAAATAAGTAGGACTATTTGTAAATTTGCTTCTTCTAGCCCAGATGACAACAGCTTCATGGTGGAAAATAAATTTGAAAAAAGTTAAAGAGTTATCTTAAACTCTTACACTTTACTCCCCACAATCACATGGCAAAAAAAAAAAAAAAAAAGAGGTATAGCAAGTCAGGTCAACTTCACATTTATTTGGTATATTCAGTCATTGCATTTAACACGTAGGAAATAATCTATCATGGACCTAATGTCATATAACTCAGTATATTTAAGACATTTTCCTTATCTTTGGTTTTTAGTTGTTTTACAACTGCAAGTATGTGTCTAGGTATCTTTCTCTATATATTAATCTTGCTTGTGATTTGCAGTACCTCTTGAATCTGTGATTTAATGTCTTTTGTTAATTATGGAAAATTATTAGCCATAATCTCCTCAAATACTATTTTTCCCAATTCATTCTCTCATTCCTTTCTGAGACTCAAAATACATACATTATTTTTAAACTGTGTACCCACATAAGTCTCTTTTCCATCATTTTATCCTTTTGTGCATCAGTTTGGATATTTTTCTATCCACCTATCTTTTAGTTCACTAACACTCTCTTCTCTTGAGAACAATCTGCTAAAATGATTTATTGAGTTCTTAATTTTGTAAATTCCATCTTTTCAGTTTTAGAATATCCGTTTGATTCATTTTAATAGCATCTGGTTATTTGAGAAATTCTCTCACCTATTTTATTGACATGAATCTATAAAATTTTTAAAATTCCTATCTAATAATCCCAATATTTAGATCACTTCAGGATCACTGCCTCTCTAATTTGCTCCCTTTTTTCCTTTCCTCATTTGATCCTGTCTCCTGACATACTTTGTAATTTTTAAGTGCCAAACACTGATAGAAAAAACTGTAGAGGTTCTATCTAGATGGTATATTTTTCCAGAGATGATTTAATTTTCTTCTGATAAATTGGCAGAGTAGAGACAGATCTTGATTCTATCAAGGACCAAGTTGATGTAAGGTCTGTTTAAGACTTTCAAGAACTAGGGCTAGTATGCTAGCTTACACTTGTAACCCTAGCACTCTGAGAGGCCAAGGTGGGAGGCACTTGAGAATAGAAATTGGAGGCCAGTGTGAATAAGGGGAGGCTCCATCTCTACTAAAAGTAGAAAAATTAGCCAGTGGTGGCTCATGACAGTAGTCTCAGCTATTCGAGAGGCTGAGGCAGGAGGACTGTTTGAGCCCAGGAGTTTGAGCCTGCTATGAGCTAGGCTGATGCCATAGTACTTTAGCCTGCATAACAAAAAAAACCAAACAAACAAACAAAAAAATCCCCCAAAAACAATGCAAGAACTGGTGTATTTCTACTTTACCTTTCAGGGATCTCAAAATCCTGAGGTGTTTAACAGTATTTCTTTTTCATAATGATCCCTGTACCCAAGTTTTTGTGTCAAAGCTCCATTAGAATGTCAAAACTCTGTTAAATAATATGGAGCCTCTGGCAGCTACTTTTAGCTTGGGTTCTTAGCTTTGTATTTCACAAAGTTTAAAACATGGTCAACACTTTGAGGTAAAAGTGCCACAGGATAATTTTTTTTCCTAGCTTAGTGAGACTGCTGATAGCTCTAAAGTTTGGTGTCTATACCTTAAGCCATGAATTGGCAAATGCTAAATGAAAAAGAGGTAGCCTGGCTCTCTATAGCATATTTCCCTTTTCACTGGGCTCTTAGACCCTCAAGTCCTTGCTGCCTTGGTTGTTTTTTAGTGCCTTTAAGCAGCTGATGCATTTTACCCAGCTTTTATAATTGTTCTTGACCCGTAACCTAGTCACAAGCTACACTGTCATAGCCAGAAACAGAAGTCTCTTTGCTGTGTTTTAGTCATACATAAAAATCCACTAAAATAATATGATTTTGGGATGGAAGAAATTCAATAATTTCATTTTTCTAAAATGAAAAATAATCAAATGAATAAAAATAGTCACCAGAAGTTTAAATTAAGAGATATTTTTAGCCTGTAGTCCCCAATACTAGGGAGGATGAGACAAGAGAATTGTTTAAGCTCAAGAGTTTGAGGTTGCTGTGAGCTGTGAAACCATGGCACACTACTGAGGGTGACATAGTGAGACTCTGTCTCAAAAAAAAAAAAAAAAAAGATTTTTTTAAAAGCTAGGGGACTCTTCAATTTATTTTTAACAATCTGAAATATGGAATACTTTTTTATAAATACCAAGTGAATACTTGAACCTTTTCAAGATGTCCCTTCAAAATCATAAATCCAGTACTCATTCAGAGTAATGTACTATAAATGTTTAAATATGAATTGACAGTCTAATTATAAGAAATAGAAAAGAGCTATAGGAAACAAAGCACAAAGATGACTTTATATACACATAGAGACTAAGGAGTTCATGTTTAATCATACCTTGTTAATTTTCGTTTCCTTTTGGCAGCAGCAGTCATCCCCATGTAGGATGGTACTACAGTTGGTACAGGCATAGAATGCTTAGTTGATGATGAAGGGTCAAGCCTGTATATTAAACAGTGACAAATAAAAAAGAATAAACTTGACTTACACTAGAGAGAAAAAACAAACATTTCTCTAATTAAAAAAACATTTTGTATTAATAAATAAAAAAATTCTATACTAGAAAACTTCCCTTGCTTGCCAAGGGGTATTTTTTTTTTCTTTTTAACACCACAGGTAGAGTTACTATGAAGTGATTTCTGCATTATCAAGGGCATAGAAAAGTAAAGGTATTTTTCTTCCTATATTTAGATTGGGTGTGGCTATAAACATGAAGTGAGAATAGGTTTGCTCCAGAGTAAGGTGAGATTTGCTAACCATCAACAGAAACTGTGGAATTTTCTTCAGTGAAGATATTAATGAACAATAACAAATACAATAATCCTTCAATGATAGCTTGTATTACTTAACTTTGGAGTAAGAAAAACTAAATGTATCTTAAGGCCTCTCTAGCCTAATGAGGGGTCAGCTGACTCAAAATATCAAATTTAAGACTTTAAAATATTGTGTTAGTCAGAGAGAAGTTAATTAAGATTTAATGAAAGTAAAACATTGCTTTGCAATGAAAATAGTACATGTACTTGGTCTATGAAACAGACCTCAAATATAGCTACAGAAAAAAAGAAAGCAATAGTTTATAAAGGCTAAATTAAAAGAAAAAAAGAATTGGCAAATACTCTTTTTTGTGTACCGTTGTAAAATGTTTTTGTTGTTGTTTGGTAGTGATTCTTGCTCAGGTAATTTGCTCTTCAAGCTCCTGATGTCTTCACAAATAGTAAATGTAGAGTCCAAATCTTCCTGTCCACATTTTGTTTCCCTGTTAGGAGGGGTGTTTACTTCCATTAACATCTTCAGAGAATTATTGCTGCTTATATTTGAGCTGACAGCCTGAAAACTTGTAATATGTGATGATGGTTTCATTAAGGTCACTGTACATGGATTTTGAAAAGCTTTTCTACAGTCTTCTGGAGTATACACAATAGGTTGAAGCTCTTTGCTGAGAGAATCATTGAGTTGTGTACTTTCAAATGGTAGGGACTTTTGAGCATGTTGTGCTTTCAAGGGAGAAGACATTAGTTTTCTCCGAGTTCTTTTTTGTGGAGGAATTTTAAGCAGATTAGATTCACTTGAAGATGCACCTGTTAAACAAAATTAAAAAGATGCTCAATAACCCTAATAATGAGGCACTTTTCTGCCAACTGATAAAAATCTGACAGAAAATAAATTAGAAATGAAAAATATGGTTGTTAAACATTTTAAATAAAGTTAATAAATTCATTATAAAAAGACTTTAATAGAAAACAAAAATAAATTGCTAACATCATTATTAATTTATAGTTATAGCTATCTTGAGGCATTAGATAATCAGAAAACAAATTTCCATCCAATTCCAATAAAATTCACAAGCAATTTCAGCTTTCATGTTTGATTTGAGTTTAAGGTAAGAGAAAGGTCCTTAACATTTGTAGGCATAGAGATTAATACTTGCTCTCTTGTAAAACATCACCAGTTTATTTCTACTTGAGTGGAAGTCTAGTTTAAATTAACAAGAATGGTAATACCCAGTAAAATTCCAGGTGAATGAAAGAACAGTTTCTCTGTTATGATACCAGGTATATACACTTAGTCCTTGATTGCCGTGGGTTTTGCATTCATGGATTTGATCAACTATAAATCAAAAATATTCAGGAAAAAACCAACCAGAATGACAATAAAAATACAAATGAAATATACTGCATAGCAATTATTTAACATAGCATTTACATTACATTACATTAGATATTATAAGTAATCAAGATGATTTAACGTAGGTGTCCAACCTTTTCTCTTTTCTGGTGCACAATGAAAAAATAAAAGTTGTTTGAGGCCATATAGTAAATACACAAACATTAATGAAAGCTGATTAGCAAAAAAAGGGTCATGCATACTTTTTGTAAGATGAGCAAAAAAGGTCCTCACAAAATCAGCATGCAGGCCATAGGCTGCAAGTTGGACACCCCTGACTTGATGTACATGGCAAGACAGGCATAGGGCACATGCAAATACTATGCATTTTATAAGGGACTTGAGCATTTGTAAATTTTGGTATTTGTGGGTGTTCCCAGAACGAATGACCCAACCTCTAGGATACTGAAAGATAAATGTAACTAATCAAGCGTTTTAGTTATTTGTTTCTTGTATCAAACACACTCACAGGTTTTCAAAAAACAGGTTTACTAGCAAAGATAAATGAACACATCTAAAGAGTTCAGAGTATTTTGACCATTATCAATCTGCAAAAGCAAACCTCTCATATGTCAAGAGGTCACCAAGTTTGATGATTGATCTTTTTTTAGTGTTATTCTACAACTTCTGTAGTTTTTCAAAGTAGTTTTTCAAAATTATACATCTACTACTTCTCCAACATCTGTTTTATTCTCTTCTTCCTCTATGCAGGAAACATACATTTTCCTAAGGAGTCATACTTGACTCTAATTATATTATTCTACACACTCTCTCTTTTTTCTAATTATCCTTTTACCATTAACTTTTTAATCATTATGGTCTCAAATAACCATATTTTTTACCTCTTCCTTTTCCCTAAAATTTTCCAATTTCTACTAATCTCATTTTTCTTATAGTTAAAGCATAATACTGATCAAGTTATCCCTATTTTCTTCTCCATTGGATTATATTATCATTCTAACTAAATATTTCTAGTAATTTTAAACAGAAATATAAAATCCAGATACTTTTAGTATGAGAATTTTTGATTCTTGGACCATAATTGAGAGGCAGTTTTTTTTTTTGTTAGAACTTAAGTATGAATTACCACAACACTAAATTTACTATTTAAGTACATAAACATCTATCAAATACCTTTCATTAATACCCCAAATAATGGATTGACTACATATGTAACAATAAGCTTGGTCAACTCCAGTATGCTGATCTCACATTTGTAACTTTTTTCTAATCTGGCTATTTTATCCTGATAAACTTGGTTCTTGACACAAAGTGCCTTTGCTTGGCGTGTATGGCTCATGGAAGAAAGTATAATGTGTATTTCAGCCTGTATGTTTAAATCATAAATTAAAATTCCCAGTTAATGTTTATTTGCTTTATTATATTATTCTAACTTAAATAAAACTGAAAGTAGAATAAAATAAGCACTATATATTTCAATTAGAAAATACACTTATAACAATAACCAATAGTACATGCATTACTCTTATTATGTTAGTTGACAACAGGCTCTGCTATGGCTAAGTTGACAATTACCCTCTAGGAAATACAATTTAAAAACAGGAAGAAAAATATGATCCTGATTCTACTAAGGAATTTTACTTTTCTGAGAACTAGATAAATGAGATCCAGATCTTAAAAAAATTTTCCACTCCCTTTAACATGACATTTGTCAAATTTTCCATTACTAGATATTTTTATACTAATGCTGCAGTGTAAAGACAGTTACTTTTCTCCACTGTGCTGCTACCACCAATTTGGTGGCTATTAATAGCTGGAAGATTAACTTCTTTTCCCATGAGAGGCAGCAGGGGTATAGAGGATAGAAAACTACATCGAGGATAGAGAACTGAATTGGGAGTCAGGAGACTTAGATTCTATTTCTGGCTCCACCAACAACTCACTGAGTGACCTTGGGCAACTCACTTAAACAGTGTGACCATTAATACCCCCTAGTATAAAAGATATATTACCCTTTTATGTATATAGAATTTCCTATGATTAAATGATAAAAACACATAGGGTTCAAAGAAAGGCTCTATAAATACAAATATGATTCGATTGTTAGCATTACAACTTTCACCGGAAAAGTTCTAATTTACTTTCTAATCATCAATAAATAAAACTGTTATTTCTAGTGATTAGAAAGACATTTCAAATAATGTGTCACTTTCAGCTTATCAGATATCCAATCTATCAAGGCTGATGATAAAGTGTAATATAAACCAAAAGTATCACTGAAACAGGCATATGTAAGTATTATTTGCAAACGCGGATCTCATAATAACATTCTAAAATTGAGAACACAATGGAAGATGAAATCTCAAGTGGAAGGATTATCTAGAATCATTGCATTTTTGGTACATATCTAGAAAGGATAATCTCTGGCAGTGGCAATAAATTGAAAGAGAAACATGGAAATATGGTAGTTAATGTAGATTCACATACAATGGTTTTACTGGTCCTGGAAGAAGAGATGCTACAGAGACACAGCATATACGAAATACACATCTAAGGGGTTATTTTCTTTTTATTCTCTCAATTATTAAATTCAGATAAAATAAGAGGAGGAGAACAGAAGGCAGATGGCTAATTTAGGATCGTCTAGGTTGAGTAGTTGCTAAGAAAGATTCTGGAGATAACCAGAGCAAAAGCAAAATTTTATAAGTTTAAATAAAGATTTAATAGTCAATCCCCTGCAATTATAAGTACAAAAGACAATGACTCCACTTATTAATGAAAACTATTGATAAAAGAACACATAAACTGACATTTCTTTTTTTTGCAGTTTTTGGCTGGGGCTGGGTTTGAACCCACCACCTGCGGCATATGGGGCCAACGCCCTACCCCTTTGAGCTACAGATGCCACCCCCACCCTTTTTTTGAGTTAGAGTCTCAGAAAAATAAAAGTTAGAGTCTCTACCCATACCTGGGTAGAGTGCCATGGTGTCACAGCTCACAGCAACCTTCTACTCTTAGGCTTAAGCAATTCTCTTGCCTCAGCCTCCCTAGTAGCTGGGATTATAGGCACCCGCCACAATGCTCGGCTATTTTTTGGTTGTGGTTGTCATTATTTGGCAGGCCTGGGTTAGATTTGAACCCGCCAGCTCTGGTGTATGTGGTTGGCGCCCTAGCTGCTTGAGCTACAGACACCGAGCCTGACATTTCCCTTTGAATATGATTTTTAGGATACATAAATATAGTTCAATAATAAATAATTATTCTCCTTTACCTAAGTTAGGCAATAAGAGTAACTTAAGTGGGTATGGCAAATGGAGAGTGTTAGGTTGGAGTGTTGTAAAGTTGAATAGGCTCTAAGAACTATTAGGTATGCTAGCTCTGTGCTTATAAAAGAGATTTGTTGTACTTTTCCATTAGAGGAAAAGGGTGCACAGCAAGTTACCAGAAAAGCAGGCATGGGACAGTTGTATAGACTCCCCTATATCAACTTGGGAAAAGACTATCTTACAAGGTTCTATAATTCTTGCACCTACAGAGTAGAAATAATGTAGAAACAACAAGAAAGCAAGCTACAATTCCTTTAGAAAAGTCCCATAAAATGAGAAATTACATAGTTGTAGGCTGTTGAAACACAGGACACTAACAGATGATACTTAATGAAATATCCTAGCAATACGGGTGCCACACAGGGGGTGACAGAAAATTAAAAGCTGCATTGTTATAAGGCATGCTACTATTAACTGGGATAGGGAAGATTATCAGGCACTTGGGAGGACAGCAGGGCTTCTCTCCAGGCTCTACCTAAGGAACAAGCCCAGGGCAGCATATCTGTATTTCAGAAATAGTGGGTAGCATTGAGTCTTATGCTTTTGAATAATTTTGCTATTTCTTTCTTTTTTTTTTTTTTTTTGAGACAGAGCCTCAAGCTGTCCCCCTGGGCAGAGTGCCGTGACATTACAGCTCACAGCAACCTCCAACTCCTGGGCTCAAGCGAGTCTCCCGCCTCTGCCTCCCAAGCAGCTGGGACCACAGGCGCCCGCCACAACGCCCGGCCATTTTTTTTTTGGTTGCAGCCGTCATTGTTGTTTTGGCGGGTCCAGGCTGGGGATCCGAACCCACCACCTTAGGTGCACGTGGCTGGCGCCTCAGCCGGCTGAGCTATAGGCGCCGAGCCAATTTTGCTATTTCTACATCATCTCTTAGTACTTTAATTGCCCAACATACTTTAAGTGGCCTGCATTTCTATTATCCTGAATGGTTATGAGCCATGGGATATAAGTGAATAGAACTTATTGCATAATGTCAAGATTTTTAAATGGAAAAAAAAAAGAGATCGCTACTGCTATTTTGAATTCAGGATCAAAGTTTGTTTTATTTATGAAAGAAAAAAAAGTCAGCTATCGTACCAGAGAAACAGTCGAAGAGGACTACACCTGCATAAAAATAATTCACTATTCATCCAATATTTATTATGCTCCTGCCAAGCTAGCTAAAGCAGTACAGAAGACAGTTTGAGAATTTACATATTTGAGTGGAGAAGGCAGATGAGAGTAAACTAAATTAAGATGATACATAAGCTGTAAAGACAATGAACAGAGGAACAGAATAGAGAGTGATGGGAGATAGAAGGGGTGTTTTTATTTTAAATCATATCTGTGTACATTGATGCATTTATGGAGTTCAGTGTACTGATTTGATACACAATGTGAAATGCTTACACTGAACAGATTAACACATCCATCACAATTATATGCTTTTCTATAGTGGCCATGAAGGACATTTTAAGAACAGTATATGTGATCTAAGACTTCAATGGTCTGAAGGAGCAAGCTCTATGAACATCCAGGAAAAGAAGCAGAGAAAATAACATGTACAAAGATCCAATGAATTGGCTGAGCTGAAAGATAGGAGAGGAGGCTACTTTAATTGAAGTATAGTTAAGATAGAGGAAGAAAAGAAATGAGTCGAGTCCAGAGAAATCAAAACAGGCCAATTTATGTTAGGATCTATGGACAAGAGTTTGGATTTATTCCAAGTACAAAGAAATATCTGTGGAGGATAAATAAGTGTGGATATAATATGATCTGAATGTTTAATGTTTAAGAAAAAGATTGTTTTGCCTGCTGTGTGGAGAATGGAATATGAACAGGTAAGAGAGAAATGAGGGAAATCAGGAGCAAGGTTATTGTTATAGCTCAGGCAAGACCTGAAAGACCCTGGAAAGGAATAGAATAAGTGAAAGATGCAAGAATGGTATTATACTTAAATAATAAAATAAAAATTATACAAAGGAAATACATACTTAACGACCGTATGTAAGGAAAAAATGGAGCAGCATATACTCTACACGAGTAAGTCAAGAGAAGTCGAGAATTCTCCATAAAACCATAAACCATTTACACATGTGTCATTCCCTCAAATTTGGCATTCTCTTATTTAGACATCCCTTTCCTCCCAGCCCCACTCCTTAGGCTTGACATCCTATCCTCTATTCATGAGCTCTGATCCAAGTAACTGCAGGAGTCTTGCAATCTGCTTCTTTTTGGCTGTACTGTGGAGGCTCATACAGACTTGAGGCAAGAGGAACTCTTTGGGGTTTGAGTATATGATTTCTCATTTGGGATGATAAGTGTTATTATCATGCTGAAGTAGGGAAAAGGAAAAAGGGCAGTGAGGATAAGTAGGAAACAGTCTTAGAACAAGAGTGACAAAGGTATTAAAAATGAACTTTAGCTCCTAGGAGGATGTACAAAGGGAAATGAAAAGGTAAGATTTAAGTTAGTGGGATAATTTGGAAAGGGTATTTCATTCTAGGCTAGGCACCCTACTTTTTATGCAAATTCATCTCAAACAACTAAAACAGATTGATATTCAGTTCCAGGCACGGATATACAGATTTCAGATGCCAGGTCTACCTGTTCTTGCCCCAATGTATGACTTTTGCATTCGATTTTTACAAAGGAGCCAATGCATTTTAATCCATTGAAATGGTTTGAAAGTGCAAAATGTAGTCTTGCAACGAATGAATTTTTAACAAAGGATATACATATTAGAATCTTTTGTTTCTGCTAGGAGAGAAAGTTAGAAAGTCCCTGAATACATGAGGAATTTCTTACCAGAAGGATCAGCACTTGATTGTCTCACTTTAAAAACATCCATAGTACAAGAAGGCATATAAACTCTACAAAAGACAATCAAGTTTAATAAGATGGTAACCTAGGCAGAGGTATCTAGGTCCCATTTAGATTCCCTTTAAAATGACCCTATGATAAAATAGAAGAAAGCTTGCCTTAATGTTGGTAATGGGAGAACAGTATCATTTGCATATTAGGACATCAGAAGACCTACTGAAAGATACAGTATAGCTAAGACAGGAATAAGGGAAGGCATGGAGGAGACTAACTCATAATATTCTCTATTGTTTATCCTTCAGTGCTATCTGAGGGAGTTTAGTGGCAGATGTCACTAAAGTCCCTTAAATTAGCACCAGAAGAGGGGCAGTGCTGTGGCTCAAAGGAGTAGGGCGCCGGCCCCATATGCTGGAGGTGGTCAAACCTAGCCCCAGCAAAAAACTACAAACAAACACACAAACAAATAAAAAAACCATTACCACCAGAAGAGATGATGGTATAGGTGGTATGGGAGAGAATGAGCAAAACAAGGCTATGAAATATAGTAAAATGGCAACATCTGAACCCCAGCAGTAGCACCAAGAGGCTTTAAAATTCAGTTCTGCTTTACCTGTTTCAGGGGCCTGCTTTTATCACTGGTGGCCATACAGCACATGGACCAGATACTCTTGGGCAGAACGAGATATACTTTCTAACTGAGACTGCCTGTGGCTCTGATTCCTTTCCTATATTCCTTGGGCTGTTAGGTATGTGGACTGGAATATATTTTTCTTCCCTAATTCCATAGGTAAAAGCATACATAACAATTAGCAAACAGAAAACTCACTGGACCTATAAAAGGAAAATACAAAGGGATGGCAGAGCTGGCACACAAACTTGGGCCTTCTGATAATCCCAGATACCAAATCCTTTACCCCACACAATTCTAAGCCCCTACTACAGAGATAATTAAATAAATTAGGTAGTGGTCAAATGCAACATGGAATATTCACAAGAATATTGATATTTAAAATAATGTTTTACAGATTAATTGATAATATAAAAAGTTTATATATAGCATAATCCCAATGTTGTCAAAAACACCCCCTAAACAGCCAAAAACAAATCAAAGCTTTCACAAAACCCCTACAAGCAAAAAAGAACGAAAAAGTCACAGAAAACAGAAGAAAATATGGCGCTATTCTTCCAAATATTATACAGGTTATATCTGATTGGGAAAATTTTGAATGATTTCCTTTTCTTCTTTACACTGTTGATTACATAATAAATATATCCTCTTGTATGGTATCACAAATGATAAAACTTATTTTAAAAAAGAGACAATATCTGGAGTGGGAGGTAGAAAGCAATAAAAACCAGCCCTCTCAGGCACCAAAAGTTCTCAAGAACTGAAGGCATGAGATTGTCTGTGAAAGCAGAGGGTGAAGGTAAAAATAGAATTGATTAAAAGTCTTTATAAAAATGTTGGATCCCCAGATTCTCCTTACTATCACCATTACCTGCACTGCCAAATGATGGCTCCTTTGTTACCCTCTTAAAGGACATGAAGTTTTTACCTTCTGGACAGGTTGTAGACTGGTGTCAACGAGCACAGCTGACACTAGGGGGATTATATAATTCTTTGACAATGAACACATGTAGATTTTATTCTCCCACATCTCTAAAATACTGGTAGCCAGATTTATATACCTCATCAATGGGAAATGAAAAGGTTCTTTATAAATGAACCATAAAAATAAAAAAGACCTAGGTACTGACATTTACAGTTTCCTCCAAATTGATGAGCTTTCTAGAGATTACTATAAAGCAAAACTTTGTTTAATGAGCTCAATCCTAGTCTTTGTATTACTTACCCATTAATAGTTTAGAAAACATTTAAAACAAACACAAAACAGTGAGAATCATATCACAAACAGAATTAGTTCTCATGGACAACTAAATTACATTTGCTAAGTGATTACAGCAATTATGAATAAATATTTAGTGATTGGTTAAACTGTTAATGAATGAATAAACAAAGTTTGGATATTCATTCATCTGTCATTTGACACTTCTCCCCCAAACTTCAGAGATTTTAAGAAATATATTTGACGAATGGCAGTGCAATACAAGCAACTCATTAAGCATTTTGACTTTCTGATTTTTATTTATTTATTTTTGTTTATTTTTTTTTTGTTGCAGTTTGGCTGGGGCTGAGTTTGAACTGACCACCCTTGGTATATGAGGCTGACACCCTGCTCACTGAACCACAGGCACCACCTAGCATTTTGACTTTGATAACGAAAGAAAGGAAAATCTGATATGGAAGTATACGAAAAGAAAACAATAGATGTTGGCACACATGCAGTGAAAAAGCTACATTTATATACTGCTGGTGGTACTGTCAATTACTACAACTTGTATGGAAAAAAGTATAGAGATTCTTTAAAGAACAGTAGACCTACCATTCGAACTAGCAATCCCACTATTGGGGATCTACCCAGAGGAAAAAAGTCATTATATCAAAAAGATACCTAGACTTGGAATGTTTACCAGAGTACAATTCGTAATTGCAAAGATGTGGAATCAACCTAAGTGTTTATCAATTAATGAGTGGATAAAGAAAATGTGACACACACCCACACCTACCGCAGAGCATTACTCAGACATTAAAAAGGAATGAAATAATATCAATTGCAGCAACTTGGATAGAATAGGAGAATGTTATCCTAAGCAAAGTACCCAAGGAATGGAAAAATACCACATGGTCTTGCTAGTAAGTAGGAACTACGCAATGGGTACACATGGTCATAAAGTGATGTAAAGGACATTGAAACTAAGAAAAGGAAAGGATGAGCAGAGGATGAAGGATAAAAATTTACCTTTTGGGTACAACGTACACTATTCTGGTGATGGGCACACTATACGCCCTGACTTTAGCATCATAAAATTCATCCATATAACAAGGTCATTTGTACCACTAATATTTTGAAATAAAAATTATATATGTATAATTATAAAAGAAAGTCTTTAAATCAGTTGTCAATGACAGGTCATGTCCAAATAATTTTAAACCAAATGCCTAGTTTAAGAGAAAAGCAACTTGAACACAAATGTTTCCTATTAGCAAAAATGAAATGCCTAAATAATATAAACTCTTACCTACTTTAACTATGCAATTTGGCAATCTATATGCATTTTTTACTAAATCTCTACTTTAAAAGGGTGGTCATAACTACTGATTTGTTACAGACAACCAGTAAAGTGGGGGATCATCTCATATACAGAACCAGAATTTAGTACTAGATGGTCTTAGTGGTCATTTAAATTTTCTTATTTTTTTAATTTGCCACTCACAGCAAGAAAATGAGATGCTCAAAGTTATGATATCAATTGTATTTGTTGCTGGGAGAGCTGGAGTCAAATTTTTTTTTTCCCATTTATTGTTCATTTGCCAGGGTGAAGAGAGGTAAAGAAACCAAGAAATACAAAGTAATAAAATAGAATTAACACAATGAGAGACTTAAAACATTTTCTTTGTGGACCCCAAACTATGAAAGAACAACATACCACTTCATCCTCCCAAATGAGATTCTAACTATTATTACTGGAAAGAGAAAGTGGATGAAATATATGAATACCATTACAACTTAAAATTGGTTTACATAAAAATTAAAAACCATCATGAGTAAGAGGAAGAAGGGAAAAATACATGTAACACATTTGTAGGTGGCAGGTATGTGTGTGTATATATATGTGTGTAAGTCTATTTATCTTAGAGAAAGAACTCTTACAAAGTAAATAAGAAAAAAGATAACAGAAAAATATGGCAAAGGAAATGAACAGGCAATTAATTACAGACAATTACAATTAGACAAAAAGCACACAAAAATGTTCACCTTCATTAGCCATTTATGATGGTAGACTATACAGTTTTAACAGCTTTATAATTCATGTAAAACGTTTTAAAAATGTACCCTTTGATCTAGCTATTCTACTTCTAGGGGCTTAGCCTAAGGAAATAATTAGACAAGTTGCAAAATAAATACACATACACAGATGTTTAGTGGAATGTTTCTTGTAACAGAAAAAAGTGAAAACAATGCTCATTAGTAAGGGATTTAGATCTATTTACTATACAGCTATTAAAGTTACTTAAATTTTTAATTTTTTGATAGAAAAATGTGTTTATAACAAGTGGTTCAGTGAAGTAAACCTGATTGTCAACTGTACATACAATGAATGTCTTTGTTTTTGTTTTAAAAAGCAAAGTACATATGTATACTTGAAAAAAGTCCCGTAGGCTATTAAAACCAAATATTAATTTAATGGCTTAACACTTTTTTTTTTTTTAAATTGAGACAGAGTCTCATGCTTTTGCCCTGGGTAGAGTGCCATGGCTTTATAGCTCACAGCAACCTCTAACACTTGGGCTCAAGTGATCCTCTTCTTGCCTTAGTTTTTCTACTTTCAGTAGAGACCGGGTCTCCCTTTTGCTCAGGCTGGTCTTGAACTCATGAGCTCAAGCTATTCACCTGCCTTGGCCTCCCAGAGTGCTAGGATTATAGGTGTGAGTCACTGCGCCTGGCTTGACTTTTTGTCAAAATAGAACATTTATTACTAGAATAAATAACAAGGTTAAAATATCAGTGAAAGGAGCAAAAAATAAAAATGAATTGCTGAAAACATTGGTTCTGACTGTCAATGAAGTTATAGTTTGTTGGGGAGAAAAAAGGTATGCTTTTTTTTTTTTTTTTTTTTTTT
>NW_003852396.1:55391404-55398554 GCF_000181295.1 Otolemur garnettii
ACACACACACACACAGAAAGCCAGAAGAATAGGTTCAGGCAAAGGAGAGATTATTCATTAAAGAGAAGTTTTGGTCCAGAAGGTAACATCTGATTTAAAGTCTCATCCTGGAGAATGATTTAATACTGTAGGATGTGGAATGGAGGGAGAAGCAGTAGCATTTGAGATTGATTGAAAACTTTGAAATTGCAGAGGGAAGAAACAGGAAGCATATTTAAGAGAAGGTTGGGATACCAGGTGTTAGATGAAAGTGTGTCTGTAGCTTGACACTGGATGGAGAAAGCCTTTGAAAGCTCTCCTAAGAAGTCTGTACTTTATTAGGAAGATCACTTTGGTGGCAGTGTGAAGGATACATTGTAGAAGGAGGAGATGAGAGATGGAAATTAGTTTAGATGTCACTATAATTATTCATTTCTTACATATAACTTTCTCAAAATGTTTTAAAATGAACCAAGAAACATTCCTTCTTTTCTCTTTGTTTTAAATCTCTAAAACACAACTGCTGACTGACAATTCATGTAATTTCTTAAGTGGGGGGCATCTATATTTATTATCTTTTTAAAATTTTTCATAGATGGTTTCTCTAAATAAAGAGACTAGATAATTTATCATTAATGAGTTCAGAATCTCCTCTCTTAAAAACTGGGCAGGCCTTTGGGAAGGGGGGGTCATCTTTTGATGTTCCATATCATATGTCTGAATGACTTTTACCCAGAGGAACTAATTTATCAAAAGCCTAAGATTGCAAACATGAAAAGATTTACAGAGCTATGTTAGTGTTAAAGCAGAATGCAGTGCTTAGCAAACATGAGTCAGAGGCTGGAAAGTAGAGTTCATGACAGGGAGGCATTGATGAATGGGATTAGATCTAATTGAGGTTTGGTACAAAATGATGGCAAAGATTCGTCTTTTGCTAGAACTTCTGTTAATACGTATGTGAGGAGGTATTTTGGGAAACCACTCTAAATCAAAATTAGTTGGCAAAGTTCTAAAGTGAAATAAAGTATTAATATATGTATTTCAATAAATACTTCTAGGCCACAAATGATTGATACAATTGCTGTGCTAATCATAAATCTGGACTCTTTTTAACTGCCCTGTGACTCACAAAATTCATTGTTGCAAATGATACAGGTGAATGAATTTTAACTACTTATAAGATATGTAACCTTCAGGTACCACAGATTAACCAAACAGTTAAACATTTTATAATGTACTTATCAGACACTGTTGTAGTTAGTGTATTAGTTCCTATACAGATAATGCCAGCTATATACAAAATACTACAAAAATATATTCTCTCATGATTAAAGGAGAGTGCTTACAGTGCTTTGAATTAATCTAACACTTTGAGTAATAGATTACCCATAATCTTTTGATATTTGTCTTTGTGGGAAACAGTAAACAATTGAAAAATTTAAACTTTATTGTCAAGAGAAGAAAGAATACAAAAAATTTAGTCTATAAAATTTTTGCTGCTTTATATTTGTTATATGAGGGATTAGTATAGGAATTTCCTACTTTTACATGAAATTTCTTTGTATTCAAGCAATTTTAGGGGAAATCTAAAATCATATGGGAATTATATGCTCAATCAGAATATCTGTACTATATAAGAAATTGGTTACACTAGTATCTTTTTTGTTACTATGTTTTAAGATAAAACTACTGACATGGGGTGCAAAATTTTAAAAAAGGAAAAGCTACAGACAGAAGTATTACTAAATGTGAGTTTCCAGACGATAATGAGGAAATCTTGACTTTTCATTTAATGTCAGAAATTTTATCAGTTCCATAAATAAACACTGCCGTCAGCACCCCCATCCTGCTCAGCCCGCACTCATGAGTGTGCTTCTCTTTTCCAGACCCAAAATAGGGACATAATTTACTCCAAGTCAATAGGCTTGTAGTTTGGAGGTAAAGATTTGAGTTAAATAAATATCTATCCCCAAATCTAAAGTATTGATATCAGCAAAGTATTAACATTAACAAAATTTACAAAGTTAATTTCTTCCTGAATAAGAAAAATATAGGCTTATTAACTTAAGAAAAAGTTGATATAATAAAAATATAAAATATTATATGTAGGGATATCTTTAATAAAAAATGTAGAGGATATATGAAGACTCATGTTTGCTAAGCACTGCATTCTGCTTTAACACTAACATAGCTCTGTAAATCTTTTCATGTTTGCAGTCTTACGCTTTTGATAAATTAGTTCCTCTGGGAAAAAGTTATTCAGACACATGATATGGCACTGATAAAATGTGAAGGCTTTCATAGGGTTAGCTATGTGAATATCTGGAAGAAGAATCATTTTTAGATAGAAGGAATGAGCAGTGTAAAATCATTGAAAAAGGAATTTGTCTGGTTTATTATTTTTTTTTTTTTTTTGCGGTTTTTGGCCGGGGCTGGGTATGAACCCACCACCTCCAGCATATGGGGGTCGGGGTCCTACTCCTTTAAGTCACAGGTGCCTCCCTTGTCTGGCTTATTAAAAGAATGGCAACAGGACTTATAACTGGTTCGAGGGAAAAAGGGGAAAATAGATAGTGAGGAGATAGTAGAGATAAAGGGAAGGAGGTAGATTTGCTGAATATACAAGAAGATATGGATACAGGAAGACAAAACTATTCTAGACTGAGAAGATTTGATAGTAGAAAAAATTGAACACTATTAATTTATAAATATTTTAAAAGATTTTACTTCTGTAGAACTAGACAAAATGTTTCTCATATTCTTCAGTAAAGCAAAGAACATTTTAAAAACAAAGAATAATGAAGGGGGACTGGCACTGCTATATTCCAAAAATTGTCAGGTATTAATATAATAGCCGCTAATACTAGGATAGACAAATAGGCAAAATAACAGAAATTCAATAAACAGAATTAGTTGTTAATGATAATTATTAAAGTAATTATTTATTATATGACATTATATGCATGTCAGAAATGTAATTAAGGATGAACTGTCAATATATAAATACAATGACAGGCTCTCTTGGAGAAAAAAAAGTTAGATTCTTGCTTGTCATTTACACCAAAGCAAATTAGGAGAAAATGAAAAGAAAAATTTAAAAACTTGTGGATGGAAAGGACCTTTGAGGAGTGATTCCAAAAGCATTGAGAAAAGAGAAAAAAGAAAAAGCAGCTATTTTACTATATAAATATGTCAAATTTCAGCATTAAAAAGGATACCTCAAACAAAGGTCAAGAGTTAAGTGATAAAACTTGAAGAATATAATTATTCCATACATATTATAAGAGTTAAAATTAAAATCCCTTGATGATTTTAACTAGTCTGATGGCTTCAAATATCATCTAAATGTTAAAAACTCTCAAATTTATATTTTGGCTTAGACTTCTCTACTGAACTTCAGATTCTTAACTGCCTACATGGTGTCTCCACTTGGATATATCCTAGACAAATACCACCTCCACTCTGTAAACCCTCTGAAGTCCTTTCCCATCTCTCTGAAGGTGACTCTGTCCTTTCAGATGCTAACTTCAAAATCCTAGACCTACTCATCCTAGTCCTTTCCTCCCCTCATATTCCAAATCTAATTCGTCAGGAACCCTTGTAGGGTTTACCTACAAAGGATTATTAGGATCTGACCACTTCTGACCAACTTCACTGCTACTATTTTCCCTTTTTTTCCCTCGAACCAGTATAAGTCCTATTGCCATTTTTTTAAAAAGCCAGACAAATTCCTTTGTCAAAGATTTTACACTGCTCATTCCTTCTATCTAAAATTGATTCTTCTTCCAGATATTCACATAGCTAACCCTATGAATGCCTTCAAATTTTATCAGTGAGCTCTTCCCCTGACCATGTTCTTTAAAAATAGCAACCTTTCCCCCCGAACCCTACTTCTTTATTGCTTTCCTCTAGCATGTACTACTAAGATTCTGTTTATTTTACTTATTTACTGTCTTCATTAGAATATAAGCTCCAAAAGGGATTTTGTTTTTAGACACCCCCCCCTTTTTAAAGGGACAGTCTCACATCTGACTCCTATGCAGTGGCATGATCATAGCTCAGTGCAGCCTCCAACTCATGGGCAATCTTCCTGCATTAATCTCCTGAGTTGCTAGAACTATAGGCACATACATCTGGCTATTTTTTTTAATTCTGTGTAGTGACGGAGTCTCTGGCTATGTTACCCAGGCTGGTCTCATATTCGGGGCTCAGGTGATTCTCTGTCTTTGCTTTTCAAAGTGCTGGCATTATAGACGTGAGCCACCATGCCCAGCCTATTTTATTCTTTGATCCCTAGTATCAGATAAGTGCCTGGCACACACACAAAAGCTAAATATTGTAGAATGAGTGAATAAATACCCTTATACTTGAGCTCATGTAAATAAGTAACACTTTACAAAAGCTGACTATACCAGAAAAATGTTTGTATGATGGCTTGGCAATTCACAAAGAAGAAAATAGATGCTTAAACAAAACAAACCACATTCAACTATAGAAAATATAAAAATTGAAAAATGATAGTATTTATGACTATTTAATTGGCAAAGATTCAATAAGAAATTAGCAAAGACACAAGAGGGAGAGAAAACCCAGATTATAAAAGACTTACTAGATACATCAAACAACTAGAAGGTATGGAGTTTGTTTGGATGCTAATTTGACAT
The DNA here is from genome assembly GCF_000181295.1 of Otolemur garnettii. Taxonomy (NCBI): domain Eukaryota; kingdom Metazoa; phylum Chordata; class Mammalia; order Primates; family Galagidae; genus Otolemur; species Otolemur garnettii. The sequence continues at coordinate 55,396,048 of NW_003852396.1, forward strand.
GCAGAAACAATTTATGAGATAACGGAGTAAATCTGAACACTGATGAATTATATGACAACATTCAGTACAAAAAAAGGCATACTTTCTTTTATACACATTTGATGTAAATAAAAGAAATGATATGCTGTAAGATTTACTTCAAAATAATGTAGTACAGGAGCTGGGCTAAAGGAAAGTAGACAGATATCAAGATTAGACATGAGCTGATAACTATTAAAGTTACAAGATGGGCACATGGGGCTAATGATAGTATTTTTTGTATTTATTTGTGTGCTTGTAAACTCAAAGTCAAAATTAAAAATATTTTAACACCAAAAGTTGGTGAAAATGAAAAGGAGAAAGGAGCTCACATTAATCTCTTACATAGCTTGTTGGGGTAAATGACATAATCACGGGGGAAAGGAGTTACTCGGCAATGTATATTACCAACTTTGAAAAATGTCCACATATCTTGAGCCAGAAATTATACTTCTCTCATCTGACTTTGAAGCGTACTCTGTGTGTGTGGTTCAAGGAAAAAGAGTGTAGATGATCCAGTAAATACTCTTAGAAAAAGTCCCTAAAGCAATTAAAAAAAATATTCAAATCCCATAAGATTAAGTATTTTTAAAACATCCCAAAAGGGATACATTTTGTTATGTATATTTGTTTATACAGGATAATAGAACACATAAAAACAAACCATTGGTGGGGTCAGTCTGTCTTGGACTCTGCCCCCCAAAATCCATTTGATGACTTTATATTTATTTAACCATAAAACCCACTTGATTATACCTATTTATGAGAATATGAGAAAAAAAGTCAGTGATATATTCATAGGCTTAAAATGAATGAGATAAATTTGATTCAGGTTTAGCTAAAGTTGAATCTTTTCAATTCTTTTAAAATTTATTAAATTATACCATTTCTAGTATAATTTTTATAACATACTATCTGGGTATTGTTTCATGTCTCTAGAAATGAGACTATTTATGTTTTTTTAAAATTTTTTTTTCTATGAGCTACTTCAATATCCTAAGAACATCAAATATTTACACGTGAACACATTTATATATACCTTTCCTGTTACTCTTTTTTGACTCTGTTCATAATGCATGCAACATACATAATTCATGAAATAGACAAGATATACTAAGCAAATAGTTAATCTCTGAAATAATTTGAACAAAATAATAAAATAATAAACCAAGAACAGAACATCCTAAAAACAATGCCCACCTCCTGTTTTATTCTCAAAAGAAAATATATAATTATAAAATGTAACATGACTTCAATAGTCTTTTCTTTCAAAAATATTACAAAACGGAATTAAGAGGTAAATAAACGTTTTGTTTCATTGCTGACAAGTGTAGTCTATGCATTTATATTGTATGTGAAATACTGATTTTTAAATATGGAGTAATGAGCACCATATAGCAGGTGGTCAGTATTTCTTAATCTTGGTGTTAAAATCCTATTTCCTCTCCAACATCTTGAATACATTATAAAAAAAAGAATCAGGCCCAATAGGTATGAGGAATCTTAAATAAAACTTAAGTTCTGCCCTCTACCACATTGTATATCAAATATTCTCATTGTACCCCATAAATGTATACAGTTATTTTAATTAGAAATTAAATTATAAACACTTAGGTTTTGCCTTCCAAATATCTCAACTAGGTCAGGTTTAAGAGCAAAAATGCTTTAATAAAAGAAATTATAAGAAAAAAATATAAGAAACTTCTGCTTATAATAAAGATATAGCTAATTTAGAACAACTTTTCTTCTTAAGGCAACTAAAAAATCTGGACAAAACGTAATAAACATCTGTTTGAAGGCACTGGATTGCTAATGAGACCATGAAAAATTATAGGTGAGTATTAAAAGGAAGTTGAAGGCTCAGGACAGTAACTTCTGAGATTACAGCTAATTTCAGCTAAAGATGTTTGTCAATGCTAGAGAAGGTGGCAGAAAAGCATAGTAACAGAGTATGAGGTTTGTGGGAATCAGAAGTGTCAACAAACACACTTAAAAAAAATTAGCGCGCATATGAGGAAATGAGACCACATGAAAGAAAACCAGCAAAAACTGGTAACAGAAACAGACTCATAGACAAAGAGATTGTTTGGTATCTGTAGAGGATTGGTTCTAGGACTCCTGTGGATACCCAGATCCATGGATACTAAAGTCCCATAAAGAAAATAGTGTAACATTTACATATAATCTATGCAATCCTCCTATATACTTTAAATCATCTCTAGATTACATATAATACTTAATATTATGCAACTTCTATGTAAATAATTATAAGGTATAAGGTATAATGACCAAAGAAAGTATAAGGTATAATGACAAAACAAAGTCTGCAACCATTCAATTTTTTGTTTTTCTACTTTCGATCTGTGGTTGGTTGAATCCATTGATATAGAACTCATAGATAAGAAATTTCAGAAATAAATGACAATTTTTTTCTCTTTTAGTATTAAAAAGAAAAATTGTAGTATATTTTTTAGTATAAATAAAAAATA
>NW_003852396.1:55398594-55435489 GCF_000181295.1 Otolemur garnettii
ATATATATAAATAGTATATAATAAAATATAGTTTTATATTAAATGTTTCATCAAATATCAATGAAATCTTTGGATAATTATACCTATTGTGTTTAAAAAGAATTTTTGCAGAGAATGGGAGCAATAAAGAGGACTCAAATGAAAATTCTAGAACTGAAAAATAGTAACTGAAATCAAGAACTTAATGGACTCAAGAACAATTTGATAAACTGCAGGATATGAGAAAAGAAACTATCTAGTGAGAGACAAAAGTATTAAAAAGTACCAAGAGTAAAAGGCATAGATAATACAATGAGATGGTACCATGCAATATAAATGAAGTCCCAGAAGCAGAGGAGTGAACAAAAACGGTACAAGCAACGTTTGAAGAGATAATGGTTAGAAACTTTCCAAAATGAATGAAAAAATAATGTAGATACAAATACAGAAAGCCCTATAAACCCATATAATAAAAGTAAAAATATAATCAATTAAGTACAATATAGCAAAACTACTAAAATTTAAGATTATAAGAAAATATTTCAAGAAGCCAGAAATCAGATTACATTCAAAGGAGTAACACTTAAAATAAATCTGGTTTCAATATAATTTTATGTTTAGGGTAGCCACTAAAAGAATATCATAATGTGTACAGCTTCCAAGTTTTGTATATATTTATATTTACTTATTATAAATAAGTATAATAAGTAATTTTTTACTTATTTTACATAAATATATTTATTTATAAATTTATAAATTTTACTTACAGATGTACTTATTTCTTTATTTTCTGAGATAGAGTCCCACTTTGTTGGCCTCGGTAGACTGCCGTGGCATCACAGCTCACAGCAACCTCCAACTCTTGGGCTTAAGCAAATCTCTTGCCTCATCCTCCTGAGTAGCTCCTCCTGGAGGAGTAGCTGGACTACAGGCACACGCCACAACGCCCAGCTATCTTTTGTTGCAATTCCCATTGCTGTTTTAGCTGGCTAGGGCCGGGTTCAAACTCACCACCCTCAGTATATGGGGCCGGTGCCCTACCTACTGAGACATAGGCACTGCCCTTACAAATATATTTAAATAAAGTTTATATCTAGATATATACATCTTAGAAGCTATATGCATTTTTATATTCTTTCTACTCATATATATGAAAAAATTTGAATAACAAAGTATTACTTGATCATTTCAAAGGAAAGTCCAAGAGTTAAGAACTTAGAATAACCAGGACAATTAGAGAAATGCTAGATGGCAGATTTAAATCCAAATATCAATAAATTCATCAAGTATAAAAAGAATAAAACGTTTATCTAAAAGATAAATACTGAGAGAACAAAAAAGCAAACCCCAACTCTGTGCTGTTTACAAGAGACACATCTGGAATATAAAATACAGAAAGGTTAAAAGTAAAAGAACTACAGAAAAGACAAACCATGAAAACTCTAGGCCAATAAATGGTGGGGTAGCTATAATAAAGTAAACTTAAAGTCAGGAAAAATTAGTAGAAGAAGGGCATTTTATAATAGTAAAAGGAAGATGTAACGATCCTGAAATACATTAATGTAACATAATCTCAAAATATAGAAAACAAAAAATTGACAGAACTGTAAGGAGAAATGTGTGATAAACAGAATGGTCCCTACCCCTAAGAGTCCATGCCTTAGCTTCTGGATCCTAGGAATATGTTATATTACCAGCAAAAGAGATTTTGCGGATGTTATTAAAATTATGGAATTTAAAATAGGGGAAGTGATACCAGATTATCTGGTGGACCCAATCTAATCATGCAAACCCTTAAAGGTAGAGAATTAGAAGCAGAAAAGATGAGGCAGAAGGAAAAGTCAGAGAGCTGTAACCCATGAGGACTTGATAGGCCTTTCTGGCTAGAAGATGAAGTGATAAAGTCAACCTCGAGCTAGGGAATATAGGCAAACTCTAGAAAATGAGAATGGTCCACAACAAGAAAAAAAGGGACCCCAGCTTGAACTCTGCTAACAATCAAGAGAACCTAGAAAGAAACACATTCCCCTACAAAAATCTCCAGATAAAGAGAATCAACTAGCAGACTTATGCTTTTGGCCTTATTGAGCATGCTAGAATTGACCTAGAGAACAGTGAGATAATAAAAGTTGTCGTTTTAAGTTGATAAGTTTACATTAACATGTTATAGCAACAAGAGAAAACAGATAACAAAGTAAAAAGATCCACCATTGTGGCTGGAATTTATAATAGGTCTCCTTAGTATACAATGGAACATGCATACAAAAATAAGTCAGTAAACATAAGATTTGAGGAACACAATCAATTTCACCTGACTTGTATAGAACAGTAAAACCAATGACTACAAAATATAATATATATTCTTTAAAAACATATTTGACAGTTACACCAGTTAACTATATGCTGGGTATAATGCAAGTCTCCACAAACGTCAAAGGATTCAAACCTAACAACAAAAATTGTTTTCACTAAGAATTCAATTAAAGTAGAAATCAAGTATCAAAAAATAGGCAAAAAAAAGCCATCATATTTTGATCGTCAGAAATGCTAAGAAGTTATAATAGAAATCAAAAAATATTTTGAACTGAATAATAATGAAAAATACTATGTATCAAAACTCTGAGCTGAAGCTAAAGCTGTTTTAAGAGGGAAATCTATTGCCATAAATGCATAAATTAGAATAGGGTAAAAATTAATGACTAAAATGTTGTGTTACTCAGTAGAAACAAAACAGCAACATAAAGCTAATGAAAGTAGAAGGACGAAAATAGTAAGAGTAAAGAGCAGATGCAATCAAATAAGAAACAAACTTCTACAATGAACAGAAAGCAAACATCCGAGAGGGAAAAATAATAAAATATATATTTAAGTGACAATTCTAACAAGAGAGATCACATATAGGAAGAATAGAAGAAAATACACAAATTTACAGATATCTGCCTCATCGCCCTCTTAAAATCTATCGACAGAACATCAGTGATAGAAAAAAAGCAATGGATGCCAATAGTAAAAACTTGGTAGTTTTTGGAAGCTGGAAAGCAGATAGATTAGATTAATGGGAAAAGTGGAAGAGAAAAATCATGACCCTACCCATTATACATATGTGAGACCTGCTCTTCTCAAACTTGTTACAACAAAATAGAGAATAGGCTATGATTGTCCCCGATAATAACATTAAATGCTCAATAGTTGACTGTGGTGTAATGTTCCAAATTAAAATTCTCTAAACAAAGTGGACATTTCTTTTATCAGCATTACAGACAATGAAGAGTGAAACTTTGGGAAGATCCAGACTTCAGAAAAACAAAAATGTGAAAGGTGAGAGAGGGAAGCAGAGGGCAGCTGTGACCATAAGTTGAGACTCTAAGCACTCTACCCTGTGGTACAGTGTTTCTTATTTTTGCAGATATCCTGTTGACCTCCAAAAGGGAAGCCTAGAGGTTGACAAGACCCCTCATTCACTTACCAAAAACCCATACATAGTCTGCTTATTCAGGAAAAAGACCAGTTGAAGAAACAAAATTATTAAGCTGCTGAAGCAGCCAGAGAGCAACCAATTAGCCTAGTCTTATTAATAAATATGTATGATGGTAAAGTTTCACTAGATGGCTGAGGAAAACCAATAGCTTGAAAGAAAAGGATCCAGAGGCAACATGAGTAATGAAGGAAAACGTAAAAAAAAAAATTCAACTAGTATCGAGAGAAAAAAACACTGTATTCAAATAATTTAAGTTACATATTTCCATTCAAAAAAAAGAAATAGGTACTGAAAATAAAAATTGCATTTAGTGAAAGAATAAAAAATTAAAGCTAAATAAGGTAATGAATAGAAGTGAAGACAAAATTCGTAATGTGGATGTCAGGAAGAAAATGCACTGCTAAAAAACTTAAGAAAAATACAGGCAAATAGTTTTATAATGTTATGGTGGGAAAGACTTTCCTAAGAAACACATACAATTTGGAAAGCATAAGGAAAACTATTGTAGCTTATTTCTCTTGGGACCACTCTTTGTAATATAAATTTTGTTAGGAAACTGAGCATTTCCTAATAAATATTTAAGTTTCATAGTGATAGCATCGCTTCTGGTAACCTCTTATAAGTCTTTAAATCTCGCTATGGAGATATGCCTTTTGTCATTTCTAACACATGTTTATACTCTAGGTTTTCCTTAAGTAGGTTAGAAATTTTTCATTAATGTTTTTCCTTCCTATTTGCCTTTGCAAGGAACCAGCTTTTAGATATATTTGTTTTTTCTACAATTTTAAAATTTCTGCATTCAATATTTTCTACTTTTATTTTTATTCTTCTTAGCCTCTCTTGCTCAATTTTTCTTGTTTTGAGATTCATTAAAATGAAAAAATTGGTTACATTATTTTCTTGTTAAATAACAAAGGGATGTAAAAACCAAAATTTTTTTCTTTTAATTTTTTTGAGACAGAGTCTTAAGCTGTCACCCTGGGTAGAGTGCCGTGGTGTCACAGATCACAGCAACCTCAAACTCCCGGCCTTAAATGATTCTCTTGCTTCAGCCTCCCAAGTAGCTGGGATTACAAGCACCCACCACAATGCCCGGCTATTTTTTTTTGTTGTTGTTGCCATTGTCATTGTTATTAGCTGGCTGGGCATGGTTTGAACCCACCACGCTTAGTGCATGCGGCTAGTGCTGTAACCACTGAGCTATGGGTGCTGAGCCCTAAATTTTTTTCCTTGAGTATAGATTTTACTGCTCTTCCTAACTGGTTTTTATATACTTTGTAATTGTACTCTTTTTTTTTTTTTTTGAGACAGAGCCTCAAGCCTGGGTAGAGTGTCATGGTATCACTGCTCACAGCAACCTCAAACTCCTGGGCTCAAGCGATTTTTCTGCCTCTGCCTCCCAAGTAGCTGGGACCATAGGTGCCCGCCACAACGTCTGGCTATGTTTTGATTGCAGCCATCATTGTTGTTTGGTGGGCCCAGGCTGGATTCGAACCCGTCAGCTCAGGTGTATGTGGCTCGTGCCTTAGCCACTTTAGCCACAGGCGCTAAGCCTGTAATTGTACTCTTGATTTTGTTATTATTGAGGAATTCCAATTAGTGTATTAATTTTCAAACACTGAAGAATTTGGTCACCTTTTAATTTCATTCTAATTTTGTTTGACTATGAACAAAACATGTACTCTATAAAAATCTCTATAGAAAGAGAAAAAGGAGCAGATGGAAGAATGGATGTTATTAAACAAATAATAGAAGATTGTTTCCCCAAGTCAAGGAAAATTTGAATCTACAGAATTAAAATCCTTATCAAATTTCAGACAGGATTGATGGAATCTACTCAAAGGCATACCTTGATAAAATGACTGATACATTGATTACTTATAATTGATGTACACAAACAATATGTATTAATTTATTGAGGGATGAAAGTTTCTACATATAACTATTAAAGCAAAGTTAGGTATCATTATTTTATTTAAATTCAAAGCTTGCTATTAGATTTCATGAATTCTTAATGATATGTACTGAAATCTACTGCAATTATATTTTTTGAGTGTTATCCTTGTTTTTATAGAATTATTCCTTTATATTTTAAGGTGGTATGTTATTTGTGCATACAAGCTTATGATTATATCTTATTAAATTGTGTCTTTTTCAGTATCCACTATCTATCTTTCTTTACCCTGTTTAGTGTTATTAAGTTTAAATTCTACTATACAGAAATTTGACTTTTCATTTTTGGTTTCTTTTTATTTGCATTTGTCTGATATATCTGGGTCTATCACTTAATTTCAAACTTTTTTTTTAAAGCACTTATATTACACATTCTTAGTATATAATTATCCATTTAGATTTATCATCTATTTATACATAGCAAGACTTATTGTTCATTATTATAACTTCCTTAATTTCTCCTTTACCCAATCTTGAGGTTACTATTTGGCTCATTTATTAGTTGATTAGAGTCTCCATGGTTAAGTATCTTCTTTATATTTAGGCTCATGTATAATTATCTATCTCCTATTTCTTTTGTTAGACTCATGTTTTTTCTTCTATCTGAAAGAAGGTCAGATGGGGGACTCAGGTCTCATTCCTGGAGATCCACATTTCGTACTGTTCTAGTGAGTGGTAGAAATGAACGGTAAGTACTCAAATTTGGCTGGTGATGGAGTTCCCTGCAGAAGAAGTAGAGGAAGTCTCTTTGCTCCCAAGACTTCTTACTCTCTCCACCTCAGGCACAGGAAGTCACAGCACATTTTTCAAACTACTCCCAGGTCTTCTGAGTAGTTAGAGAGTATCAGACATAATATCGTGAATATCTGCTTTCCGGTGTCTAGAAAGTCCATGGATTTTTACAGTCAGGTTTCTAATGAAGATCCCTGGTATTATTTTATTAGACGGCTCAAACAGTCGAGGCATACGTTCAGTGCATGCAAAAGAAAGCCTATGTGTTCTCACAGAAAACAAGGTCTTATTTGCTAGCCAGTATACATTTGGCTCATGTAAGAAAAATTCACTGTAGTGGAAAGCGAAAGGGTAACAAACACCTTCATGTTGCCAGAGTCTCAGGAACCTCTCAATAATGAAAATAGAGACAGATTTAACCTCATAAAAGTGAAAAATCCAGTACAATTAAAGTATTGAGAAACAAAGATAAAAAAAATAAAGCAGGAACAGACCAACAAGCAGTCATGATGAAACACCCTCGTTAGTAATTGAAAAGCGACAAATTTTAAATGGATATACATTATTATTAGGGCTGCTATTATTATTTTGGGTTTAGGTGAAGATGAAACAGGTATTCTCACATACACTAGGTATAGAAAACATTTGTTTGGATAGCAATTTGACTGGATTCATTTAAAAAATTAATTATCTGTTCTCTAACCTGGCAAATCAGCTTTTAGGAATGTGGATGCATAAAAGTGAATAGGCAGACATTTTTTCTGATGCCCTATTCACTAACAGAATGAAGGTTAAGTAAACTATGGCATATTTATTCTCTAGATTCTCAAAATATAAAAGAAGGAATAAGGTAGATGCTTCATGGCACCTTTTAATGTTCATAAAATAAACAAATATACAAGTAAACAACAAATAAAACAAAAACACTTGCAGACCAATATGTATAATGTGCTAGCATATATGTGAAACCTAACAAAAAGCTAACATTGTATCTTATACAAATGTTTGTATTACACACACACACACACACACACACACAGAGACAGCAAGATAATGAAACCTTTAACAGTATTTATCCATGAGACAGGACATTGTGAGGGGGAACCGAAGAGGGCATTCTGCTACTTTTTTTTTTTTCTATTTTCGATCCCATCTTCCTATAGAAATTCTACTTCTTGTGTTATGTTCTGCTTTATTGCCTGAATTTTCTTTAACCAAGATTGTATAGTAAGTTTCCAATTAAAATGTCCCACATATATATATATTTTTTGAGACGGAGTCTCAAGCTGTCCCCCTGGGTAGAGTGCTGTGGCATCACTTATAGCAATCTCCAACTCCTGGGCTCAAGCGAGTCTCCTGCCTCAGCCTCCCAAGTAGCTGGGACCACAGGCGTCTGCCACAACGCCTGGCTATTTTTTTGGTTGCAGCCATCGTTGTTTGGCGGGCCGGGGCTGGATTTGAACCCGCCACCTTAGGTGTATGTGGCTGGCGCATTAGCCACTTGAGCCATAGGCGCCGAGCCACCCACATACATTTTTATGAGAAAGAGATAGATATCAACTGATCTGTCAATAGAAAAATAGTAAATTTTACACTGTTTATGTATTAAAAATATAACATTAGCTATAATCTCCAGTCTTTGATAAAGGATAATTTTAAAGAAAGATGAGAAGTAAAATTATTTCATCAAAAATGCTAAAATTAGTTTTATTGTTAAGGTTATTAGAACATGAGTATATATTTTGCTCTTAGATCCTTGGAAGATACTGGTTAACTGAAATGACTCTGAAGCTGATTTTCTCTTTAGTTCTCACCAAATAGTTAAACCTATTAAAAATTAACTGTTCTGTAAATTGATATGTAAAAGTTCTCTTTAGAAATTATGTTACTATTTATTTAATAAAACAAAAGCCATACTTACAACAAAGAGTAGACTGAACTGCTCCAAGCTGTGGAAAGGTCATAAGAACAGAAATCCCTGGTAGATCATTTGGCTTTGGATGTTCAATAGTTTGGTCAGCCCACACTACCACTTTTTTCCTCTCTACCAAATGTTCAATTTCCTTGAAGTCAGACTCAAAAGCATCATTTGACAGGCCGGCTTCTTTTAATGTGCAGTATTGTTTTCTTAGGGTTGGAAGTAAAGCATTCAATACTCTACATGAAGATGACAAGAAAGATAAATGCTAAATTTTAAATACATTATTATAGTTCTTTTATAGAACACCTAAAGTATTGGCGTATCATTAAAATGACTCCCTGTGTATGTTTTCTTTTACAGTATGTTATTTCAGATATATACTTCAACATATTCTTAATATGGAAAGAATCTTGAAAAGGAATTATGAGAACCAGGCTCTAGTTTCAGATAGTTTCCACTTGCTTCTATATGCCCTTGAATAAGGTAAAAACTAAAGTTTCTCATCTATAATGTTGGAGACAACCAGACAGCCACTACTTAAGATAGGAGATTGTTTTGAGTACTAAATGAGTTAAATATACATAAAAGCTTTTTGCAAAAAAGTGGGATTTCCAATCCACAGATATTGTTGTCATTATTACTAATTATCATGGGATTGAAATGAAAAGTTAACATAGTATGTCAAATGATGAGACTCTTATCTTTTGTATAACATTAAGATACACATACACAAAGAAGGAAGAACAAAGAACAAAGCCTAACTCCCTTTTAAGTTAAATGGTCTTAAGCATGGCTTTCACAATGGGGTTCAAAGGGGTTTCAAAGAGAAGAGTTCTGGACAAGGATGGTGGTTTGGAAAAATCATTAAGGCACTAGATTCTTGATTCTGACTCAAAATCTCTCCTACATACATCACCAATAAGAGGAACACTGAATGTATCTTTTTATGTCTAAGACTTCTGTGTAAGTGTTCACCAAAGACCAAAGCTAAATACTTATATATTTATACACTCAAATAATGGTTCTTAACTTTTATATAAAGGAAGATGCCTAACAACATGAATGATCTTGAAATGATTCAATCCTAAGGCAGACAATGAACTCATTAAATACATGAGAATGGAACCATTTTAAGTATAGACAGGGCAGTGGGAAAATAAAAATTAGGTATTAATTTTAATATACAAGGAAATAACACCTTAATACCTAGCAGTCTTTTTTTTTCTTAGACACAGTCTCACTTTGTCACCCTCAGTAGAGTGCCATGGCATCACAGCTCACAGCAACCTCCAACTCTTGGGCTCACACAATTCTCTTGCCTCAGCCTTCCAAGTAGGGGACTATAGGTGCCTGCCACAAGGCCTTGCCATTTTTTAGAGACAAGGTCTCACTCTTGCTCAAGCTGGTCTTGAACCTGTGAGCTCAGGGCAATCTACCCACCCGGGCCTCCCAGAGTGCTAGGATGATAAGCGTGAGCCATAGTACTTGGCCTAATACCTAGTAGTCTTAAATATCTACCTAGAAAAAGAATCTGCAATCTTTTTCTGTTGGTGGGTGGTATGTCATTTAAGTAGGTAACAAGTTTGGAGAAAAGTTATTAATCAAAAAATCAATAAAACAATTATTTATCGAGCACCAATACTAATCAAGTACTGTAGAGGCATTAACATAGTACTAGTTCTGAGACTGCCAAGAAAGACTTGCTTGCACGGTTGTTCCTTGGCTGGCACCTTAAATCATTAATTTGGGGGAGAGTTCCCTACCACTTCCACAACTGATAAGAGCGGCTCATTGTACTTACACTGAAAATCTGTTTTCCTTCTGAAAAGCCTAGAATTTTGGTAAATGTTAGGCAGAGGGTGACTATGCAACCAGGCCCAGTAAAAACCCAGGTCACTGAGTCTCTAAAGAGCTTTCAAAGTAGAAAGAATTTTACATGTGCTGCTACACTTTTGGCTAGAGAAATGATGCACATTCTGTATGACTCCACTGGCAGAGGACTCTTGAACGTTACTCATGATGTCCTACAGACTTTGTTCCCTGTGACTTTTCCCTTTGCTTTTTTTTGCTTTGTATCCTGTTGTTCTAATAAATTGTAGCTGTTAGTACAAATAAGATGAGTCTTCTGAGTATTCCTACTGGGTCACTGTACCTGGAAATGGTCCTAGGGACCCATGACAAAGTATTATATCATGCTATTTATTTTTGTGCTATTTAATCTTTTCAAAACTTTTATGATATAATCTATCACTACATATAAGGAAAGTAAGGCTTAGCAAGGTTAAATGATTAATACCAGGTTATATTGCTAATATAAGCTAGAATTCAAAACCTAATTCTAAAACTCCTATTATTTCTACTATGCCACATTGCTTCTGTGATGCTCTGCTTCACTAATTTTCTAAATACGATAATATTTATTACCTATTTTAAGGTAAAAGGTTATCTTAAGTGTACTAATTTGTGTTTGATATAGCAAATGTAGTATGGTGAAAATAAATTAGTATTTCTTTGATGACTTCAGCTCTTGGAGGTAGTTTGTGTGCTAGGAAATGAATGTTCATTCAAAGTCTATTCTAGGCATAAATATAGAAATGATGGGGAGATTAGTTTGAATGTCCATCCACAGAAAAATATCTCCCCTAAGTTTTTCTTTTCCTTCTTCTTTTTAAAAATAGCTATACAAATATAATTTCCTTTAAATCAAAAGTAGGGAAGATTAATTACCATTTGAGAACACTATAGATTTTTAGTGTAGCAGAAAGCTCTTAGAAAAATAAATCCCACAATTTTACATCAAAGACATAAAAGTGATGCTTAAGTTGACTGACCTACCCAAGGTGACAATGAAAGATTAAGCCATATTTGTTTTTACTATTAAGTTTTTAAAATTAAATGACTAACATGTTCCTATTGAGCTAGTAAAGACTGCATAAAAGAGCTCCTATAGTATCACAAAAATATCAGGATACCTAATATTTAACAACTTCATTGTAATAAGAAAAAATATTATTCTAGAATTATGAATAATTAACAATCGCCTGCTTAAAAGTTCAATTGTTGTTAATAGTGATAGCTTTTAACAGGGGATAAGGATGGGCAGAAGACAGAGATGGAAGACAGAGGTGGAAGACAGACTCCTGTTCACTGTATAGGTATTTAATTATATAGTATAGTATATAGGGAACCACATATTCTCTTTCCCTTCTTAATGATTTCTGATGCTGGCAGACATTTAAAAACAATGTATCCAATATCAGATAAAACTCAACTATCTGGCAGCGGAAAGTGAACATCAATACTTCATTTACTTTAGTTCACAGTGTTAAAATGTAGAACAGGTAAATCCATGTTACTTACGCCTCAGTCTGCCTGTGTTGTTGTTCTTGAAGGCAAGCGAGATCCATCACATGCCTAATTTGTGCTTTCAAATCTTTGTTCTGGAGATGCAAATGGTGACAGTGAAGATCTTTTTTGAGTTCCTAAAGGAAAAAAAGGCAAAATATATTTTAGAATCTTTTAATATTAAATCAGTTTCAATAAAATTTATATTCATACCAATACTTTTCATTATTTTTGTATAATAAATGTTTAGAAACAATCTGTAAAATAAGAGTTCTGGTATAGATGGTTTAAAATATATAAGCAAGATCAGGTTTCAAGATTTCTCAGAAACTGAATGTTAGAAATTAAGGAATTTTGTATGATGACAGCTTTTTGGTCTATCCAATTTGTTCACAATGTGAAAATACATAAATATGGCCAGTTTTTGCTTAACTGTCACTACCCCAAAGAGGCTTTCTCTGAGTGTTATATTTAAAGATTAATACACTCCACCCCCTAATACTGTCAGAGCATTCATCAGTAACAACGTCATTTCTTTACAGTTTGTCTGTACCTGAACATATAGTTTACCACCAGGACAGGGACTGTGTCAGATTAGTTCAGTGTTACGGCATACGGCATCTGGGGTTGTGTGCAATAAAAATTTCTTGCCCGCATCCACCCTTGGTATAAGCTTCAACCTAGGTAAAAGTGTGAAAATATCTTTTGTAGGTTCCATTTTCCTAAGCCTGGGCTAACTGACCTTTAATCTGCCACCTAAAATTACTTGTCTTTCCTCAAATCTACTAAACCTTAAGCACAGACAACATTGGCTAAGTATTACACTCACTAAAGGATGAATGGATTTGCAACCCAATAACATTCTTAGAATCTTTAATTGGGAAAATTTTAGTCAGTAGAATGAAAAAGAATGAAACGTTCTAAACATTTTTAATGGCGAAGACAGCAACCCCATACTCAGGGGAGCTATGCCTAGAAACTTTCTCCTAGGGGTGATTTCCATATCCCCATAAACCCATAATCCATTTTAGCTTTAGCTTGCGAAAACAATGCAAAACATACTTCATATTTATTTAAGAATATTAAAATGAAGTCAGTTTTAATAAAACTCCTTCCCAACCTGCAGTTGACTCCTTGGTTTTCTAAAAGCTCAAAGCTGTTGTCTTTTCTTTTTAAAAATATTTCTTATGCCAGTGATAGGGACTACAACAGAGAAACAATGTCATTCTGTTTGTCTGAGATATATTAGGAGCCAGGATAATATAGTTAGAGCCCTGGCTGATTTGCCATATGATTTTAGAGATGGGCTTAACCTTAAAACAAATCCTAACTTAAGCCTAATATATGGCCTTTATAGAGATCAGTTTACTTGACTAAAATTTTAGAGGACATGATCCATTTATCTTCTTCTATCACTCTTCTTTTAAAGGGACAAGGCTTGATTGTATAATTACATTAGGCAATAATGGGTCTTGACTAGCTTGTTATCTTTGGAAAACTAAGTTTATAATTTGACTCTTTTGCCTTGAACACTAATAACTGACTCTGATTGGAAGAGCATGGCCTATTCTGGTCACTATAAGTAGGCTAGTATAAAGTATAAAGAGAAGTGATAGGTAAAACTTGGTAAGTGTTCAGATGCCAGACCATGCTTGGCCTGGTAAATCATAATAGAGAATTTCTTCCAGGGAGAAGGCACTGAAAAGCCGTAAGATGGGGGTTACCTTTTGAAAGCTCATTTCGGTGGCTATGTAGAACATGAGTCGCATGAAACCTGAACAAAAGCATGAAGATTAAATGTAGCAGTTGAATAATGGGGGGGATGGGGTGGAAGTCTGAATTAGGTTTGTGGCAGTAAGCCACAAAGTGTGTGGATAGATTTAGGGTGTTAAAAAGTAAATAATACAGAAGAGTATAGAGAAAATGGCACCAATTTGAAAGTCGGAAGTAATGAATCTCTGTCTAGAGTTGTGTGATGTTGAATTAGTCCCTTTATCAAGTTATGTCTCAGAATAGGAAATAATGGCTTCTAATTAGAAAATTATTTCAGTTGTGAAAATATCTGTAGCAAAAAGAACTGAAGGTAAGATTTGGGGGAAATGGGAATAAAAAGTTTTAATTTTAATATTTTTCACGCTACTTGTAATAAAGTTCCTAAAAACAAAGACTTAAAAATCAATTCTAGGTTCATATTCAGTTGTACAAAAGCCCTTCTTAAGAGAGTTCTTCAGAGCCTGAAAAGGGTAGGGGGAAGGAAGGGATAAAGAAAGATTTGTTAAAGGATACAGAATTATAGTTAGATAGGAAGAATAAGTTCCAGCATTCTCCCCTACTGTAGATGACTATAATTAACAATTATATATATTTTCAAATAGCTAGAGGGGGAAACTGAATGCTCCCAACACAAAGAAATGCTAAGTGTTTGGGCTCGGCATCTGTAGCACAGTGGTTATGGTGCCAGCCACAGACACTGAGGGTGGCGGGTTTGAACCAGGCCCAGTCCAGGTAAACAACTGCAACAAGAAAACAGCCAGGCATAAGTCCCAGCTACTTGGGAGGCTGAGGCAAAAGAATTGCTTAAGCCCAAGAGTTTGAGGTTGCTGTGAGCTGTGACACACCACAGCACTCTACTGAGGGAGACACAGTGAAACTGTCTCAAAAAAAAAAAAAGAAGAAATGCTAAGTGTTTGAGATGGATATGTTAATCATTCTGATCTAATCACCATGCATGATATGTATTGAAACATTTTGTGCCTCATGATTACGTATAATAATTATTTGTAAATTTAACAACTACAGGCCCAAACAAAAGAAAAACATAATTAAATTCAAGAAGGGAAGGAGGGGGAGGGGTATTTAGTAAGTTTCCACTTTTTGGGTACAATGTGGGGCTATAGAACACACTTCCTGTGTGAAAAACTCAACTATAGCTTGGACTTTACCTTACAAATAAGAATAATGTAACCTAATTTTATGTACCCTTATATTAACCTGAAATAAAAAAAAAATCCAACATATAAAAAATAAAATTAAACTTAAATAAGATAGTTCTAGAAGATATATTGCTAGAAAAATTAGATTTGATCATATTGAAAAATTTTAAAATTTACTAAAAATAATCCAAATAATATTAACTTTACAAACACTAATAAGTTGACAAAAAGCGAAAACAAATTAGTGGTAGTGATGATAATTAAAAGAATACTATGTCATTTTTTATATTGGGAGCTTTTGATAAATATGGGATAACAAAGGTGAACTAGTAAATTTCTACAATTGTTGACTTTTTTGCCTCTTTATTTTAATTTTTTGGGACAGTGTCTCACTATGTTGCCCTGGGTGGAGTGCCGTGGTGTCACAGCTCACACGGTAACCTCCAACTCTTGGGCTTAAGTGATTCTCCTGCCTTAGCCTCCCAAGTAGCTGGGACTATAGGCAGCTGCGACAACACCTGGCTATTTGCTGGGTTTGAACCTACCCACTGAGCTATAGGTGCTGAGCCATTTTTTGCCTCTTTAATAGTAAATAAGTTCTTAAGTACTTCCCAAGTTGGACTTGAGCTATAAAGAAGAATGTTACATGAACAAACATACTAAATTATAACATGAGCACGGTAAAAATTAAATCAGGCTCCTGAGAGGTGAAGACACCCTAGTAACATCTGAAAACTACATATATACATATTAAAATTTTTTTACGAATATACTTAATATCACTGAACTGTACAGCTGAATAGGGTGAGGTGACCACAAACCAAAAATTATTTTGGAACCTTCACGAGAAAGTTTCTGCCCACTAGAAGGGCTAAATAATCTATTAAAATATCATACCCATAAGTAATAATTAAAAAATGAAAGAAGCTCCAGTTATTTTTAAAGAAGGTCAAATTTTAATGTTAACAGAAATATTTGCAATTTTATATAGTTTAGAAAAAGATAATCTTAAGACTATGACTGTTTTTGGTATACATAGTCTCCAAATAACCAATTAAATAAGTGAAACAAACCAAAAAGTACTGTCAACATTCAACATCTGCTATCTATCTAAGAGAATCAGCTCTTGTACATTAAATGAGAAATACCAATTTGGCCAGGGTTATCAGGTGTTTTCTTTCAAAATACTTCATCCAGATATGGTTTCAGTATTCTTTAGGTACACTGGTAGAGAGCGCTACATTTTATGAGCCTCTGCATTTTTAGATGACAGGGATCTAGCATGGAAGTTTAGAAATTATCTTTTATAAGCCATCCTAGACAATACCTATTAGAATTCACTGATGAGTCATTGCTTTTTTTTTGCTTATGCCTTTTAAATCATTATATCATCTTAAAATGGATATAGTACTTTAAAAATGCTTTTGCCTTTTAAGGTAGATATTCTTAAAGTACTAATGAAAAGGCTTTAGGAAACTTAAATGACTTAATTAAAAATACACAAAATTGAATGAATGTGATCTTTTCGATCTCCATTTGAGATTAAAAAAATCTGCATAGCTTTGATTAGATTCTCAAAGACATCTATGATCCCCTCAAACAGTTGGAATCATTGTTCTGGAGGACAAACAGAAAATGTTCTATATGATGACGCTAACTTTGTTATCCTCCTTCTTTGTGCACCTTGTTTTGGCTACTGATGTTGTTGCTTAGACTATTAGTAAAATTCTATCAATCAACAATTACATTTTTTTTTAAGTGCTGTTAGGCCTTTGAATACAGTAGTTCATTTAAGCTCAGAATCTCTTAAATATATTTACAGGTGAGAATTTAAGACACTGATGTTAAATGGTTTGTCCAAAGTTACACAATTAATGTTAGAGTTGCTATTTAAAACAACTGTCAAGTAACAGAATTACCAAATACACTAACTTCAGCTTTTTGGGGGTGGAGGGGTGCAAGGGAATATTTAAAAATGCTTTACAAATTAAGTTTTACTACTGTAAAATATTACTAGAGTATACTGGCTAATATACTTTTAATAAGAGATTCTGATGATTTTCAGAATGACTGAGGTATAAATCAAATTCTGGACTGATACTCAATAAATCTCAACACTAAGGAACTATTTGTCTTATATTTTCTTCTTAGGAAACAGGTTACCTACTGCTTGCTGCTCCCTTATAACTCTGAACTGTCATCATTGACTTCCATTGCTATTCTCTTCTCTCTAGTCATGTCTGAGCTTTAATAATAATAAGATAACCACTTACAACCACTGCTAGACAAACAAAGAGTCCATTCTCTCTTTTTTTTTCTTTTTGATAGAGTCTCAAACTGTGGCCCTGGGTAGAGTGCCGTGGCGTCACAGCTCATAGCAACAACAAACTCTTGGGCTTAAGCGATTCCCTTGCCTCAGCCTCCCAAGTAGCTGGGACTATAGGCATCCACCACAATGCCCAGCTATTTTTTTTTGTTATTGTTGTAATTGTCATTGTTGCTTTAGCTGGCCCCGCCAGGTTCAAATCCACCAGCCTTGGTTTATGTGGCTGGCGCTGTAACCACTGTACTACAGGCAGTGAGCCAGAGCCCATTCTCTTAATAATGATGCTTTGGCTAATATCTGCAAATATTAAGGATCACTAGCATTTGTTACTAAATATTTCACATACTCTTTCATCTATTTTCAGTCTGGTACGCTCTTCTAGAAATGTGAAGATTTTAGAAGGCTAAATATTAATTAGCTGATAAACAGTAACAGAATTTCAGAAGCACAGCACCAAAGTAAAGATTTTAGTTGTTTCTCATTTTAGAAAAAAATTGAAAAGTTGTTCTTTTAAAGTAGTAGATATTTGGATGAAGTTGTTACTTTCTAGTTACTGTTAGCTGCTTCTCCCATATTCATTTTCTTCTAATTTTGTTCAGGGTGATTATACAAAAGAAACCAACCAACCAAAGAAAGGAAAAAAAAAGGCACTTTTCCAGACTTCAACACTCCCTTGTACCCAGGGCTAGCCATTTGACATAATTCTAGCCAACTGATGGTCTGCTATGAATTTTTTAAAAATCTTTGTTCTCCTGATACAGATATCACTTTTCCCTTTCTTTTCTCTTTTTCTAGCCTAGGGGTAAACTTGAGACTAGAGATGAAATAATAAATTATGATCATGAAATGACAAGCATGATGAAAATATTGATAACATTTTGGAAGTATTAAATTACCAATGAACTACCTTACTGTAGATTACTGTAACTTTCTAGGAGAACACAATTCTAACATAATACAGTGATTAGTTATCATTACTCATCCCTGCATTTTGCAAATGTAACTGTTTGCCATTCTAAGTTGGCATGTCTTCAGTTAAACACAAAAATCTTTCAAATCAACTTTCTTTAGCCACAATACAATAGAGACCACATTTAAAACTATTTCTGCACAAAATATCAAGATTTAAAACAAATTACCTACCTGATGAATCCTCAAGATTACTTTGAAACAGAATTAAAGAACTGCTACATAAAAGGATGCAATCACGTAAGATTAGTAAAATTTAAAAGTAACTTACTCTTGTAAAAGTACAGAAAACATAAATCAAGTAGGTTATTTGCAAATGGAAGGTATATTCAATTAATTAACAACAAAATGAAATAATTAAATCTCAGAGACATGGGCAATAGTTGTCATATTAAAGATATTTACTCAGTTAAAAAGTTAATGGGTTTTAAGGGCTCAGTTCTTACAAAATTACATCTAAACACACAAACGCATGTGTACCTTTGGAATATGACCATTTTGGCCTAAGAGTTTCATTTCATTTTCCACGCGACAGAGCCAATTAGTATTTGCATCAAATTGCTTCAGCTCCTCCTCCCTCTTTTTCTCCAGGTAGCAGCGACGAGTTTTTAACATTGCAAGTCTATGATCTCGCTTGCAAGTGGCCTGAATAAAACACAATTTATTTAACAGAAAACCTGATTTTTATCTTTGATGTGATATTAATAAGCTAGTATATTTTCTTACAGGTGTTACTGTAGTCAATCAAGTTAGACTATACTTTTATATTCAAATACATTTCCTTTTTGAAGCTTCACAAAAATAGTGTTTATAGGAAAACAGAAAATTGAGTTATAAATCATTTTTATAAAATTACATGTTGAGAATTTATGGCTTTCAGAAATATAATAACCAAATTGTAGACTATAATAGCCCTGTGTGTTCATGTGTGCACTAAAATACTTTCCTTTCAGTATGCTGTATTTGAAAAGTTCATACCAGGTCAGATAAATTCCGTGATCTTATTTAAAATCAAAGCAGATGTATAACCTGCTCTGTCTTTTCTCCAGTTTGAAAGGTGTGAAGAAATAAAGTGATTTATTGATCTTTGTTTGCTAATAAAATGATAGAAAAGAGATCTTATATTGCAGTGCTTATCAGTATCTGATCTCGCCTGTTGAATGGTTCAGGACCTATCATGGATATTCTGAATATTTTTGCAATTTTACTTAGGCACAAACTGAGATTCAAACTAGTCTTTTGTTTTCTTACCCTAAGGAGTCTTAAACACTATCATGGAAACATGGGCCAGAATATCTTGAACTGTCTGGGCTATTTGCCAATAGACACTAAATTCAATAATTATCAGACTTGATGGGTATATCTGAAATAAATCCCCATAGATTAGAACAAGTTTTGGAGGCAGGGTACTAAAAAAAGAAAAATAGCAGGAACTAGATATAAACTTCATCAAAAACCACATCCTCTTTGGGAGATAAATATCTTTTTCTTAATTACTTTTATAAAAGATGTATTATTGACATTTGGAACATACAACCAAAAACATGGTTATCTTCATTAGGATATACATGAGCCTATGAAAGATTTAAGATCAGGAAAGGTAAAGATAGCTATCATGATGCCACAACCAAATCCTAGATATCCATAAAATTTCACTTGACTTTCCTTTCAAGGGAAATATAGGGGTCAGGGAGAAGGGGACGAAGGAAAAATGGTTGTTAGACACTGTCATTCTTGCCAAGGCTTTTGACTATTTATTGTTGTTTCTCTCGTTAATTATATGTCAGTCACTGTTTCTCAAGTTAAGACATTAACGAAAACAAAACAAAACCCCTCAAAAAAAAAAAAATAAAAGGCTGGGTGATTAAAAGGCTAAAACAAAACAAACCGTAACCTATCAAACTGATTAGAATGTTAGGAAGAAAACTGTGACAGAACGCTACAATGCAAGGTTCTCCAAATGTGCTATAGGATTCCTAAGGATCTCAGACACTAAGGTCAAAAACATTTTTACAATACACTAAAAAGTTATTAGCCTTTTGTATTCTTATTCGCTCATATATTTAAGTTTGCTGTAAAATTTTCCAGAGGGTAAATGATACGTAGTATTACAACACTATGTCTAACAAAGATGTAGATATGAGAATACAGTTGATGTAAAAAGTCAGTCATTAAATTTGCAAAAATTTAGAACAATGTCACTCTTCCTCCTATTTGTTTTAGAAAATTAGCTATTTTTCATAAAAATGTTATTTATGTAATCATACAATAAGTTGGTTTTAAATGAATATATAAATGTATTTTTGTAAATCTGTTTTAATTTCTAATATAACAATATTGACAGAGGGAATCCATATAAAGAAAATCTCTTTGAAGTTCTAAATAAATTGGAAAGGGGACCTGAAACTTGAACTTTAGATTCAGTGCTATAACAGAAGGTGGAGGCTGTCATTTCTTGACTTTTTTATGTGATGTGGCAGGTGTGAAAATTTAGGCAAGTCAATCTCAGTGGTTCTTTGAGTCACAATATATGAAAAATGAAGATGAAAATATTGGATCTGCCAGAAGGCAGACAACTAAATTATCTTTATTTTGCTTTAATATTTAAACGAATTATTGTGGGGACTCTTAGAAACTAGGACAGGAAATGATCTGTAGGTCTGATTGCAATAGCATTTAATACAGAAAATCTTAACTAAAAATGCCAAAAGGTCTGTTTTCAACTTTTTACTTCTACATGTCTATCAAGCCGGGTGCTGTGGCTCATGCCTGTAATACTAGCATTTTGGGAGGCTGAGGTGGATAGAATGCTTGAGCTCATGAGTTTGATATCAGCCTGAGCAAGAGCAAAATGCCATCTCTACCAAAAATAGAATAGAAAAACTGAGGCAAGAGGATTGCTTGAGCCCAAGAGTTGGAGGTTGCTGTGAGCTATAATGACACTATGGTACTCTACCAGGGCGACAGCTTGAGACTGGGTCTCAAAAAAAAAAAAAAGCTACCAAATGTATCCTTTATGATGATTCTAGACGAGGACATTTTCCATCAGCTTACTTCTATTGAGCTATTGCTCTGAAATGAATTCCAAAATGTGCATGTGAAACCCTGACATTATAGTGAAATGTTTCCCATTGAGGTTTCAGAAAAGCTTTGTATAGTTAACAAAATCCCCAGAAGACCACAAAAGTCTTAAGAGAGAACAACCTGTAATTCTAAAATTTTTGTTGTTTTTTGAGACAGTTTTACTCTGTTTCCCTGGGTAGAGAGTACCGTGGCATCATCATAGCTTGCAGCAACTTCAAACTCCTGGGCTAAAGTGATCTTGCCTCAGCTTCAAAAGTAGCTGGGAGTCCACCACTAGGCCCAGCTAGTTTTTCTATTATTAGTAGAGATGGGGTCTTGCTCTTGCTCAGGCTGGTCTTGAACTCCTGAGCTCAAGCAACCCACCCACCGCGGCCTCCCAGGGTTCTAGTATAATTCTAAAATTTTAGGTGTTACTAATGCTTTGTGGAAAAGGACTGCTAATACTTTTTCATTAAAAATAATCTTACAGATTATTGAAATGGCCATAAATCTACCCAGGAGCTTCACTTTCATTCTGATTTCAGAGTTCATATTCCAGAACTATTTTATAGGTGAATCAATGTTATGAGATTCTTTTAGCACCTCTGTCAATAAACCTCTTTTGGAAAGGGCCCAAAACTTATAAACATTCCTTGTCTTAGGAAGCAGTTTGGTTAGACTACGGTTTGAAAGTTCTTTGTAAAAACAAAACAAAACAAAACAATTCAAATCAGAGGCATCCAACCTACGACCCACAGGCTGCTTATAGATTATTTGAGGACTGTTTTGCCTATCTGTATCTCATAGAGTATGCCAGGACATTTTCATTACTTTTTGTTAGTGTTATTGTATTTAACATGTGGCCCAAGACAACTCTCATACTTTTCAATGTATGGCAGAAAAGGAAAAAGGCTGGACACCCCTGCAAGATGTTTTCCTATTTTTCTCCAATGGCTTTAATCAATATTCGTTTTTCATCTCCATTGTTTACCTATTCTCATAAGAACAGCTATAAAACCTGGGACTATGTGGCCTCAAATGAACACAAGTAGGAGACTATAAAAGGCAACTAAGTTTGAAAAAAGGTTAGGATACTGAGTAAAAGAATAAAGATGGAAACAGAAAAACAAGAAAAAGAAACCAGTCAAACTCATTCCACTACTCTACTATCATCCTAGACACCCACATTCAAAATTCACTGGGGAAATTAAGACAGAGTAAAATAACAATCATCGAAATTAGTTTGAGGAATCAAATAGACCAAGCTTATTAACTGTACTAAATTAATAATATTCAAATTTTTTAAAAAGGGTACTGTCATTCTAAACTCTGGTAATGCTTTGAAGACTGCTTTCAGCTACAAAAAATAAGATTTTAATGTTGGCAACCAACATTTTTACAATCTGTCTCACTATTCTATCTTTCTTATTTATTGTCAGTAATTCCCAATATAACAAATAGGTCTTATTTATATAATGTGCCAATACTAATCCATCCACAGTGGTTAGCTCTGGCTACTTGCAGATTCAGTGAAAGTGTACGGTGATTGATCGATGATATCTGCTATAGATAAGGGAGTGGGAATTGGTAGGGAATTTTGAATGATATTGTCCTATATCATATTGTCCTACAAATAATGCTCTGCTCTGGTCAAACTGATATCCTATCTTAACTACATTGTATTTGTTTGCAGTACTCCCATTGACATTCTCATGCAAGGTTCAGTACACATTTCATCTTTCCAGCAAGAAGCCTTTTGTAATCACAACAGGAAGGCACTGTTTTCTCTTCTGAATAGTTATAGCATTTATAGTATAGCAACGTGTTTAAGAGTGCAAACTCTGAAGGCAGACAGCTGAAGTTTAATAATGGTTCTGCCACATTATTAGCTAATAACTCCATTCAAATGACTTGAATTTTCAATGCCTCCATTCCTCACAAATGGTAATACTATTGGATCTATCTCAGAGGCCTGAAATAGTAATCTCAGAAATATTATCTACGCAAAGAATCTTGAAAAAATGTCTAATACATAGTATTCAATAATATTACCTGTTTTTATTACTAGTACTTACATGATAATCATACAGTGTGCTGTAATTTTTATTATTTTATTGCTCCAACTAAAATGTAAATAATCGAAAGGCATATGCCATCTCATACTTTTCTTTACCTCTACTGTGTCTAGCACAAGCCTTTACATATAAACTAAACTGTTCAGTAAGAGTTTAAATGTTGAGATACTAAGCCAGTATCAGCTTCCCAGGACTACATTTCTTGTCTTTTGTCAAAAAGTAAGTTAGGTAACTGTACGTTAAAAAAATTGACAGGTATTTACCGGTTATCTACATAAAATTGAAAAGAATTATTATTTCCATAGAAAACTATAAGAAGGGCTAATAATTACAATAAAATGTATAATTATTATAATATATGAAGACTTGACTATTAATTAAGTTCATGAACTCATCCTAGAAGAAGGGTTACATACCTCACTGCTGAATATCATTATGCTCACATTCAAATTACTCCCCTTGGAAGGTATGCACCCATGCCAGTGCCTCATTTACTCCTCAAAGCACATCTGGAACTCTTTTAGAATGACCATCAGGACTGTCATTGTACCGGGCTGACAATTAAGTTTGTGAACTTGCCACCATGTGCTTTCAATGGCAGCACTGTACAAACTCAGTAAGGTTTCAGGATGCTGGCAAATCAGTGTCTCATAGCTGTGTTCAGGTCAACATGTGGCAGTATCTTGCTGAGTAGAATGTATCATTGTTGCATGTTTTTGTGTGCCATACAATGACAGCTTTGATGGCCATTACCAAAAAAGAGTTCTAAAATTATTTTGAAGGGTGGGCTAAGGTAGGCACTGACATTGGTGCATAGTTTTCCAAGGGGGTTAATTAGAAGATGATCACAGTGAAATTCAGTGAGGTATGTAGCACTTTTTCTAGGATGAATTTGCAAACTTAATTGTCAGACCATGCATAAGATGGTAGTATTTGAAAAATTCATAAGCACATGAAAGGGGTTCACAACAATAAATTGATAAATTAATCCTATGAGATATCCTGTTAGTTGGAAGCCACTAACATTTATCAAAAAATACTGGTAACAATTTTGCATTTCAAGAAGGTTAAAGTACAAACATAGCAGGAAAAAATAAAATCAAAGATCTAAATTTAGTTTCTTTTCTGCCTTAAGAGAATGTAACATTTTAGATGCATCATGAAAAACAAAATTAAGAAGAAATTTTCAATAATATATAACGAATAAAAAACAATTGGTAGGTAGTAATCTTGATAGTATAATTTAATAGCTACTGATAAAGTGGTATCAATGATACATTAGTAAATGCTTTATAATTTTTAGTATATTATCTTTCCCATTTTATAAGCTATAAAAATGAAATGGCAGTTTTTTAAGTGCTCTAAGATTTGATGGTTCTTGAACATTAAGAAATAAAACATTTTTAAACAATAGTTAATTCTGTGAAGGTGGGAAAAAAAAGACATGTTTAAGGTGGAAATCTTAGAGGACTAAGTACTTACTTATAAGATAAAGTTTTAAAATGAGTAAAATACAAATACATCCTATGTATGTATCACCTGTGCAATTACATTACATAAAATAGATGCAACAATTAAATTAAATCAGTAAACATCAAAGTTGTGAGGAATAATTATCCAATATTTTCCAAATGCTTATTCTTAGGAATCTTTGGAGATCTGTATCTCCACATGTCTAAGTATATATTTATTTTATACCGCTCAGAACTCAAACTTCTTCAATTAGCATCTAACTGGCCCTTGAAAATATTAGCCGTAAGTTTTTGCATATTGCCCTTTCTCCTTAAATATCTTCTGGAATGAATATTAGATAAATACATTCATAATTTTTTCTTATTACATTTTGTTCATATAGGTTATCTCTATGCTGCATTTGGTACAATTTTCTCAAATCTATCTCCCAGTTCCTTAATTCCCTCTTAACCTGTCACCTAACATGCAAAAAAAGTATAGGGATAAGAGCATAGGCTTTATATATTTTTTTATTAAATCATAAATGTGTATACTGATGCATTTATGGGGTTCAGTGTAATGATTTGATATACAATGTGAAATGCTTACATTGAACTGATTAACACATCCATCACTTAGTTTAAACTTATTTGCTGTGGTAAGACAATTATACTCTTTTTTGAAATGTACCATTGCATTATGCACATTAGGTGAGGTCCCCCCAGATACCCTCCCTCCTCCTGGCCTTTTCATCCCCTCCCAAGAGCACAGGCTTTAAAAATAGCTTGCCTGAGTTTAAACCATAGCTCAGCCACTTATGAGCTATGGGATCTTGGGCAAAATGACTTACTTGTGCTTTTGATTTTCTTGATTATGAGGATAATATTATGAAATATCTTTTAAGTTTTTCTGAGAATTAAATTATATCTATAAAGTGAGTTTTAAATAGAAGTTTCATGTATTTTTCCTTATATCTAGATGTACTTTTCCTGGTGTCTTAAACTTTGGTTTCTTTATCATTCATTCTTCTACAACTTTGTTCATTTTATAGTTTTTACCAGATTGCTTTAGAATCTTAATTTTTTAGGGGTTCTGTCTAATTTGCTAAGTCTACTGATTCTTGTCAGGGAGGATTATTTCTCCATGGGTTGTATAATTTCAGACTATGAGTTCACTAGTGGCTAGAATTGAGTGTCTTTTTCTCTAGCCTGGGTTTGCATTGCTTCTGCCACTTTTTCTAGTGGTTTCACGCCTTTGATTCTATTTAGTATATTAATTTCTCAACTTTAGGTGTTTTCCAATCAAAATACATGAGTTGTAATAATTTAAACTTCAATCATTGTGAAAAGTATACCTGTGGGGACAGTCTTAAGTGAGACAATTGGTGTTAGTTGGAAAGATTTTTCTTTTCTAGTATACCTCAAGCATGAAAAATACAGACCTTGGAATTTCCTGACTTTATAAGAAGCTCTCATTTCTAACTTACTGTTTCCCTTGTGTTTCTTGCTCGAATAATGGCGTACATCAAAAACAGATGTGGGAGTGGTCTGTGTGTATGGAGGCAACAGGGCCAGTACACTATTGTATTTGAAAACAATAATAAAACTGATTAAAACTTGGCCTGCTCTGTATCAGGACCACACACTAGCACACCTAATAATATTACTGAGAAAATTCTTCCCTGAAAAAAAAAATTCTGATTGGTTTAAGTTGAAGACCATTGCCTACATCTGGGATAGACTGTTCCTACTATGCTATCTTTGGTAAATACTCTCCGTGATTGTATGAACTTCAAGTTAAGATTCCATATACCATCAGTAAAATAACAGTTGAAATGAAAATTTTTTTGTGGGGGAGGTTCATTTTGTTTCTTACACCCAGGAATTTAAATTTCTTTCTTGTACATTTAATTATGCCTTTAAAACAATGTTTGTTACATTTTCTCCAGTATTTCCAGGTGTTTGTAGAGAATAAGTAACCCTGCTTATTAGATTTCTAGAATTAAAAGTCCCATGTTTTTGAAACTGAATTATACAATTGTTAAATACCTTTTCTACTCTGTCTTCAGAACACATCATTTCTATTTGTTTATGGCACTGTTGTTGATAGAATGATTTAAGTTCATTTTCTTTAAGTAACATTTCTAGCTTCAGATATTCTTGTCTGATTTCTTCTCGATTCTGGAACAAGCAGTTCAGAATTTCTTGAAATCTATCAAAAATAGAATATGTTATAGAATCTCAGTAATTTTGTGATAAATCATACAAAGTTTACTTAAAGAATATAAGTAAAATTACACAAAATTATATTCAATGATAAACAGCAAGTAGGTTGAACATTTTCTACTATAAAAATGCATTGAAAAAGTTATTAACTTTATTTCTACTACTTAGGTTTTTCTCTCTCAAGGAAGATATTATGGAAAATATAGGCATTATAAGCCCCCTGGTATTTGTAATATACTGAATTTTGTCTATGTTTACATTTGGTATGTTATTAAATTATTTAGCAAAAATAAAATATTTTATATTTATATGAAAAGGACAATAACCTGTACCCGCACTATCTCATTTACAAGGCCACAGCACAGCATTATGTGCTGTTTTGGTGTTGGCTCATTGTGAGGAAATGAACAGTAGGAGGCATAATCATATGGTTCCTCCATAACCCCCTAGGGAAAGTGAGAGAGCCAGGTTTTAGCTTCAGAATTTGTTATAATGAAAACACACCATACGGTTAGGTACCCCCTACAGCCTGGCTAGAAGTCAACTGACACTGTCAGGACCCAAAATGTCCAAGTTTAAAATGTGGTAAACCATAGAAGAGCTGTTACAGTGTGCTTACTCCAAAGGGAAGCATAGCTCTAGAAAATCCAAGTTGAGGACTTGATTCAGATCTCCAAATGCACAAAGACATCAAGCTTATTAAATTCTACAAAAACTCTGGATGGAACCTACAATCCTGCATGCTTTGGAGCCAGCAGAACATTGGTCCCAGTGATAGTTTCACTTTATAAAAATATATATGCATTTTTAAGTTACAGATCTGCTTTGAGCTACAATAACAGTATAAACAGTCACAAATAGGCAAAAATCTCAAAGAAAAGTCAACTGTGAAAAATAAAATAAAATCAAGCATATGCATTTAAAAATAAATGTTCTTTGGCCAGAAATTTAAGATATATTTGTAAGGACTGGTGTTAAAAACACTGCCAATTTACGTCAGTAGCTCTTAATGAAACTCTGTTGGCAATGAATACAAGCCACAATACATTGACTTTACTGTAGTTTTTGTCCAAGTAATAAATATTTCATAGGAAATATGCACAAACATTGCAATTTCATTGTATTATGTTACACCAACGCTAATGCCAGTAAATGAATTGATAAGTTATCTTTAGGTTATACCCAAAGATAATTTTTTAGTTTTCTGTAACTTTTTATCAAGGACAAAGATAAATATTTATCAATTTTGTGGTCCAGACTTATTTTAGTTTGTGGTATTTACTGATTAGGATAGGAGGAAGGGAATAGGTATCAAAGGTCTCTAGAGAGCTACTTTTCATAAAAGTATTATTTTAAAACAGAAAGAGTCCTAAAAAAATGTTCAAATGGAAAAAAAAAAAACCTACACCAATATTTTAAGATGATACATAATGAATATTAAGTGCTATACTATTTTCTTGCCATAGTCCCTTAATTTTCAAGAAACTTCCATTAAGAAAGAGATAATTTGGTTGTATGGGAACAACTCCCATGTTTGACCAACAAAATGAAAACAACAATAATAATTTAGGAGAATTAAAGCTGTCTTTGATAAGACTAAATAACAAGGCATCACCTCTCACTTTTACTTAAGACATTTTTTAAAAGACGCTGAAAAATTGGTGGGAAATAATTAGAAACACTGTAAGACTAATAAAATATAACAACAATTTTATCTTGAATTGTACTGTTAGAATTAAGAGAAAATAAACATATCAGAAAATCTCCAGTGTAAACTGAGCTCTTTCCTTATAATAACATATAGATCAACCGTATGCTGTATGAAAAACAGATTCATTGACGTTGAATCAGTAATTACTTCTTATAATTGTAAAGTAGCATATATGTGAACTGACAACTTAAGACTTGAAAGATGTGATAGTTCACGCCATTATCACAAATGATCAAACACTATTTCCCTTAATATTATTTCAAAGGATTGTTGTACTGATCAGATAAAATATGGGAATAAAAATCATCAAAAAGTACAAGGCCACATATAAAAATAAACGAGAAGTAGTTATCTGAGCATGTGGGTAAATTAAGGCAGAACAAAATTATTATTTTTTTCCAAATTAGGGATTTTTCATGTAAAACATGCAATTTAAATAAGTTGTAGCTGAATCTAGGTGAAAGCTACCGCAGACTAGAGGACTCCTGTTTTCCTTTTAGGTACCAAAACACTTTTAACAAATTCTAGAGCTCCAAAACAGTGAAATACTCATTGCTTTAAGCTGGAGTTGGTTTCTTATATTAGTAACAGACATAATTGGCTCTGAAGAATGTCAAATATGCTTAACTTTACTTAACTTTAATCAAAGTTGAACAGATTCCTTTACTATAGGGATTCTCCAAGGCTTTAATATGCTAATGTACTTGGTTTCCTAAAGCATGGACTAATTCCCAAACTTGTTAGATCTAGGAATTCCTTACTGTTTTCCTAGAACTATTCAAGATTAATGTATCTTAATCCAGTACTTGCTTTATTGTGATATTCACCTTACGGCAATGGTTTAAACCTAATCTGCATTATCTCCAAATTATGACAGTGTATATCTATATTTATTTATACATCATTATAACAAATGATAATTAACATAAAATATTTGACTAGATTTTTAAAGCAATAAATTCCTCAAAATAAGATCTTAATGTCATTTTTACCTTTCTATTTCTTTTTCCTGTGGGTTTGAAATCATTACGTTTGCTTTGTCATTTTCATTAGGAAAGGCTTTCTGTTCTTCATAGGCTTTTAGTTTTTCCTTCAGCAATAAAATCTAGTGGAGATAAAACACAAGTTAAAATACAAAAGCAGCTATTTGCCTTCATTTTACATGGCCCCAGCAAAATTCCAGCTGTGAAAAATAACTGAATTAATCAGATTTCACGGAATATGAAAACACAGTAAATTTTTGGACAATGAAGATTATGATATCCTATAAATGAGAAACTAAGGGAGAGTAGTATAAAAATGTAAACAAGAAACATACCTCGGCCTTCTGCTCATTACATATCTTTACATACTGAGTTATATGATTGTCGAGGTTAAGAACATTGCTCTTCAACTGTTGAAAGATAGAAATTATAATTGTATATATGGAGATAATTACATATGAATTATTATGATGATAATCACATTATGAATCATACATGAACAAAATGGCATGATATCTTTATTAATTCAGTTCCATGAATTCAGAATTTGTCACAGTTATGATTATAAGACTATGATAATTATGTTCAGGTTTAAAATATTTAAAATCTATAAGAACATTTGCTGAATGCTTTAGTAACATAAATGAAATTATAAATTACCTCAGAAAAAATACTTTTTTTTTGAGACAGAGCCTCAAGCTATCCCCCTGGGTAGAGTGCCATGGCATCACGCTCACAGCAACCTCCAACTCCTGGGTTCAAGCGAGTCTCCTGCCTCAGCCTCCCAAGTAGCTGGGACTACAGGCGCCTGCCACAACGCCTGGCCATTTTTTGGTTGCAGCCATCATTGTTGTTTGGTGGGCCCGGGCTGGGGATTTGAACCCGCCACCTTGGGTGTACGTGGCTGGCGCCTTAGCGGCTTGAGCCACAGGCGCTGAGCCAGAAAAAATACTTTTAAGCATTAATTCACAATATAGTAAAAATTCTGTTTTCTGTTTCCTCTAACTTTTAAGAAATTCAGAAATAATTTTATGTTCTATCCATTCATGAGTTCAACTACTTTTTACGGAGTTCTTATTACATTTTACCTTTTTAAATAATAATGTATAAGATATACATTAAAGACTAACTCACAAATGACTCAAAAGAAATCACTATTTGTATACTGGTCCCTCGGTATATATGGAATGGCAGAGAGAACATTAAACATCTAACTTTAAATACATGATTATCAAAGGTCCTGCTCATCTCTCACCTACCTAATTTAGGATAACTCTCTGAGCCTTGGTTTACTTGGGTTACTCAGCTGTAAAATAGAACTAAAAGTACTTTCCTCAATGGGTTTGTTAGGAATTACATGAAAAACAAGTGTGAAAAACCCACATAAAAGTATATATGAATAGTTCTCTGGAGAAGACAATAACCTGCTCATCTTCAGGTACTTAATGGAAGTAGCAGAGGGGAAAGGGAGAAGAGGAAGAGACATCACATCACTTTAACTTTAGGTTTCTTCAAACCCTAAGATGTTAAAATTTCAAACATGCATCATGTGTTTAAAGTGCTGTAAACTTCTGGCAAAAATGCTGACTTAACCAATAATTATTAATGTTATTTCTAGAGATACATGCAGATTGATATAGAAACATCAAGAATATGGAAATAGGGTGTTCTTACTGAATTGGCAAGGGGTGGAGGTGTTTGGCACACATTTTGTGTGTGGGACATAATGACAAGAGGGACTCTACCTAATAAAATCAAATATTTTGACCTGGTTCTTTGTACCCTGACATTAACCTGAAATAAATTTACTTTAGAAAAAATAAAAAAAAAAGCATATGGAAACAAATTATTTAGAAAAGACTATTCACTTCATAAACTGGGGTACATATCACAACTTTACACGTAAGTAAATGAGGCTTGGAAAGAATAACTCACACATCAAGATTTTCATGTTGAAAAGTGTTGGTGCTCACCTAAGCAGAGAACCTATTTAAACATTCAACTGTTCAATTAACTAGATTACCAAAGACATTTCTAACCTCTAGCTGCCTAACTTAGTAGAAATACAACCTTAATTAACAATTTCATTAGAATTATAAGAATCATATGCACCTAACACCTTAACAAGGGAAGAATAGACACACTTACAGATGATTTAATGTCCTTCGCGCGGTTAGCATACTTAAGAGTATTATATGTGTCATCGTAGAATATAGAGGAAGGACTAACAGCAGCTATCATTATAGTTTGACAGTTTCCTCCAAGAGAATCCTTTAACAAGCGAGTAAGCTTACTATTTCTGTAAGGAATATGCTGATTCTTTCTCTGAAAGAACAAAAAAAGAATTCTTATGTCATTTTCCACATTTAAATGCAAACCTGCTACCACTTCACTATAAGAATTACAACTTTGCCCAGACTTATGATATAATTGGTGATTGAAATAATATTATAGAATTAGTCAGTGAATAATCCTATAAAACAAATATCCTATTTAAAAATTACCTCCATCTCAATATGTACGAACTTTAGTTTATAATAAATAATGTCTCAATATTGGTTTATTAGTTGTGACATAGGCACCATATTAATGTGAAAAATTACCAATAGGGGAAACTAAGTATGGGGTATATTTAATGAAATCTTTCTGTATTACTTTAGTAACATTCCTATAAATCTAAAACTACTTGAAAATGTCTATTTAAAAATATCTATTTAAAAATATTTCCATTA
Organism: Otolemur garnettii; assembly: GCF_000181295.1. NCBI lineage: Eukaryota > Metazoa > Chordata > Mammalia > Primates > Galagidae > Otolemur > Otolemur garnettii. The sequence continues at coordinate 55,430,472 of NW_003852396.1, forward strand.
ATTTAAAAAAGTAAAAAAGTAAACAAATATATACCTTATGCAAATATTCTGTAGTAGTAATAATTCTGCATGGCATAGAATTTGTTCTCTCCTTAACTATCTCACATGGATATGAAAAAAATTGTAGTTACAATGTTACAGATAATTCATCTAAAAATACCAAGCGTTTTAAAAGAATTTAATTTTTCAAGATTTTCTTTTACTTAAAGATGTATCTGACTTTAAAGTAACAAACAAATTTTCTAAGAAGTTCAACTTTTATACAAAAACAGATTCACTTTAATGGTAAGTGGAAAGCAACTTTGTGTTGTCCAGTGTTTATCTTTTATGTTATAGAAGATAAAATTGAAGCTAAGCAAAAGGTTGAATGACTTGCCTCGGGTCACATCGCTGCTAATTCACAGAGCTAGAAATAGGTCCTAGGTCCCCTCAGCTCTTTGTAGCAATGAGCTTTCCACCATGGCAGTCTTTCTCAAATAGCATGGAATGTGCACTGTTGGTGCTACTTGAAATGATTTTACATGTATAAGATATTCATTAAATACTGACTCACATATGACTCAATAGAAACCATTATTAAAATATTAAGTATTAGTATACATGGCAAAAATTCTATGAATGACTGAAGTTTACAAAAGCAGTCTCTATATCATGCTGTCTGCCTATACATTTGAGATTTTAACTTAGATTGCAAAAGACATCTTGCTTTTGCAATCTTCAAGTGATTTCAGTTAGTATCATTTTTGAAAAAGATTTTCCCCACTCATTTTAATAAACTTTATTCTAAATTAAAAGCTAACATTTTGAACTAGCTTAACAGTCATTTTCCTAAACCTTCTGACAGGTTTAGGTCAAAGGTGAAACCTTTTGACCGGTTAAAATTGGTTTAACTTCAATTACCATATTAACATTTTTTAAAAAGTCATTTTTACAAATATATGATTTTCAAATACGCTGTGTGCTGTATAGGTACTTCTGGCATATGGTACAAGTAAAACATTTTTTTTTCTTTTCCCAGTGTTTGGCCGGGGCTGGGTTTGAACCCACCACCTCCGGCATATGGGGCCAGTGTCCTACTCCTTTGAGCCACAGGTGCTGCCCTAAGTAAAACATTTTTTAAATGTTTCCAAAGCACCTAGGAAAAATTATACTATTAGGTGATTTCATTACATTTTATATCTTAAAACTCTCCTTAAAAAAAAAACTCTTTAATAATTAACCCAATTTTATAATGTATAAAATACTAACCTGAACAGAATTTAGTTTTTCAAAAACATGTTTTTTTGTCTTCATGCCAATTCAATTATTATGCTTGCTGTGTAGTGATCATTAAATGGTCACGTTAAAAACCAAGTTCAAAACATGTGATGAAAATGCATCATATATTATTTAACCAATTCTTATTATAAAATTGGAAATTAAAAAACAAAAATCACAGTTTTATTTAAAAGACTAGGCTCTCTGAGGTCTTTGATCTGAATATAAACATTATTAATATACTCCTAAAATTTTTAATAACAAAATTATATTAAACAGTATCTTTCTAGGAAGTATATATTTCAATATTTCAAAATATTTAACAAATGATTACAAAATACAATACCTACCTTTGTATCTGCTAATGCATTGATGACATTTCCGAGCGCTAAAAGTGATCTATTAATATTTGTGCCTTCTACAAACCGGGTCCCCTTAGCACTAGTACTACTGGCACGTTCAGACCCTGCCAGGTCAATGAGTGACATCTTGGCAATATGGACATTTTGATTGATACTTGCTGTTTTGTCTTGTTGTCGCAAATAAATCTTTTTGAAATTACAGAATAGGAAAAAAAGAGATAAGATTTAAGATAATTAAAAGAGAAACACATCTTATTTTTAAAAGAATAAAATCCAAAATTATTTTCATTTAAAAAGCCAACTAAATAAGGTATAATCTAACTGATATTTAAGAGTACTGGAAATAATCACCAAAGCTGAAAAAAGCTAAAAATAAAAAGACTTTCTATATATGTACCAGAGGAAAAATAACTCTTGATCTAATAGGTGAAAATAACTGCTATTTGTATTCTCATACTCCTTGACCTAGAACATGGAATTATTAACAGAGATGATGATGGAGGGCACAGATCCTAAAGAAACTGTGTTCTTAAGAGAAAATCAAAGATAGTGGTCAAAATGCTTTGCATAGCTCCAGAAATTGCCCCTTAAGAAAAGCTGAATTTGAATCTTGACCCACACTGAAAAGTAAATGTATTCTAATCCTCTGAACTCTTTTATGTTCTTATTAATTAAGAAAATATTATATATAAAAATGGCATTATTAGGACACATCACTTAACAAGTACTTCTGGGAAATATGTATATATGTGATTTTGTTGTTGTGTGAAGATTACAAATCTAGCACAGGAGAAAAGGATCCAGTCAAGAGATTGTGTAAACAGAATGGATGTCAGTGTAATATGGCATGACATTTTTACATTTTCCTTTTTTATAAGTGGAGTATGCTTTCAAGTAATGATAAAAAGTACAAGATGTACATAATATAACATAATCATTGATTATAAACTATTATTTACTATACATAATTGTATGTGCTATATACTTTTGTATAATTGACAGTGCAGGTTTGTTTATACCAGCATCACCACAAACATGTCAACAATGCATGTACCATGACATTTCAACTACGTTTCAACTACAATGTCACTAGGTGATAGCAATTTTTCATCACCATTACAGTCTTATGGAACTACCAGCGTATCTGATTGAAATGTTAAGTGGCACATGACCACATAATAAAGTATTATGCATCATTTTCAATTCCCTAGTAAAGCATAATTTATTCAAATAATTAAAGCTACTCTGTAGCAGTAGCTTTAATTTATCTGTAATTTATCTGACATAAATTACATGGCAGACTTAAAAGAGATGAAGAAGGAAAGCTGTTACTCCATTACAAACCCCCTTTATTAAATTCTCTTATTAATCAGAATTTAAGACATTTCAGGAAAATCTCAGTGTTACAGGTAACATTACTCTCAATACAAGTGACACACAAAGAATCAGTGATAAGAGAGAAGAGATTAATAAAAGTTTTCTTGACTTGAGATTATCAGAATGGCATGATTACATCTGATATGAATTCATACAACTATAACAATTTTTTTCTTTTATAATGAATTTCACATAGCACATTTCAAATGAAGCTTTATATTATCATTTGGATATTAACAAAACTAGAACTATAAGAAATAATAGTTAACTGCCTACGTTTAGCTCTTTCTGGAATTATATTCCTAAAAATACTATGTCAGCTGTAATATATTTTGTTTGTATTACTAAAAATGCTGTGTCAATTATGACATACTACCATGGTCCTTATGGAGCAATCCTTAAAAAGTGAATTGTTATCTTCCCAAATTATTAGTTCTATATATCTATAGCTATGGAGAGAATTCTTACTCAAAATATAAAATTAACTATTGGAAAAACTAAATTTTTTTGCCAAAAAACTAAACAAAACAAAACTCTATCATGAACACTTTGCCTTCCTTTATGTTTACAAAAGGGGACATTTTTATTTTTTATTTACATTATCTCTATTTTAAATATTCTTGGTGACAGCATCTTCTCAAAACTGTAAAGGAAGTAGTGAGAAGTAGAGCAGCAGTCTTACAGATAAAGAATTTTTTTCTTTATGTATAAAAATTACCAGCCATGAATTTGGCTTAATTTATTTAAAATTTAATTTTAAGAGTGATAATCTACTGGTCTGCTACCTGGAAAACAGCATGAGAACGAGAAGATGCAGCATTCATATCAGTGGGATGTTGTGTTCTGTTTTTGTTTCCATTATCCAGTAACTGTAAAATTTCTTCTGAAGATTTGGGCTGAAGAAGTTTAAGCGAGAGAAAAATACACAAATTAGCAATCTATCTTTAAATTTTTCAATAAACTTTCAACAAAGGAGAAGGCTTTTTTTTCTTAGCATTAACTTCACTCATGTAATTCTTGTGTTTAGACATTTATACTTTACTATTAATATATTTGACATGTATCCTTGCAATATGCACAGTAGATGAGGTCCCACCAATTACCCTCCCTCCACCTGGCCACCTCCTCCCCACCCCTCACCCTCCTTTTCTCTCCTTCTATCTGGGCTATAATTGTGTTATATCTTTCATATGAAAGTGTGGGTGATTATATATTGATTTCTTAATAGTATTGAGTACATAGGGTATTTTTTTTTCCATTCTTGAGATACTTTACTAAGAAGAATATGATCCAGCTCTAACCATATAAACACATAAGAGGTAAAGTCTCTTTTTTTATGTCTGCATTATACTTTATGGTATATGTATACCAAAATTTGTTAATCTTTTAAAGGTAAAAGAAGATGTACAAAAATGTTTTGTATATATTCAGTCTTTTAAAGGTAAAAGAAGATGTACAAAAATGTTTTGTATATATTCAGTCTTATTAAATATTGACTGTGTATATCATCTGCTTGGTACTTGGGTGTTAGATAAGGAACAAAAGATAAAATTTAGTCTGAAGATAAACCCTGATCATTTAAATCTGTACTTCATTAGGTTCCCCCCACCCCACAGGATAAAAAGTAAGTAAGTAGGTAAAGAAAGTGACAAAATAATCACACTTGCTATTCTAAGGAAAAAGATGTCTATAAACATACCTGGTGTAAAGAAAGTCCCTGAACGACCACCCCTTTTCTGGCATCTTCCCGGACAGCAAGTGGCCCTGAATTTACTAAGAGGTCACGAATCTGTTCGTTATATATCTTAAAATAAAAAGAACTTCTTTATTATTTATAAAAACAACAGTGATTTCCCCACACATACATTGCTGATTTAAGGTTATTTTTATTTTTATTTTTGAGACAGAGACTCAGCTGTCCCCCTGGGTAGAGTGCCATGGCTTCACTGCTCACAGCAACCTCCAACTCCTGGGCTCAAGCGAGTCGCCTGCCTCTGCCTCCCAAGTAGCTGGGACCACGGG
>NW_003852396.1:55436364-55437472 GCF_000181295.1 Otolemur garnettii
CCCAAGAGTTTGAGGTTGCTGTGAGCTGTGATGCTTTGGCACTCTACTGAAGGCGACAAAAGTGAGATTCTGTCTCCAAAAAAAAAAAAAAAAAAGAAATAAAATAAAAAATAAATAAAAATAAAGGTACAAAATTTGCTACCCACCAACAGAAAGATAATTAGAACTATTACTGATAAGACTTAAGAAAAAAAATATAAGATTAAGTCTTTAAAAAATTTTTTGTTATTTCCTTCCTTGTTTGCCAAAAAGGTAATTCATTGTTGGTACAACTTTCTATAACAAATATTTTATTAAAATGTAATAAACTGATACTATGAAAAGTGTTTTTAGATTTCTATATTTATTTATTTATTTATTGTTTTTGAGGCAGAGTGCCGTGGCATCACAGCTCATAGCAACCCGAAACCCTAGGGCTTAAGCGATTCTTTTGCCTCTGCCTCCCAAGTAGCTGAGACTACCGGCAGCCGCCACAAGGCCTGGCTGTTCTGTTGCAGTTGCCATTGTTGATTTTTGCTGGTCCAGGCTGGGTTTGAACCCGCCAGCCTCAGTGTATATGTGGCTGGTGCCCTGCCCACTGAGCTATGGGCGCTGACCTAGATTTTTATTTTTTGAGACAGTCTTGTTCTGTTGCCAGAGGGCAGTGGTGTCTCAGTGTAACCTCCAACTCTTCAACTCCTAGGCTCAAGCCATTCTCCTGCCTCAGCCTCCCAGTCAATTTTATATTCTGATGAGCAGCAGTCACTTTTCTGTTACTACCCTTTCCTCTCTTTAATTATACCAAACAATTAGAATGATTACTCTCAAGCTGGTCAGTGCATGAAGACTAACCTGAGAACTTTTAAAAAGCACAGATGCCTTAGTCATATGCTATACCAGGTGTCCTCAAACTTTTTAAACAGGGGGCCAGATCACTGTCCCTCAGACTGTTGGAGGGCCGGACTGTGGGCCCCAGAACCAGTTGGCTGCTAAGTAGGACAGGTAGCGGCGGCAAAACGGGCCAGATAAATGTCTTAGGCTGGCTGCATGTGGCCCGCAGGTCGTAGTTTGAAGATGCCCGCACCTATATCTATTAAATTAAAATATCCAAGGATTAAGGTCTAGGTCT
>NW_003852396.1:55437492-55441380 GCF_000181295.1 Otolemur garnettii
CTGCCAGCCCAGATAAGGACTGTGTCTCCCTCACTCTCCGTCCTCCTTTTTCTTTTCAGGTTCCTTTTTCTTCTTGGCACTTATTTACCATTTGCATTTGTAGTAGCTTTTTTTTTTTTTTTTTTGCAGTTTTTGGCTGGGGCTGAGTTTGAAGCCGCCACCTCCAGCATATGAGGCTTGCACCCTACTCCTTTGAACGACAGGTGCTGCCCAGCATATCTAGTTTTAAAATGTTCCATAGGCAATTCTGACATGTAAGCTGAGTGGAAAATCCTATTAGATACTGCATTATCATTAATAAAATGAAAGCAGATTAAAAGAAAAAAATCAATAAAAATTATGAAAATAACCAAACTGCAAAATTCTCCCAGTTATAAAAGTACCTAAGGAAAAAATAATGGATGCTGCCACCCTTTTTTCCTGAGTTGAGAATAATTGTTTGTATTATTTCATAGTGGAAAATGAGTTTTACTTCTCTTTTATCTCTCAGTTCCAATGAGGGAATTTTTAGCAATATATATGATTTTAATCAATCCTTAGAGAAAACTCTCTTAATAGGGACAAAAGTACAAGAAATGAATAGGCAGTAAAATCAGGGTTTTAGGTTTCTGCACTGGTTTCTGAAACATTACCTGAATGCAAAGTTAGAGTGCGTGCCACTTACCTTGTGTCAAATGCCAGCTATTATTAAGAGGGTAGGATGTTTCAAAGAATGATGAGGTAAGTCAAAAGGACACAAGAGGCTGCAAGAAGGTGCCAATCTTGCACAATATACAACAAATGAATTACAGAAAGGAATTATAATCCATTCAATAAAGTAAAAATGTATTAATCCATTTTTACATAATACAGGAAAGGGAAAGCTCTTCCTTACAGTAGAAAGTCAATAAATAAATGTAGGTAAAGTGATGGAATTTAAAAATCACGATCATCTACCATCATAATAACTAATATAGACATGAATCTTTAGTGGATGCTAATATGAATTACATGAAAGTTTGAGGAGTAAATATTGTCTTCCTACAAGGTTCTCAACTAATTATAAAAACCAAAATAGTATCTTTAAAGTGGAAAGGACTTGTAGACACCAGAAAAAAAAAAAAATTGATCAACGTTAACATTGCCAGAAATGGGGCAAACCAGAAGCATAAACCTCTTGATATGATGCAGCAAGAATTCAGTATCACTTCTATGGTGTTCCTGCCACTGCAAAACCTGAATCTAATTATGACAAACCCAAATGGAGAACTTTATGAGAAACATATAAAAACTGCAGATTAAGATGACTTGAGAGATATCACAACTAAATTCAATTTGTGATCTTAGATTTCCATTTTTAATAAAGGGAATTAAGGAAATAATTAGCAAACTTTCATTAAGGTCTGTAAATTACATAGTAATATTGTATTATTGCTAACTTCTTGGTTTTGATAACTATTCATTGGTTATTTGAAAGTTTCCTATTTTTACAAGTCTGTAACTTAGCTCTGAAAAAAGACATACACACACACACACACAGAGGAAGAAAGCAAATATAGTAAAATGTTAATGTAAGATCTAGGCGAAGGGTGACTATAAGTTCTTTGTACTATTCTCATAACTTCCTTTAAGTATGAAATTATGCCAAAATAAAAAACTTAACAGAAATACTGTAAGATACATAATACTCAAAATCAGAAATTTTAACAATTTTATCTATTCATGAGAAAATACCTATATAATAAAATAACGTGAATCCATGTAACTTAAAGATTTCTCAAAACTACTGATTAATCTAAAGAATGATACTGCCAACTTACTTCCAGATAAGAAACTGCTGTACTGCATACTTTATCTTCTTTAATGTCATCCATGCATTTGTAAAGGTCTACCATTGTTAGGTACATCACTCCAGGTTCAGTAGATGATCCTAGCATTGTGTGGGTCTTCCCAGCTCCAGTGGCGCCATAGGCAAGTACTGAGTTTTTTGAAAATGGATTGAACTTTTATTATGACATATTACACTACTATATCCACTGTTTAGTGGGTAGTTCCATCTTAGATATCCTAAACAGTAATAGATCTAAAATAATAGCCTCATTCTAGAAATCTAGGAATTTTAGTACAAATCTATTCTTATTCCTATATTCTTTGTCTGGATTATGGTACCAATGCCCTCCACCCCAACTTCAATACTTGCTACCTTTCTTTTATAGCAATCTTAAAATTTTAATCAGTTAGTAGTCTCCCTATTAGTCTTAATCTTCTTTAATCTCTTGGTTTGTATAGACTCATTTTTATTAAAAATAAGTATGAATTTGTGAAATCTTCTTAGCTGTTCCATAGTTTTACATAAGTTCAAATTCCCCACATTAGAATATCTTAGCACTGTTAAGTCAGAGACAGTGGCAGGTTATCTCTCTAGCCAACTTCTTCCTTGCTGTGATTTAGGTATACCTAGATCTAGATTATTTAATATTCTCAGAATTTACTGTGGCTTTTCTACTTCATTGCTTTTGTCCTAGAGAGTCTTTCTACCTAACCCAGCAGGAAAATTTCTGTTTCTAAATACTTGGCACAAATGTCACTTTTCTATGCCTTCCCTGATTGTTGCAGGGGAAACACCCAATGCTCCACATCCATATCCCTCTTTGCTAGCATGTCAATCACACTGTATTACCAACTATGGGCTCCAAGAAAGCAGAGGCCACGTAAGCTTGGCATTCAGCAAATCATTTGGCATCATAACGCAGGTACTTGACATAAGTTTGATGAATAAATGGATCCTTTTAAAGTTTTTGTTTCACATAAATTACTTGGTTTCCAAAATTTTACCCAGCACAATGTAAAAGGCAGGTCTTTTTTTTGTTTTTATACATTTCTTCAAATGTATAAAAAAAACCCCACTCTCTGAATTATATATGGCAAATAGCCAATACAATATTCATTTAAACCAATAAGCCTTAATACTTTACTGGTTGATAATATTTTTATAAATTAAATATCTCTGCTAAGCTAGATGTCAACAAACTACAAGAATACTTTCTAGTAGAATGAATTAAACTGATGTATATTTTACTTTCTTCTATTTTATGTAAGCTGGTGCATCAGGAAGCCCTTTGACCACTGGAAAAGAATATATAAGTAAAATAAAGGAACCAAGATTTAGTAGTAGTTCGGTAGAATCTTTTCTTTTTTATAGTCAAGAAATTTTTTTAAATATCTAGAGACAATACATAATTTCATAAATGAAGAAAAGACTATCTGCTTAAAAATGGGCATCAGGGAAGTCCTAATCAATAAACCACATTCTACTCTTGTTTTTCTCTTTTTTTTTTTTTTTTTGAGACAGTCTCACTACATCACCGTCGGTAGAGTGCCATGGTGTCATAGCTCACAGTAACCTCAAACTCTTGGGCTTAAGTGATTGTCTTGCCTCAGTCTCCCAAGTAGCTGGGACTACAGGTGTCCGCCACAACGCTCGGCTATTTTTCTTTGGTAATGCTGGGTTCGAACATGCCAGCTCTGGTATATGTAGCTGGTGCCCTAGCTGCTGAGCTATAGGCTCTGAGCCCACGTTCCACTCTTACTTCACCAAGAGGTCACGTATTCTGTGATAAGACTGAGTCAGTCATAGTAAAATATGTCATAGCTATGAAGTACCTTAGGGAAAATGTCATGGATACTGATAATTACAAAAATAGCAATATGCTATTCAGTGTCTTATAAGCATTGAATTAACTGGTCATTTTGGGTATTTCTTTTTTTAATGAAATCAATGCGGTATTTTAGAAAGGTGAACTATTATAAACTCTCCAAAGCAGGAGAGATAGTTCTTGGACTGAAGGTGGGTTAATCAGCCCAAGACACTCAATTAACATGGCAACCCACCATTTTTTTTTTTTTTTT
>NW_003852396.1:55441607-55476956 GCF_000181295.1 Otolemur garnettii
CTTGAGTCACAGGTGCCAAGCCCCAACATTTTTATTTCAATGTACCATAAAGAAAAATGGTACTAAAAGAAACTGCCAAGTGTTCAGAAATGCCTGACTATTCCCCAGGGATAAATAACTGCATAGGTGAATGATGAGAAAATTTATGAATACAAACTATGAGAAATCTGGTGTTAATTTCAATAACTATGTTGTATTATAAAGTGGGAAACTTAAAGGCTTTCTGAAGCACAGAGACCATAGTTAACATCCTGGTGAGAAAGATTAACAAATGATATATATGATGAAAAAATGTCTTTAAAATTTCTTTCTGTTTCTTTGGAGAGATTAAAGTCTGCTATGTTGCTCAGGGTCGTCTTGAACTCTTAAAGGGATCCTCCTGCCTCAGACTCCCAAAGTGCTGGGATTACAGGCAGGAGCCACCATGCTTGGTCATTGTGACTAAATTTCAAAAGGAACTTCTACATTCACAGGTAAAATCTATCAAAATTCTTGAGAATTTTAGCATATAATCACCTTAAATTTGTTTATATTTAGAAGGGCCAAGTACATGTCCTGCCTAATATAAAACTGAAATCAGATGGAGAAATTAAAGCCCAAATCGAAACAATTACCTGTACAATTATATCCATTCAAAAAACTACGAAGAATTGGCTTAGTAGTGTGCTCAAAAACTTCCACCTGAGTTGAAGTTTCATCAAAAACAGCATCAAATACAAATTTCAGATCTTTATTTTGTCTCTTCATAATATTTCGATTTGCAATTTTCTTGCCATGGAAAAAATTGACTTCTTCTTGTTTGGGATCAAAAACCAGGATATGTTTATCCACAACATGAACTACTTTATGGAATCCAGCTGCCTTTTCTTTTGTGTTTTCAGGACGTACACGAACAACTACTTTCATGTGATGACACAGGCCTTCCTCAGTGACAGACATTGTTGATTATTTGATTCCTGTTTATATATATGCTTGAATATTTCTCTGAAATTAAAGAGGAAATAAAGTTTTAATATTAGCAGCTTTACTTGTATGTATGTAACTGGCATGTAGTACCAGTTATTAACAAAAGGTGTTCTGTTCCAATCATCTGGTATATGTTACTGGGGAAATATGTATCCATACACACACACACACACATATACATACATATATCTGTGCACACACACCTATATATACACATGCATATGCCCTTAAATACTCTGAACAAAAAATTAAATGGCACACACATACACAAAACCATGATAAAAGTCTCTTTATTTGAAATATTAGTAAGACCCTGTGCTTCAGCTTAAACTCAAATACTATAGCTGAACCACATAAAAGCACAGCTATGCTACCCAAAACCCCAGCTTTGAGTTTTACAAGGGCTCCCGCACTATTTTAGTTTGGGTCATGGGAATGTACAGGAAAGTCTCTCTCAGAATCCTATCAAGGTAATGATGGGAGAACCTAAGCTTGTGAAGTATTTTTAGTAAAGTGATCTTGGCTGCAAGCCTCTTGGCAGTGGAAAGTGATACATCCAGGCTGATACACCTGTATCTCAGACACCCATAGGGTTAAGAATAGTTCTGTGGACTCCTCAACTAACTAGCTCAGGTCTGAAAGTGAACAAGATAGCACATACTTCTTAGTGTTTCAGAGATCTTAGTCTCTGAATATACATACGAATTTCCAGTTTCTAATGATATTCAATGTTTTAGGAATTCATGATAACTGATTTAGAAATTATGGTCTGACTTTATGATGGCTCATATGAAAAGAGGAAAAGCAAACAAAATAACAAAGATCAATAATTTGGAAGTCTCAACTATCCAGAGAATAATCTAGAATCTAAAAGATAAAAACATAGAAAACTCCAAAATATCTTTAAAAAAACCCAAAACAAATATCTGAATAAGGACTAAAAGGAGGCGATAGAATTACTATGACCCAGCAATCCCATTTCTCAGTATATATCTAAAGGAATTAAAATCAGTATGTTGAAGAGATGTCTGTACACTCACATTCACTGCAGTATTATCCTCAATAGCCAAGATATGAAAACAATCTGATTGCCCATTAGCAGATGAATCAATTATATACATATAATGGAATACTATTCAGTTTTTAAAAGTATGAAATTCCGTCATTTGTGACAACATAGATGAATCTAGAGGACATTATGGTAAGTGAGAATCAGCCACATAGATGTGGCTTTTCTGTGTCTTTCAGGCACAGAAAGGCAACTATCATATGACCTCATTGTATGTGGAATCCAAAATTTGAACTCATAGTAGAGAGCAGAATGATGGTTATCAAAGGCTGAGGGGGAAGAGGGTGGGTGGAAAAAGGATACAAAGTTTCAATAAGACAGGAGAAATAGTTCTGGTGTCTACTGCACAGGAGGGTAACTACAGTTAATAATCATTTATTGTATATTTCAAAGTCACTAAGAGTGGATCTCATATGTTTTAACCACAAAGAAATGATAAATATGTGAGGTGGTGGATATGTTAGATAGCCTGATTTGTTCATTCCACAATGTGTATGTGTATGGAAACATCACATTCAACCTCACAAATATATATATATATATATATGGCAATAAAAATTAAAATAAGAGTAAAAAACCTACCACAAAACAGAATTTGAGTAAGAACTTAAAGGAGGTGAAGAAGTTAGGCAGTTATTGGGGGAAGCGCTTCCTGATGGAAAGGATGGAAGGTTTTGAGTGAGATAATCTGATCATACTGCTGGGTAGATAAAATACTACATAGGAAATAGAGACTATCCAGCGATCCTCAAACTTTTTAAACAGGGGGCCAGTTCACTGTCCCTCAGACTTTTGGAGGGCTGGACTGTGGGCCTGGGACTAGTCGGCTGCTAAGCAGGACAGGCAGCGGTGGCAAAAACACCCGGGGGAGGGCCGGATAAATGTCCTCGGTCGGCCGAATGTGGCCTGTGGGCCGTAGTTTGAGGATGCCTAGACTAGCCCATTGAAGTAATATGGAGATGATGGTGTCAGCTCAGAAAGGGGCAGTGACAACAGAGGTGGTGTGTAGCCATACTCTGAAAGTAATACTGACAGAATTTTCTGATAAGAAATTAATTTTAAGGGCAGTGCCTGTGGCTCAAAGGAGTAGGGCGCTGGCCCCGTATGCCAGAGGTGGTGGGTTCAAACCCAGCCCTGGCCAAAAACTGCAAAAGAAAAAAAAAAATAAAAAAAAACCCCAGAAATTAATTTTGAGGTATGGTGGCTCATGCCCTGTAATCCTAGCACTCTGGGAGGGTGAGGTGGGTGGACTGCCTGAGCTCACCAGTTTGAGAACAGTCTGAGAAAGAGTGAGACCCCATCTCTAAAAAACAGCTGCGCATTGTGGTGGGCGCCTGTAGTTCCAACATCTCAGGAAGCTAGAGAATCACTTGAGCCCAAGAGTTTGAGGTTGCCGTGAGCTGTGATGCCACGACCCTCTACCAAGGCTGACAAAGTGAGACGCTGTCTCCAAAAAAAAAAAAAAAAAAAAAAAAAAAAAAAGAAAGAAAGAAACAAAGAAATTAATTTTGGGGGAGTAGTAGGGACAAAAATTTGAATGGGAAAAGATTCAGAGACATGGAACATAGAGAGTACTACTTCAAAAGGGAGTTGAAAAATGGGTGTAAGTGGAGGGGGAAAAGGAGTTAAAAGATATATATATATATATATATATTTTAAAGTAGAATAAATAACAGCAGTATCAAAGCTAAAATGTGTCACAAATCATTCAATTTTGGAAAAAATTCAAACAAGGCCAGAGCAATCCAAAAGTAGCAGATACTGTACACAGCTTTGCCTTTTTAGGACTCTGTCTTTACCCAAAAATAGAATGCTGAAAAGGAAAGGATGGTCATTTGGATTCTAACAGTCTGGTCCCAGGTGAATTACTATTCTGTTCTTTCTTCATCCTTGAATTTCTGTCTAGCCAAGTTTCACAAAGTACCTATATCACCTCAATTCTATGACCTTGGACAAGTTACTTAACGTCACTGATTCTCAGGTTTCTATTTGTATAAAAGAGATAATAAGACCTCAAAGGATTGTTGTGAAGGCTAAAAGACATACAAGTACTAAGTGTAATATTAAAGTATTTGATAAATGTTAATTCTCTTCCCTACCTGTCCCAACTCCTACCTCTTCTTCCCAAAGAAGTCCTTGAGTGTTTCCCAATAGGTTTACAACTGGCATTTTGGGTAGCACAATTCTTCTTTGTTTAGAATTGCCCCCTATATTTGAGGATGTATTAGCATTTCTGTCCCATCTATTAAACACTAGCATTCCTTGTGATACTTAAAACTACTCTCCATACATATTTCTAAAAGCTTTCAGAAATAATTCAACAATGCTTTAACATACTTTTTTTTTTATAAAAAAAGATAGATTAAATATACACAAATGAAATGGTTAAAACAATAAAAAAAATCATGCAATTATTTCAAAATAGACCTTAGAATCTCCAGTTGGAAGGTATCTTTTGGTCAATTAGTTGATTAATTCTACAAGTTAGCTATTAGATGTTGGAGCCAGACAGCTTAGGTGGAAATCTCAGCTCTCTTACTTACTGACTATAATAGTAAGCAAATTATTTAGCCTCCTTTTGGCTCACTTTCCTTACCTGTAAAGTAAGACTACCTCATAGAGCTGAAAGGTGTAAGTAAGGATTAAGCACTTACCACAAAGCTGGGAAATTATTATTTACAGCGTAGTAAGGGAAACATATCAACAGAATATTGATACAAACATACAAAGGTATTACCGGGAAAAAGTTACCAGTACTATATAAGACAGTAATGGGGAATTCACATAGAGAGCTTTCCAGAAAAAATGACTAGAACTGAGAATCAAAGGATAAACAGTTATTAACAAAGTAGGAGCGTTTAAGAGGAAGAATTAGTTATGCATTTAGTAAACATTTGAGTGCCTTCTATGTGCTGTCACTTTTCTGAGCCCTGAGATAGAAAAGATCAGAAACCTGTATGTGGAGACTCCTTTTTAGAGAGTGGAAAAACTTTTCTGGTGGGGTGACTTTTTCGAGACTGAAGTGAGGGAGCAAGCCTCTCTGGGGCATGAGCACTCCAAGTGGCAAGTTTAAATGCTTGTGATGAGAAAGAGCTTGTGCAGAGTACACAGGTTAATAGGTTGCACCATGAATTTGCTTAAATCTGTTTCTTTTAACACGTTAGATTTAGATGAATGGATGTAATCTTATCTACAGCATCTAAAGATACTTTCAAGGGAGCTTTACTCTCTTCTGTGGCAGCTGGGGAGAACAGAGAGAAGGAAAGAGGTTGCTTGAAAAAGATAAAACTAGATAAGAATGGGGCCAGGTTTAGAAGATCTTTAATGGAAGGCTGAAGAGGTTAGATTTGTTTTGAGGGCTGGGCATGGTGGCTCACATCTATCATCCGAGGACTCTGGGAGGATGGGGGAGGCAGCTGGATTGGCTGAAGTTCAAGACCATCCTGAGCCGGAAAGTATCTTTAGATGCTGTAGATAAAATTTCATCTATTCATCTAAAACTAACTGGTTTAGAGTGGGGCCTCCCTCTCTAAATGTAGACGGGCATTGTGGCAGATGCCTGTAGTCCCAGCTACTCTGAAGGCTTAGGTAAGAGGATCGCTTGAGCCAAGAATTTGAGGTTGCTATAAGCTATGATGCCATAGCACTCTACCAAGGCTGACAAAGTTAGACTCTGTCTAAAAAAAAAAAAAAAAGATTTGTTTTGACATTAATTGGAAATTATTGCAGGCATGTTAGAAGGCAATAGGTCTTTTTTTTGAGGTTTTTGGCCAGGGGTGGGTTTGAACCCACCACCTCCAGCATATGGGGCTGGCGTCCTACTCCTTTGAGCCACAGGCACCACCCCCAATAGTTCTTATTCAAGTAAAGAAGTAAAGTTTCAGGGAGAAATTGTGACAATTACCTAAAGGTATTTAAGAAGTATAATATCAAATATAATATTGTTTTACAACATGTTACAGATTTTAACACAAACATTAATTTTAATTTTTAAAGTATCCTGTATTTCCCTACCTTTGAAAAGCAAGTGAGTGAATATTATTTTTTAATAAAAATGCCCAAGGTCAACAGAATCAAAATGTACAAATTAGTCTGTGATCAAATATACTAATACCTGCAAGGATTAATGAAATTGTTCCTACATTAACAGATATCTTCTTTCTTTTCTAACATTACTAAGAGTTGATTCTGAATATGGCATGCAGAGCAAATTCCTTGACCATGTTTAGTATGAAGCAGCGAAAGTCTAAATATTGTTATTTGTGCAATCATGTGTTGATTGACAAATTCTTTTCAGATAATTGTTCAGAAGATAGTTTAATAAACGCTGATCCATTTTGTCTTGTCTACTCCTAAGCGGCATTTGTGGAATAAAATCAAAAGAACAAATTGGTTTGATCTAATTGGTGAGACTAAAATATGAAAAATAAATACTTTTAACACCATTGTTCATTAAAATATAGGCTGAACATCCCAAATCCAAAAACCAAAACTTTTTGAGCATGTTATGACACTTAAAGGAAATTGCTCTTTGGAGCATTTCAGATTTTGCATTAGGGATATCCAATTGGTAAATATAATATGAATACTCCCAAATCCCCCCAAATCTGAAATTAGAAAACTTCTAGTCCTCAGCATTTTGGATATGGGATTCTTAATCTGTAAAGAGTATTTGTCTAGTCTAAGAGAGAGTGGGATATAAAAGAAAAAATAATGAAGGGACTTCACTAGCCTGTTTATATAAATCCTTTGTTTATATAATACAAAAGGGTTAGATTACATGGTATCTACGGTCCTTTTTTAGCTCCAAAATTTTATGATTATTTTATATGATTAGGAAAGAGTACAAGAGAATGACAAGGAATGACAGCTAACAGGACTGTTTTTACTTTCACTGCTAGTCTTTTGTAGAGAGTGGTATGTACACAGGAACAAATCAATTAATTAAGCTATAAAAAGGATTCAAAAATCCAAAAAACAATTTACCTATTTAGAGTAAAGGCAAACAAAATGTATTTCTCTATGAGAAACAACCATCACAATAAGGACCTTAAGGTATCAAAAAATGTTACAAAATGTTCCCAATTTCTTGTTTACAAAATTAGAAAAATGATCATGTTTTATTTTTAATACTGAGTGTGGTTAAAATACTTAATTACTTAACAAGGCTAATATTTAATTTTCTGGGAGAATCATTTGTGAAGAATAGCTCATACCTCTGCAATGTTGAATGAAGAAATATTAAAACCTAATTCTCTTTAATAGTTGCATTGTAATACAAACTGAGTTAAACAGACAAATGTTTAATTCATAGCATATATAGCTACTGCTCACCCTAGATAAAATATAAGCCAATTAAGAGATTCACCTCCTAATTAAATGCAAGTACAATAAATTTTATTTAAGTCATTGATTTTATGCACTGATACTTTCTTCAAAAGCAAACAGATTACGTTACATATCTCATATCATTCTCTGCTCTAAACTCTCCAAGGTCTTCTCACCATAAGAATAAAATGTAAACTCCTTACTATGGCCTGCAAATTCCACATATGGCCCCTATCTATCAATGTAACTACTTCTAATGTCATCTTCCTCATTGATTATTTTGCATTAGCCACACTGGCTTTCTCAGTGTTCCCTAACACTGCAGTCTGGTACTGGCCTCAGGGTTTTTGTATTTTCCCTTACCTTTGCCCAGAAGTTTTTACCTCCAGATATTTTCAAATCATAATCTCTTACTTCTTTATTTAGGTCTGTGTTCAAATGACATTTATCCCTTAAGAATCTATTCAAAATAGTGCCATCCTGATTTGCTCCTGCGCTCCCTTCCCAGGTTTATTTTTATTTTTACAATTTAGCACAAATTGGTAAATATATATTATTTGGTTACCTATTCATTTCCTGTTCTCTGTAGAATGTAAGCACTAGGAGAGCATGAATTTGTCTGTATTTCAGCACCCAGAACAGTGGCTTGCCAAATATTTAGCACTAATATATTCTTGTTGAGTACATGAACTAAGATAAGATTTAATAGATTTAGCATATTACTATTTGTATTTTTAAAGACATATATGTATCTGCACTCTCAGGGAGGGCACACAAGAAATTGATAATACAGTTCTCCATGGAGGAAAATTGTGGAGATCTGAGTAAGAGAGAAGCTTACTGACCATTTTATACCCTTTTGTACTATTGGCATTTTAAACAAAATCTAGATTTCTTTTTTTCTTTTTAATGACACTTGATAAAGAGGTCTAGGTATTTTTATTTAACAAAACTTACTAAAATTTACTTTAATTACAACCTTTCATTTACCAACAATGTTATAAAATACTTTTTACTGACCTCCTATCCTACAAATAGAAATGTGTTAAACAGTTTACATACTCTCATTTAATCCTCATACCAATCCTATGATATAAGCAATGTATTTACACTCCTATTTAATTGAGGGAAAAAGTATAGTATGAAAAGATTAACTGGCTAAGTCTTGCTATTGAAAAAAAGGACAGAACATGAGATTTGAACTGAGACTGACTGAATCTAAAGCTTGAATAAATTTATTAACCACTACTCTCCCTGATGTAAATATGTAACCCTTAGAAATTTTCTCATGTTAAGTTAAAAATACGTATTTGCTAACTCTTTTAGAAATTTTAAGTTCTAATTGGTAAAGATGGCAAATATTCAAGATATACAATGTGATGATTTAATAATACATCAGCACCCAAACCATATATTACATGTGTAACTTAAAATTTGCACACTTTGATCAACGTCTTCCCATTTACTCCAATTCTTAGGTCCTGGTAACTACTATTCTACTCCCTTATATTTGCCTACTTTTGAAGAAAGATCTGGGTCTAGCAAGGGTTCTCTTGAACGAATGTTGAAATAAAACTGATAATGAGTTCCCTGTCTTTGACAGATATCACACAAGAGCCATTCTCAGCAAATATGCTTTTAGAATGATTAGATTGGGTTGATATGGTGATAACTAATAATAAAGAACAACAATGATCATCCTTTGAGTACACTCTATGTGACAGGCATTATGGTAAACATTTAATGTTTATCATATCATTCAATTCTTATAATAATCATATTAGATAGGTCGTGTTATTGTCTCCATTTTACAAAAGCAGAAACTTAGCCTTAGGATAAGTAATTTTTCAAAGATCAAACAACTGTGAAGTAAGGGAGCCAAATGTGGACAGAGGTCCAAATCCAAAGTCCATGTTCTTGACAATCAGGCTGTAATGGAACTGGATGAAAAAGAAGGCTTTCAGACAGTGGTACAGAAGTAAAGCCAGTTATGAATTATTTCTTAAGTATAACCTCATACCTGAATACTTGATATTATCATTTATAGTCTCTATCCAACTTAGAGCTCTTTGGAATAAATGCAAGTCTTAAAGCCATTACTTCCACTAACTCACAAGCATCATGGAAGAATGAAAAGTTCAAATGGAGGAAAAGGCAGCACTGACAGCTGTGCTATTTTTTCCTTCTGGTTTTCCATAGGCTTAAAAGCACAAAAGTAATTTCACTGATACTCATAAAGGAATTGGGATGTATCTACAGTGAGAGAAGATACACTTTCAAAAAGAAATTTTTCTGTATTTGTAAACAGTACTTTTCATAACGTAAGAGGAGATTAATTGCTACTGCTAAAGACAGATAATCTTTGTTTACTGAAATAACTCTTATGTAAAAGTAATACAAGCATGATAACAAGCACCATCTAGTTTTTGTATCTCATATTCTCAAGTACCAAAGTTCATAAAAGCCTCTAAAAACGCAAGGGAGGGGAGTGCTGGATGTGATGGAATGACACTAGCAAATAAAACCTGTAGAGTGCCTAACATTTTACACGATCGACAGTTATCTCAAATGATATATTACACAAAATTTAATCAGTTCTGGTCAAATGGTCTCTTCTCATGAAGTAAACAGTAGTCAGCTTTAGCCTCTCTGTAACTAAGCTAATGAGCTCCTAAAAGAAAGTCTGCAGAAACCAATACCAGGCTGTGGAAGAGATGATACTCAGCGTTTATAGTTCTTCTCATTTGTAGTGCACTTTGCCAAGCACTATCTCTTCTGTACCTCACCTAATCTTCAGCAATCCCGTTAGACTGTTAGGGAAGGTGTTATTTACTGCTACAATCGGGCTCCAGGCGAGTTTCCCATTGACCAATGCAAGCTAACAGTAGAACCTCACTAGACAAAAAAAAAGTTTATGCAGTGATGAACAAAAAGTTCCCCACTTCACAGATAAGCCTAGAGGTACATTTATACGTGCGTCTGAAACAAAACATTCCGAAATTGGAGTCCCGACGCAAGTTAACACCGCAAGGTGCCTAACAGTTAAAGTCCTCTACCAAAGTCTGGGAAAGGGGCCAAGATACCCTTTAAAACTTGCCACTTCCCCTGAGAATTCAAGGCAGGAGATCCCTGCCCTTCCAGCTAAGCAGTCGGGGGCTATGCTCAGGCAGAGCTGTTCCCAAGCCGGCTCCCGAATCCTGGCTGCTTTTCACTTTCTTCCGAGGGCCCCGGACCACCCCCGAACTCAACGCTTCCGTGTTTGTCAACAAGCCCACCTGGTCCTCCAGACCTGAATCGGCAGGACCCTCGGTTCCCGAAAACACAAGTCATTAAAAGGAGCGTCCCAGAAAGGAGACTTTTCTTTTCGCGTGGTTCTCACTCACCTCAGGCCCAGGAAAGCTTAAGACGACCACCTCACTTCAATGTCCGCCTCCCGAAGGTTCAAACTCAACCACGATATTCAAACCCAAGCCAGCTTCGTCAGGACCTCATCTCATTGGCTGCCACTCTTGTGACGTCATCAC
The DNA here is from genome assembly GCF_000181295.1 of Otolemur garnettii. NCBI lineage: Eukaryota > Metazoa > Chordata > Mammalia > Primates > Galagidae > Otolemur > Otolemur garnettii. The sequence continues at coordinate 55,452,495 of NW_003852396.1, forward strand.
GTCGGACAGTACGGCAGCGCGGTGCGGCCCGTAGCCAGGAGGCTCAGCCGAGCAGCGCAGTGAAAGCGACCTTGCCTGGGCGTCGCCGTGGCAACGAGAGCGGCCGTTTCCGGAGGCGGTGGCCTAGGTGGGCGGGGTTACGACAGAGCTTCTGGTGGGAGGCAGCCACCTGGCATGGTCGGGAAATCTCCAGACAGGCAGGTGCAGAGTCGGGTTCCTGGGTTCAGGGTGTGAGTGAGACTGTTGAAGACAGCGGCCTGTGCCTTCTGCTACGGGCAGAGGCGGAGTCTGGTGTGAATTAATGGGTTCTGGGTGTTTATTTTCTTCTTTTCCGTTGGAAATACTCTCTTGGAAATAGTGAGGCCTGTTTCTTCTTCCTGGAGCAGTGAGGCCTCCAAGAAGTTGTAGGGACCTGTTTCTTTCAGCCACATTTACTTGGGCCAACCTGTGGGATGTCTTCATCTGAATTAATTGGAAGTCCTGGTCTTTTTGTTTGAGGGCCCAGGCCTACTCTCGATAGTGCTGACTGCGAAACTATTGGATAGTTAGCTACTTTTTAGATTCTTTGAGAGACAAAATAAATTCATTTTAAGTTTTTGGCCTAGGTTGTTATTGGATGAAGTGTTTGTTTCAAATCCCAGGTTGTGTGTGTTATTTCCAAAGAGAGTATACCTGGAACAAATGGAAACATGGTTTGCTAAGATAGTTTTTTGTTTTGTTTTTGGAGACAGGGTCTTCCTCCATCACCCAGTGCTGTGGTATAGTGGTATCATTATAGCTCACAGCAACCTCAAACTCCTGGGCTGAAAGGATCCTCCTGTTTCAACCTCCCCACTAGCTGGAACTGCAGGCCCACACCACTACTCACGGCTATTTTCAGTTTGTAGACATGGGTTTTCACTCAAGCTGGTCTCTAACTGCTGGCCACAAATGATCCAACCCCCCTCAGCCTCCCAAAATGCTAGAATTACAGGCGTGAACCACCATGCCCGACCTCATTTTTATTTGGCTGGATATTTACCATAGCATGATCTGAATTTCACTGTTCTTTTTACTACAATTACACAACAAAGTCAAAATCCCTGTCCTCTTGGAATTTATATTCAAGATCATTTTATAAATAGGATGGCAATATCAATGCAATAAATATACCACTTATTTCTGACTGTATTACATGAATTTTAGCTAAAGAAATGGTTATATATGTGGTGCTGGGCTTGGTAATAGAGAAGACTTTTTTTTATTCCAAATATGCACTTGCTGTATATAGTCCCTTACTTTTGATATCCCCATTATTATTTACTTTACATGTCATCTAATTTAATTCTCAAAACAGCCCATGAGATATAGGTACTGTTCTCTTCATTTTACTGAGAGAAAACTGAAATTTTGAGAAAATCCCTACTGTAAAAAAATTATCTCGAACTGTACAAACAAGCCAATTCAAAACTGTCTCCAAAATGATTTCTTCATTAATGTAGTCTGAAAATATGCATAGCTTGCCAATTTCTTGTAAAAGTGCATCGAGTAAGTAAAAGTGTTTCAAGTTTTGTCTTTTTAAAAAACACCTATTGTATAAGGCTTATTAGTTTCAGGTGTTATCAGTTATCAGTGTTCAGATGATGAGGCCTGTATTCTCCAGGAATTGTACATATTGTTAAAGCAGAGATATTTGAAATTACAATTAATGCTATTACTGTGCCGGGGGGCTACTATATTTTGTCAAGACGTTAAAGTGCAAGCAGACAGGCCATGAGAATGGTTCATTTTGTAACAAAATGAAGAAAAAGAATGAAACGTTCTAAACAGCTAAGGAGACAAATTCCCATCTCTTGTTAAAAATGGGACTCTACATAGTGTTGTTAGAACAAATTCAATTTACGTCCATAGTGAACTGAAAAGTAGAAGTAAGGATGGGGGGGGATTTAAAGTTGCCTCACACATTAAAAAAAGAAAAGAAAAGTAAATTTAAACATGGCAGTGGTGAGGTCTTATTTATTCCTCCTAGGAACTTCGTTTGGAACTTCAGCGCCAGCAAGATTCCTTTGGAAGCAACGGAACCAAAGGCAAGCGGTCCTCGGTTGCTGGGACGGACGTGGGTTCTATCTGTCCGTTCTCACAAGTTTCCCCTAGGGCTGGGACCTAGATGTGCAGCAAGTTCAGGTCCTCCAGCACTATAGTTTTCGCCGCTGGCCCAAGTTAGAGGCCAACTGAAAAATCGTCGTGCCTCAGGTGAGGAGAGGTTAACTGAGTCTCGGGAGCTCTGTTGGAAAACACCCCCCTTTCGGGGGTCGCTGGATTCGCCCAGGTCAAAGGAAATGCACCCTCTCGCTCCCTTTCCGCAGCACGCCTTCAAGTTGAGTTTAGAAGTTTTTAAATAGTTTTCCCTCGTCAGAATATAATTCTTAGGCAAAAGGATGTATTCTTCCTTTTTCTTGGAGCTTCTTTCACTTTCTCTGCTTCCCGGTGCCAGTCTCCAACCAAGTTGCGAATTAATGTTTTCAAAGAGAATTTCCCCGCAGAGAAAACTGACTGCACTGAGGCTAATTGCAAGCACCCTTGAAATAGTCTTCATAGGTATCACTTATTTTTTGTGTTCCCACGATTAATCTGGCCAATTTTGTGGTCTCAACATCTCAAACTGAATTTTGCTGGTAAAGAAAAGTTAAATGACTTACCCAGGACACCACATATTCATTTTTTCTGACTCCCTGCTTCCTTCCTATGACCAGAAGAAATTTTAACGGTCTTTAATCATTTAGGATGGCTGGCTCCAAAAAGGCTACGGGTGGGCTTTGGTTTGTATGGTGGGAGATGGGCTGCAGAGGAGGAGGGAAGTCCCTTTAGGCTCAAGAGCTTGTTCCTTTCAATTTTTAGGGAATTATTCCAGGAGACAACCAAGAGAAAAAAAGAATTATTTGTGGCTCTTCCTCCAAGTTGCCCCAAGTTCCTAGCCAATTAGTTTATAATAAAATCCTCAGTCATTGCACCCTGGCTGTAGTTAAATACATAGAAATTATGTGTAGTAGAAAAATTTAAATGCTGCTGATAGCATTTTTACTATCTGTTTTTCTACTTTTCTTTGTATCGTTTTATTCTTATATTGGAATTGATGCTGCTTTTAAAAAAATGATCAGAATATAGATGTATAGGTTGTTTATTCCAGATTCTGCTATTTAGGCCTGTGCATGATGTGTCCTTTATTGAATACTGTACCTTATAGCATACTGTTATTTCCAAGTAGAGTGCAGGGTCAAGCCATAGGATCTGGGTCTTTAAAAAAAATTGATTCTAACTTAGGAGATGTCTCAGAAGTACCATTAAATTACATGGGTGCATTAAATAGTTTAGTGAACTATGTTTATTGCATGGGATTAAGATGTCATGGTATGGGGACAGACTGCTTGTGTTATAATTCTAGCTTTATGGTTTTCTAGCTGTGTGACCTTTGGCAAATTTCTGTTTTTCTCATCTGGAAAATGAAAATAATACCTCCAAAAGTTGTGGTAAGGATTGAATGAGTTACTACATGTAATGTGCTTGGAAAGTAGGTGGTACTTAGTAAGTGCTAAGTGCTAGCTATTATTTTTTTAAAAAGTTAGAAACACTAAGTTGAAGGGTAGTTCACTTTTTTTGGTATAAGGTTTCTAGAAACCCAGGGCATCATTAATAATTTGGGTAATAAGTACTGCTGATTATCCCCAAATTTACTGAAAGTAATGATTTATAGTATTTTTTTTTTTTGGCCACATTTTTCCTTTGTCACATTTGACACTTAATTCTATGTATTAGGTCTTTGGTAAAGTTAATGTATTATGCTCAAAGTTACATCTTCTTGATTTTATATTGATAAATAATATATTTCTCTCTGTCTTAGTTATTACATCTGACCAAGATTTCAGCATTACTGTGCATTTTTTATTGCACAGGGAAGGAAAGACATTTAAGTGGGATTTATGTTTTTTTGAGATATTTTGAGAGCATGGTTTTTTATGTAGTCACTTGGGTGAAATTTTGTAGTGAAGATTGATAAAAATGTTAATTTTGTGGGGTTTGGAATTCATTCACTCATTTTTTTTTCTAGAAAACATTTATTAAGCACCTAGTATGCACCTGATTTTGTGGGTATAAAGTTTTGGGTCTTACTCTTAAATAAGTCATTATCTGTTAGGAAAGAATAGTGTTAATGGAGTATTTACTGTGGAGTATCAAAAATATTGCTTTGAAATGAATTGTGTAAAATGTAAAGTTTTCTAAAGGTCTTCTATTAATATATTTACATAAATACTTCTATTCTTTGTATTTTAAAGAATTATAGCTTACAGAAAAAAATGTAGTATGAGAAATTCAAGGAATGAATCAATTATTTACTTGATTGTTTTGGGGGCACAAGGGATAGGCAAGTAAAACAAAGTGGATATGAAATGTTTAAGTGCGTTCAACTGAGTTTTTATAAAGTTAGAGCTCACGGTAATATGCATATACCTCACTATTGCAGGCAGTGGTGAGGTGATTTCGTCAGAGAGTATCCCTGACAAATCTGGAAGATTTTCACAAACTGATCATCTCCATTTCTTTTTGGATGTACATGCATGGTCTTCTTCTCATAAAAAGTAAAATTGAAGATGAGAGTTTAACCTTATGAGAAGAAACAAAAGAGCTTGAAATAAAAGACCATCTGAACCTAAAATGGAATAATGTATTATGTTAATTATTAATATTATTAATTAATATTATATTAATATTAAAATAATCCTTCAGTCACTCAGATAGCTTTTCATTTCTTTCTTTTCTTTTTTAATTTTTATTTTTTAAGATGAGTCTCACTTTGTTGCTCTGGGTAGAGTGTGATGGCATTATAGCTCATTCAACCTCAAACTCTTGGGCTCAAGTGATTCTCTTGCCTCAGACTCCCAAGAAGCTGGGTTACAAGTGCCAGCCACAACACCTGACTATTTTTAGAGATGGGGTCTGGTTCTGGCTCAGTGTGATCTCCAGCCTGTGAGCTCAGGCAATCCACCCACTTTAGCCTCCCGGAGTGCTAGGATTATAAGTACGAACCACTGCGCCTGGTGGCTGGATAGCTTTTCAAATGAACTGTTTTAACTCCTTGAATCCACACTTGAGACTTAATTAAAATTTAAAAATGTGTATTTCAGAAAATTGTTGCTGAATTATCAATTTTTATATCCCTGATGGTTAAAACATTAGTGGTTTTACAGCTTATCAGGTAACATTTAAAAATTATATTTAATTATGTTCTGGGTTCTCTTAGGTTCCTTACTTTGGTAGTCACCTTCACCTTTTTAAGAAGTTCAGATGATGAGTCTTTATTAAGACTTTTTTGGTGTGTGAAATGTTGCATCTTAATTTGCTTTCCCCAAGTATTACAGTATTCTTTTTTAAAAAATATAACATTCACCATATTTAAATCTTTTTTCTAGATTTGTTGACGTACAGAATGCTTCGGTACCCTTATTTTTATAGAATACATAAGGAATTTCTTTCATGCTGGTTTGAATCTGGCATATTTAATTTATGTGTCTGGCCAAAAAAAATACATACTACAGGAGAAAGATATGATGAATATGAAGCCCAGGAGCAAACAGATCAAACTGAAGCTCAGAAGTTATACTTGTCTCCAGATAGAGATTCTGAAGCTGTGGCTAAATTACATATTCCAGTGATGGTGGATGAAGTTGTTCAATGTTTGGCACCACAAAAAGGGCAGGTGAGTTGATTAGTTTTTTATTTTTCAACATTATGTTTGAGATATAATTCATCTATCATATTTACCATCTTTAGGTGTATAATTCAGTGTATACTTACAGTGGTTTTACTCAAAATTGCTTAACTTTACAATGGTGCCAAAGTGATATATATTTAGAAGAAATCATATTTTGAGTATCCACATGACCCATCTGTTTTTTACTTTCAGTACAGTATTCAGTAATTACATGAGAGTCAGTACATTATTATAAAATAGGCTTTGTGTTAAATGATTTTGTCCAACTTTTGAGTGTGTTTTCGGTTGGCTGGGTTAAGCTATGTCTAGTAGGTTAGGTACATTACATGCATTTTTGACTTATGATATTTTCAACTTATGATTGGTTTATCATGATGTAACTACAGAGTAAGTCAGGAAGCATCTATATTCATGAAGTTGTGCGGATATCACCACTATCTAATTCAGGAACATTTTAAGGCTGGGCACTGTGCTTACTTCTATAATCCTAGCACTCTGGGAGGCTGAGGCTGGTGGATTGCCTTAGTTCACAGGTTCGAGATGAACCTGAACAAGAGTGAGACCCCGCCTCTAAAAATAGCTGGGCATTGTGGCAGGCGCCTGTAGTCACAGCTACTTAGGAGGCTGAGGCAAGAGAATTGCTTGAGCCCAAGAATTTGAGGTAGCTGTGAGCTATGATGCCATGGCACTCTACTAAGGGCCACAAAGTGAAACTCTTTCTCAAAAAAAAAAAAAAAAAGGAACATTTTTATCACCCCAGTGAGAGACCCATACCCCTGTCATTCACTCCTTCTTTCCATGGGCCCTGATAAACACTCTTCTGTTTTTTGTCTTTATGGATTTGTCTAATCCGGACTTTACACATAAATGGATTTATTAATATGTGGCCTTGTATACTCAGAATGTTTTCAGGGTTTATCCATGTTGAGGCATGTTTCTATATTTTGTTCCTTTAAATGCTGAATCATTCCATTGTTTATGTTACGTGTTGTTTATCCATTTGTCAGTTGCTAAGCATTTATGTTGTTTCCACTTTGTGGCTATTGTAGATAATGCTGCTTTGAACATTTGTGTACAAGTTTTTGTTTGGACATAACGTTTTCTATTCTCTTGGATATATGTCTAGGCGTAGAATTGCTCAATGCTTTACTTTTTGAGGATATAAGAAACTGTTTCTAAGTGTTGATTAGTTTTGTTAAATAACAGTTTTAAAAGAGAAAGAACATACAGCTGAGTGATTAGGTACAAAAACTAAATTCCACCCGTGCCTGTAAATCCTAGAACTCTGAGAGGCCCAAGTGGGATGCATATAGCTTGAGTTAAGAGCAGAGATTCTGGAATTGGACTGCCTAGCTTTGAATCTCCTATGTAGGAAATGTGTGCAGGTGCAGGCACACACAGCTCCTCTAATTTTTTTTTTTCTGAGGTTTTTGTAAAGTTGGATCAGGCAGTTTTCATGAACAAAGTTATAAGTTATATGCCTAAGGTATACTAGAATGGCTTCATGTTGCTCATACAAAAGCCATCAGTGATAGAACACGGGTTGCTTCATAAAAATATTATTGATATTCACCTTCTCGGCTCTGCACCTGTAGCACAGTGGTTACAGTGCCAGCCACATACACCAAGGTTGGTGGGTTTGAACCCAGCCTGGGCCAGCTAAACAACAATGACAACTGCGACAGAAAAATAGCCAGACGTTATAGCAGCTGCCTGTAGGCCCAGCTACTTGGGAGGCTGAGGCAAGAGAATCGCTTAAGCTCAAGAGTTGGAGGTTGCTGTGAGCTGTGACGCCACAGCACTCTACCAAGGGCTACGTAATGAGATTCTGTCTCAACAACAAAAAAAATAAATAAATAAAAAATAAATATTTACCTTTTTAGGCAGTATGTACATAAAAAATTAAACTCAGCATTTCTAATTGAGTTTATGTTTATAAAGTATCTAGATAAATGCTGTCACTTAGTAAGCACTCCAAAACGTACATAAAAATGTAAATAAAAAATTGAATTGGATAAAACTTGTTGAATGCAACTTCATCAAAGTGAAATCTCTTCATTTTCTTTAAAAATTCATAATATAGAGATAGAAATTACATCCCAAATCTAAGTGTGAGTTTTGTAAAGAGTATATTTAAATACTATACATGATATATGTCACATATATGTGTGTATATACACACAGATTATTTATATACATATCTATGTGTATATGTGGCAGGCAGTTAGCAAAATTTCTAACTGAATTCATTGGATTTAATTTACGTCTGGAATCAAAACCAAAATACATTGTATCAATTTACAGATGTCCAGTAACAAAACTGAATGTTTGTTATATTTATTTTGCTCTAAACCATGGAGTAGAAAAACAAAAACCCCCATACATCTCCCTACTAAAGCAGTATTGTATCCGCCTTTTCTCTATAACCAAATAGCATGAAATTCGACAGTTCTACAGCTTGACCTGCAGTACTGTTTCATTCTGTTCAAGTTCTTGACAAGTGTAATGTTGGTTTATTTTGAGGTTTTTGATTGTTCTGATTTGCGTTGCGTTTTCTTGTAACTTTTAATAGAAAGTTTAATTTTATGAATGTTATTTCTGAAAAATTTTTCTGTGAGCTACACTTAGAGACAATGTTATTTCTTACCTTTTCTGCTGTCTGGCAGACAGACAGCTTTATTCACTATTCCCTTAATCTTCAAGTAATAAAGAACTAGTGCCAGTCTGTGGACAGGAAAGGTCTTCATTTTCCATAATCCATTATTTGCTTCTCTTCTTTCTGAGCCTTTCCCAAAAATCATTTTCCTTTGCAAACTATGAGTCATATGCTCACTTGTATCAATCACCCACTTAATTACTATTTATTCTATTTATACTATTCACCTTCAACTGTGAATTTACAGATGAAACTTTTAATCATAACAGGAACTTTAAAAATATATAAAGTTGTTTTAAGTGAAGCCTAGAGTCATTTAATAGTTATTTCTTTTTTTTTTCTTAATATTTAATAGGTGTTCACCTAAAGAAAATGGTGATTTGAGGAATTTCTTCTTCAGCATTATAGCTAGTTTGCTACTTATTAAATTAATCTCAGATACCTCCAAGTTATTTGCTGGTTTGGATTCTTAGATAAAAAGGTCCTCTTTCTCTCCCTTGGGAGGGTGAGAAGGAATTAAATAAATTTTAATTATTTCTCCTTGCTTAGTTTTCATTATTTCATATTCTAGGTGAACAAATTTGTGTGAATGTATTATTCTAAAAAGATTTTTCTTCTAGAGATGTTTTACTCTAGGCTATATTGGTCAATTTTTCACTTCTGCTTTATGAACACTGGAGAAAAAAGTGTGATTCTGCCTACTGTAAGATGGTAGCAGTTTGGAGAATATAGGAGACTTGGCATTTTTGGTCAGTAGTAGTGCTAATTTAGCTTGGCACCCTGGGACTTCTTCTAAAAGTGTTAAGTTATATGGAAGATGATGGCAAGACCTAATACCAGTAGCTGTCTAATTTTGATCAGTTAACTTACCATGGTTATACTTCAGATTCCTTATCTGTAAAATGAGGAAGTAGAATCTAGTTCTATGGTTACTATGAGGATTAGATGAGTTAATGTATGTAAATTGCTTAGAATGCTATCTTCCAGGTAGGCGGTGTTCAATAAAATTAGCTGTTATTATGGGGCTAGGAAAGATCAGGGTTGGTCCCTAGATTAGAAAAAAAAAAAAAAGCAGGAGGAAATACTAGGAGATAGCAAAAGAACCATCATACCTAGAGCTGAAAAAGTGTGATTTTCTCTGCCAGGAACTCTCCTCATCACTATTCTTCAGGCCCTGAATCAAATTTTACTTTTTCAGGGGAGCATTTTATGAGGTTTTAGAGCTGGCGTCCTCAAACTATGGCCCACGGGCCCCATGCAGCCTGCCTAGGACATATATCTGGCCTGCCGGGTGTTTTTGCCGCCGCTGCCTGTCCTGCTTAGCTGCCGACCAGTCCCAGGGCCTGCAGTCTGGCCCTCCAATGGTCTGAGGGACAGTGAACTGGCCCCCTGTTTAAAAAGTTTGAGGACCCCTGCTTTAGAGGATACAGGCATCCTTGTTACATGTTTTTGTAGCCATGTACTTTTCTTTCATAGCACCTATAGTAATCTATAATTTTTGTGAGATTATTTGTTCAACAGATGCCTCTCCTAGTAGATTGTCTTCCATAAAGCCATGGACATGTTTGTCTTACATTTTATCTCTAGTACTTAGGACAAGGCCCACCACATGATGATTTTATAATGATGTCTTAAAGGAATGAGTAAGAATCAAAGTAAACTGGAGGACAAATGCAAGGTGCCAATTAAAAGGAACGTCCCTTGGGTACTAAGCTTCTGTAGCTCTAGTCTTTCATATAACTTTGATCTCATTGTGGCAGGCCGGGTGTGATGAAATGACTGGAGAAACCTAGTGAGTAAACAGACACAACAGCTGAGAAAATGAGCTGACACCTAGACTGATGCAAAATAGATTATGATGACAAGTAGGCTAATGTTGCCAGCTTTGGTTTACAAATATTTTAAAATAAGTATCTTACCTAATTAAAAATTCTAAAATTTATTAATAATGTTAATTTTCAGAATTCCATGTATTAGATTTCATAATTTTCTTTATAAAATGCATTATTCTTTATTTTATTTCCTTAATACCAGTAGCAGTATTTTTCTTATTTTACTTGAAAATCTTTCTAATCTTTAATGGAGAGTAAACATTGAAGAGAAAATACTGAGACTGCTTGTTTACTCTCTTTAAATATTGAAGGTAGACAAGTGGAATTTGTTTAATCCTAAATTTTTGAAAGAATTAGGAACCTTTTTTGTTGTTGTTGTTGCAGTTTGGCTGGGACCAGGTTCAAACCTGCCACCCTCCATCTATGGAGCCGGTGCCCTACTGACTGAGCCACAGCCGTCGCCCAAGAATTAGGAACTTTTCTAAGAGATCAAGCCAATAACCTGGCAGCATAGATGTATTAATTCTTTTTCCTGAGAAATAACCTTATATTAGATGGGATGAACACTGTCAGAATGTAGAGTTTCCCCGTCTTATATTTAAAATATGGGTTTCTTTGAGGAAAAATTTTATGTTACATTCTATTCTACCTTTATTTGAAAAATGTTTTTGTCTTAAAAAATCATATAACACATTAAGTGGGCTTTGTGTTAAATTACCTTCTGGGTGTGCCCTTCTGGGGTGTGATAATCCAGGGCTATGTTGGTAAATGTTTGACATCTGGCTCTGAGAGCAGGGATAAGATGTAAATTTAGAAAAACAATGACTCCGTTTAGTTTTTGCAAGTTCCTGTGGTATATATATATTGCTATGATTACCCACTTCAAGCTTTCAACCCTGAGGTCACTGAATGTAGATCTAGTCTCTGCCTATTTCTTCAACTTCTGTTTTCCCTTTTTGAATTTCATATCAGCCCCAATTCAGTTTTATATACATAGTATTATAATATTTTATGCATCCATTGTCTTGTACTTGCTTTTCCCTGTTAACTTGTTGGTCTGAGAACATCTTGTTTATATTTTTATATCTGGGTTTGTCCACTTATCCTTCTTCAAGTATCTCTGAAAAGTTAGTCATTCTCTCATCTCTTTCTCTCTACTGCCTCTGAACCCTGTTCTTTTAAAGAAATCATGGAATATATCAGATTGTATTATTTGAATTATCTCTTTCTCTCTACTGTCTCAGAACCCTGTTTTAAAAAAACCATGGAATATATCAGATTGTATTATTTGTTTCCACTAGATTGGAACCCAGTAGGGATGATGTCTTTTTCTTCGTATGCCTAACACCAGTGTGGTGCCTTACTCCTACTGGGAAGACAATAAGTGCTTATTTTAACTGTAGTTGAACCGATAATTTATTAGTGTTATGAGTTGATTTAACTTTGTTGGCTTTCTTATTTACACATTAGTACCTGAAGATAATGCTGTTATAATATGATAATATAATAACTCATTCATGTTTATTTTCCTATAACAGAGTATCATTTAAAATATTGCTAATCATTATATATGTATATATATAGATATGTGTATTTATATAATTAAATGATATGTATAACTGTTTCATATTCAAATCTTTAAATATTGGGGTTTATGCTATACAACAATTTGTTGCTTCACTCATTTAATAGATTTAAAAGGAAGTCCTTTTAAAAAAAGGAAGGCTTTTGAAATATTCTTAACTTGAATTTTTCAGTATAACTAGTAGTTTTAACATAACTTGAGGATAAAAACATATTAGTATAATAAAACATTTAAAAATGTTTCTTTAAAACCTTTTTATATTTATGATTTCTTAAAATAGATGATTATTTTATAATGATACGGGAGCATTCAAATAATGCTCAATTAATATTGTTCTTTATTATTTTACTATTGCAGATTCTATATTTCTTGCAGATGTTTTCTATGAATACTTCTAAAGAATATCTTTAATACACATTTAAAAATCCATTTAGTATTAGATTTCATGATTAGCTTTGTGTTTATTACATGTAATATTTAAAAAATTATTTTGTTTTCTGTTATTTGGCATATTAGCAGCATTTATAGGGAGTCTGCACTGCCTGGTAAGGTGACAAGCACTTCGCATACTCTTGTAAAGGTATTTAAAATCTATCAGAGTCAAAAGAAGTAAATTCAAAACCATTTAGATAATAATTAAATCTTAAAACCTTATATTTGATCATTTAATCAATAATTTTTCTTACATGATATTTTGCTATAAAAATTATAGTTTATCAGAATTCTAATGTGTGTTAATTTCATCTTACCTGCTCAAAGTATCCAGTTTACAAATTCCTCTGTGAGGGTCTTGGGGTGAAGGGTGTGGGAGTATGGATCCCACTGGTAAAATTAAGTTTATTTTATCTAATGAAAACATGCATGAATAATGTTATTTATAAAATACTTGTTCATATCATGTTGTAGGAAATATAAAAACTGATGTTGAAATGAGTTTTTTTGTCTTTTCAAATTTTACTTGACACATAAATATATCAAGAAATAAACTGTTTTAGGTAAATGAGTTACTTGGTCTATCCAAAGTTTTACTTAGTTTTTTAACCATTTTTAAGCTTAAAAGTAAATGTATTATTTGTAACTAAAATGAAAATAACTCATTCATCTTTATTTTCCCATGACGGAGTATCATTTAAAATATTGTTGATCATTATATATGTGTATATATAGATATGTGTATTTATATAATTAAGTAATATGTATAATTATTTCATATTCAAATCTTTAATAATCATAGCATGTATTTGATGTATAGTACCCATTTTAGTAAATTCAGCATCTGTGAGGGCATGCTTGTTTTTCTACCAGTAAATTAATTCATTTGTATTACTGTGTATAATCTTCTCATTTGAGTTTAGAAGCAAATTATTAATAGAGGACTTCAGATAAATAAACTTATTTAATTCTTTTGCCTGTCTATCGTCCTTGAATTATCTTTCTTTTAGTTTGGTCTTTAAGACCCATTATCTGGCTTAGTAAATACTGGTGATACAGGAAGAAAACAGAGATCCATTATATATGGGAAGCTCATGAAAGCAAAAGGAGAAACAAGTGAGGTTTTTCTTTTCACAGAGCATATTCCTATGAGTCATCCTGTATACTGGTTATTCTCTATTTAGGTCAGAACTAGTCCCTGATCAATAGTCTAATCATAGTTACTGGAAGAAGGTCCAGTGGTTCTTTCTTTTCCCATTGTTCCTCTAAGTCCCATATTGTTTTTGTGAAGAGTGGTAGGAAGTGTACCTTGACCTTGTGAATTCTCATAACATTTTATTTTACTCTTCTTCCACTGCCATCTCCTCATATAACAAACTATTGAGCTGTAAGTAGTGTACTTAAAATGTTATTTTATAATAAACCTAGTTGCAAACTCTTATGATGACTCATAATGTTCTGTAAACTCTCTCTGTTTTTTTCTTTTTTTGGTAAGGTGCTAGTATTGTCCCTTTTGGGTGAATACCATTTACCAGGATGTAATATGTATTTAAAGTTTTTATTTTTCTTGATGAATGCTGTTTTAGAAAATATATACATTTTTTTGTAGCTACTTATTTTCTCTCATTCTGTGTAAACTATTCAATTTGGTCCATAATATTTGAGATACAATATACTAATTTAGGCATATGTTTTATCCTTGTCCTATTTATTTGCTCTGTGTCATATACAGTATTTTTCTACAAACTTAAATTTCAAAATAAAAGCTAATTTTTCTTTTGTTGTACGTTTTTTCCTGGCGAGCAAAAGAAACTGTGAATACTGAATGTGTTCATAAAGATGGAGGATTTCCCACTTGAAGCCAGTGTACACTGAGAAGAATATTAATAGTAACAACATAGAGTTGTATAAGATTTTACTGTTGTATGTGATTTTATGTTTGCAGAGTACTTTCATGTATTACTGTCTGTGCTTTTCATTAGTGCTAATCTTGGTAGTATTTTTTACTTAATATGTCAAATGTAGGAAGGAGGGGAAATGTCTCTAGTGCCTCTGTTCTGCTGGAATCACACAGTAATAAATGACATTGCTTGAACTTGAAGGCTTGTAGTTAATAATCAGTTTATGCAGTATGTTTTTTTCCTCCAGCATAAGTATTAGTTTTTACGTAGTAGTAGTCAGCCTACATGATCTTCAGGCCCTATATCAGGCCCTTTAGTCCCTTAGGACAGTCAGTTTGGCCTAATGTCCTTAGAAAATTGATCAGTAGCCTTCTGAGCACAGTGATTATGCCAGTGCTCTGTCATTTGGAGCACATGATGCTGTTCTTGCCTTCACAACCCTCTGCAGAGGAGTCTAGACCAGTGGTTCTCCACCTTCCTAACGCTGTAATGTATTCTCATTGTTAAAAAGAGGTCGCAACCCACAGGTTGAGACCTGCTGGTCTAGACCCACCTAATTAGTCAGATCACTGGATTTTTCAGAGCTGACCCCAGATTGATCTCTCATGCTTGCTAGGAAACCTTATATTTGTAATTACTGAATAGGAGGAGAAATTGCTGAAGAAAGGTATGGGCTAAACTGACTAGAGCCATTGAGTGACTGAGGATTAGAAATGAAGACAGGGTGCTATCAATGGAAAAACAAAACTGTAAGAGGACGATGATTTGAACGAACAGAATGTTGATACTAAAAAGAGAAATAAATTCCATGAATTTCTTTCTTTTTATACTTTTTCTACTTTCTCCAGTACCTAGGTACCATTAATGTCTTCTCTATGTTTTTGATTTGACTTTGTAGTGAAATAATGAAAGAATTAAAACTGATTTAGTTTCCCACTCCTTTTCAAATGACCTTCATTGTGGTCATATGAATGGTTTAATTTTTCCACCAGTGCATTATATTATTAAGAAGCTTTCTTCTTTGAGTAATAGATGTGAAACCAACATTTTTCAGTAGAAAGGCTTGATTTTTCTCCAATTTAAATCTATCCAAATATTGAAATACTTTTATGAATTAACATGTAACCAACTTCCCTTCCTAGGGACTGCTTTAGAATGTAAATGCAAATTGCGATTTTTTTTTTTAGAAAAGAGAATGTAGATAAGCAAGAGAAAAATGTTTTATATTTATTTTTTATCTTTTTTAGTATTTTTATATTTCTTTTTTTAACATTATGTTAGTTATTAGAAGCAACCAGATTTTTCTAAATTTATTTAATTTTCCTCTGAGAGTTTAAAGACATGATTGATAGCATATAAAATGAAAACATTTATTTCAAGATTTATTCAAAGTAGATACTAAAAACTCATTGAGAACTTATATCAGGGACATAATACATTCTTTTGAAGGTAACTATGCCTTCGGAAAGGCAGCAGTAAGATGTGGTATTCGTCTCCAATTCTCTATGTCTTATAAAACCTTCTATTTATAGAATGACACCATTCTGGTTTGATTGGGCTGATATTATTTCTGAGGCTTTTGCAGTTGGATAAAGATAAATATTCATCTTAAACTTTGAAATTTTGTTTTGTTTTTGTTTTAGTTTATTCTGTTTTGAATTTTTTAACTCAGGCTTTCTGATTTGTTACCTTTGGTTTTATAATTATATATGGGAAAAAATCCCAAACTACGGTTTCAGCTCTCTGAAACTCTTCATTGTACTTCTGTGATAATGGAAATTAAAACAATTAGTTAGCAGTGACAATAAACTCATTTTTAAAATTGTCGTAAATATATGGTTTCTTTTAACAAAAACCTTACGATTTAGTACAAAAAGCAATCAAAATAAACATTTAAGGAGGGCATTTTAACACAAATGTTAAGGGACATATTCACTTTTAAATTTAATGGTTTCCACACTATTGTCTATGAGTCAAATACTAATATATTATCCTCGGATACAGGACATATCAGATATTAAACTGATAAAAACAGATACTACATTTGATCTAAAAGGCTGAGAAACGATAATAAACACATTTTTAACACATTTGATTTTAAATTAGGATGATTGTAATTCTAAGTAACTACTTTAATCGCTATAACTGTTTTGTTAACTTGTGTTTTGGATAAAAAGTATTCTAAAATCTTATCTGTCTAAAATGTGAACTTTCTTACCTTAGAGAATATGCATCTAAATTAAACTATTCTTAATTGATAAGGTAGTAATTTTAAATATGTTTGGTTAACTCTGTTCTGTACAACAGCGGTATTCTAAGTAAGCTCATTTCTCCCTCTCTAAATCCCCACTTGGCTCTGTATTTCCAAGTATCTTCTTTTCTTTTTGGCTGGTGCTCATTTTGTAGTATGCCCCCTGGCAACTTTAGTCATCCCATCTAAATTTTCCAATAGATATAATCTAAACAAATTGGGGAGCTTCTTGCTGCAAGTAGGTAGCACATTAAATTAGAAAACCTGAAATACTTATTCCTCAGATATCCACATAGCTGACTCCTTCACTTCTGGTTTTATGTAGATGATACCAAAATTTCAAGTACCATCCCTCAGTATTTGAAATCCTTTTTCCTTTTTTTTCTAACATGCTCATATATTCCATTCTCTTTTGCTTCTTAACTGTCTGTCCTTACCTCCTCCCATTTCCTTTGTTACCCCCTTTCCTCCATGGGAAACTGGCATGAAAGCTTGGCTTTTGTCTGTTTTTTTACCACAGTATCCAGTACTGAGGACAGTATTTGGTATATAGAAGATGTCTCATAAATATCTGTTGAAATAATTGCTGAATAAAAGAATGACAAGATGGTACTGGTGCAAGAGACTGAGGAGACATATGTAACAAATGATGAGGTGAAGAGGGGAAAGGATAGGAAGAAGTGAAAAAATGAAAGCTTTAAGTCTTGAGTTTTAGTATGAAAATGAGACCATTCCCTCCTGTGCTTATTAAGTTTTTAGTAAGGATCTATTGAATTTCTGTATATCAGGTACATTGTACTTAGTATTGGAGATACAAATTTGGAGCAAAATTAGACATGGTCATAGTCTATTATGGAGTTTACAATATGGTAAGTGACACAGGCATTTATGAATGAAGTGAAAGTGAAATTTCTTCTACAAAGGAGAGTATGTGGTGCTCTGACTTTTCATAACAGGAGGATTTATGAGGCTTGCTTGAGGGAGAAGTAACCACAGAGTAAACCAACAAAGAATTTAGAGGATAGGCTGAGAGGAGGGTGAAGAACATTTCAGAGAGCCAAGGGAACTTGTGCAAAGAGTCTTGTTGGAGGAAGCGTGGTAAGAATGAAGGATAATCACCAAGTTGCCCAGTGAGTTGACAGTACAGGGGGAGAGCAGTGAAAGATGAGACTGGAGAGGGAGGTGGAGGTCAGAGATGATGACGTTTGCCTTTTAAGCCAATCTACACTATGGAGAATGGATTAGTCTAGACAAATGAGGTTTTTGTCCAGACAACAGGTAATGAGTGGTTGTGGTGATGGAGAGGGGTGGGCAGATTTGAGATGTATTTAGGAGATAAAAAACATAAGATGAAGCTGACATTCATAGAAACACTGTCTAAAGTTGGGCTGCTATAGCAAATTATCATAGACTGGTTGCTTAAACAACAAAGTTTTTTTCTCATAGTTCTGAAGATAAGTTCAAGGCACCAGCAGATTGTTTGTTGAGAGCTTGCTTCCTGGCTCGTAGATGGCTTACTGTGTCCTCACATGGCAGAAAGCAGAGAGAGAAGAAAAAGAGAAAGAGTATTGTACAGGTTGCATTAAACAGAAATTATGAGTAGAAAGACAATTAACCAGGAATAAGAGTATAATCTCTAGATTGGGGAAGGGGGAAATATTAGGGTGATCATATTTTAACATCTGTGAGGCGGGACAACATGGCCGGGGGGTGGAGCGGGGCAGAGGGGGGGTGCTGTGGGGCGGGGTGGGGGGGACGGGGCAGGCAGGGCCTGACAACAATGCAAACTTTGATAAGCAGTTCTCGATAATCACTTCTCAGCAATTATTTATTATAGTTTAACATTATAAAATTAACAAAAATAATATAAAACTCATATTCTGGCAAAATAGCCATATGGCGGCCGAAAACCATATATTCCCTTCTTGTTCTCCAGCCCGTTCGTGCATTCTTTCCAAAAATCGGGACTTTTTTAAAACGCCGTGGGACGCAGGACAAATTGTTGAAAAGCAGGACTGTCCCGCCAAAATCAGGACGTCAGGTCACCCTAGGAACCATATGGCCTTCTAGGTTCTTAAATGTAGCCTTATGAGTGAATCTTAATTTCATAGAACAAATATTTTTATTTTCATTAATACACCTTTGTCTTTTATGTTTTTATTTTATTTTAAAAATGATGTATTAAAAATACCAAAGAATAAAATAAGTTTCAACGATAATCTTCACAGATTGATTGGCACAATTAAAGCATTAGTAAGCTATAAGGACTAAATTGATGGCTGCTGTGCTCATGATTTAGTTCTAACTCCTCCCGTCTGATTGGTACCACTATGTGGGAAGCTGGTTGGGGAGAGTTTATGTGGGTCTAGTATGCCAGTCTGTTATCAGATTAGACAGCAGTGCATTGCATTGTTTGGAGTGGAATTTGTGAATAGCTGCACAGTTCGACAGTATTTTTTAATTCTGTCTGCTTAGCAATGCATCATGTCAAAGAAGACCAAGAGAATGCTGCAGGAAAAAAATATTTATAATGAGGACTGAGAATTCCAATATTATTTCTGCTAAAGATCAGATGATTTGTTGGATTTGTGATAATGCAATATCAACATTAAAGGAATTGAATGCTCATCAGCATTATAACATTGATAAGGACCATATATATTTTAAATTGGAGGGAGAGGTACAAAGAGTTGTCTTGCAGAGATTAAAAAATGAAAAGCATAAGGCAAAGACAATTTTTTTAAGACCTGGAAATAATGCTTCTGAAGCAACTTATAAAGTATCTTACATATCCAGGAAAAGAGGGAAGCCATTCAATGACATAGAAACTGTGAAAGGATGCACATTATTGCAAAGGTCGCAGGATACTTACACCTCAATAAGGTTCCAAAGTACAAACAACTGCCTCTTTCAAGGAGAATCATAACTGGTCAGCAATATTAATTAGCCTTCAACTTAATAGCATGATACAATATTTCAGAAGAAAAAAACATATTATTAAATCACTTTTTTTTTTTTTTTTCAGTTTTTGGCCGGGGCTGGGTTTGAACCCGCCACCTCCGGCATATGGGGTCTGCCACCCTACTCCTTTGAGCCACAGGCGCTGCCCCTATTCAGTCACTTTGGATGAATTACCTGATACTACTGACTCAAGGCAGATTTTATACTTCTTTTGGGTCGTAACAAAAGATTTTCTCTGCTACAAAGAATGCTTTGTGCACTCTTAGGAACAGAACATGGGAAATAGATATCTTCATCAACTTTCAAGATAAACATGACATTGGGCTAAATTTGATAAATTTAATGTATACAGAGATGATGCACCTTCCATGACAGGAAAACATGAAGGGTTTATAGCATAGATAAAAAAAAAAGTATTCATAGACCCAGAAGCTCTCATATCTTTTCCTTGTATCTTACATCAACAAAAATCTCTGTGCTATTTTAAGTGACACTTTGCAACAATTTATAAATATTTTTAACTGTGTCAGTTTTGTAATATTCTTTTTTTTTTCTTTCTTTTTTTTTGGAGCAGAGTCTCACTCTGTCACCCAGGTAGAGTGCAGTGGCATCATCATACCTAATAACAACCTTGAACTCCTGGGCTCAAGCGATCATCCTGCCAGTTTTTTTGTTTTTAGTAGAGATGGTGTCTTGCTCTTGCTCAGGCTGGTCTCGAACTCCTGAGCTCAAGCAATCCTCCCACCTTGGCCTCACAGAATGCTAAGCATGAGCAACCTTTCCCAGAAGTTTTGTAACATTCTAAAGTTGTAGGATGAGGTATTCAGTATGGATTTGCCATATCATTTATGGTGCATTGGCTATTGCAGGGACAGGTATTAGCTAAAATTTTCTTTCTGTGAGTACAGATTATTGAAAGAAGATTTCTACAGGAATGCATCATTTCTGTGTGATACCATGTCAAATCAAAGTGACTTGAATGTTTTTTTGCAAGGTACAACTAAGTCTTCATATGATATTTGGTAAAAAATCTAAGCATTTTGGGAAAAAAAGCTCTCTTTTTTCAAAACACTTCTTCAAAAGGAAATTTTGGATGAATGTTTCCCCCAGTTACCAGTGGTCATTGGTGAGCAAGATGATGTATGAGAATTGCTTAAAGAATATGTACTTGTTATAGACCTATTAATTGGAGAATACAACGAAAGGTTTGCTGACTTTGAGAAATGTAACATCACATTCAAATTAGCATTTCAGCCTCACCTAGTTGACACCACCAACACACCTAAAGAACTGCCCCTGGAATTGATTCAGCTTTTAGTACATGACAGTTTAGTCATTGTTTGATGCTAAGGAAGATCAGTTGAAATAAGGAAAAATGCAGAACACCATTATCTTTGGCAATATGCCCCCAAAATGCTTTTTTGCTTTTCAACCACTTTTGCTGTGAATTTACATTCTCCTACCTCACCTAAATCAAGGTGCCCTTAAGGTCACAAATGACTGATGCCCATCTAGAGGATTAACTGAACCTCTGCATCTCCATGCTGTAACCAGATATTCAAATATTTCCCAACAAAAGGCAGACAGGCAAAGTCACGGCTAAAATGTTAGTTAACTTTAAAATTAACAAATAGTTTTCATTTTTTTAATTATTAAGGGCATAGTAGTTATGTTTTTATAAAATAATGTACATTTTTACATATATATAACTGAAGTTTCTTGAATGTGGCCTTATTTGATAAAATAACTTGGGAATTAATGAGGCCTAATTTGTAAATTAATGAGGCCTTCCAACATGAAAAGCTTCCCACCCCTGCTCTAGATGAATGTATGTTGCTGTTAGGTACTATATTTCATACTTAGATTATGTAAGAATATTTAAAATAGGTATACAATATGTAAGAATAATTTAGATTAAATCTACATAATTCTAAAAATTGAAAGTGAAGTTTGTATGATGCTTAAAAAGGTATTTAGGGATTACTGTTTTTGTAAAGGTGTTGTCATTTCCTGCAGATTAACATAAAACATATATGCATGCTATATATATTTATTTTCAAGATTGTTAATATTGGACATGTTGAGGTTTACATAGTTTTCCCTGAAAATAATCTCAATGCTAATGATAGAAACATACATTGTTTGCAGTGAACTTTTTAAAATGAATTTTTGTTTGTGGTTTTAGTTTGTAAAGTTTTGCATAAACGTGCAAAAGTGATCAGAACTATAAACTCATTGTTTTTTCTTTGTTGAATTCAGGGATATGTAATTTCCTGTAAAAATTTGAAGAGAGAAACTAAATTCTCTGACATGAGTTTTCTGATCATGTGTATTTAGTAGGTAAAGCTTTATTATTTCATTTGTCTTAAATGATTCGAGAATGTGTTGATCATTAGTAGAGTTTTTTATTCTGCAATCTAAAGAGTTACAGTAATGTTTTAGGACCCTACAAAAATGTACAGTTGACTATACTGAATCAATTGCCATTTGATGGTTTTCCTCCTTGTTATGTTACTTTAACAGTCATGTCTCTAAAGTGAAGGATCTTTTAGATGTTATACATTTATACAGCCAGTCACTAGACTTTAAGTTCACATGTCTGTTAAGATATATGTGGTTATCCTGAACATGTGAAATTGTTTGGATTCCCCCCCGCCCAATTTCTTTATATTTTATGTACTAATTTTATTAGAATGTAGAGGAAAAGCATACGTAAACTTTGACATTTGCTTTATAAACTATTTAACAGATTATTTGTAATAATCAAAGCAGATGTTATAAATGTGCTAGGTACCTTCTGTTTATCTTTCCATAACCACACTGTCCCCTCCCCTACCCTGTGTGTGTCCTGGGAGGCTCTCAACTGTAACTGTCATCCACCTCCTCTACCCTTTGGCTTCTGGTTGAGGTAGACTGATGGGAGACACCTAGAGAAGAGCAGAGGATAAGGGGAGCATGATTCCTCTGGTGATTCCTCCCTAGTGTTACTTTGAATAGGCAGCTTTCCTCTCTTAAAGGCCATTTCTTCATTCCAGAGGCGTTTTGTATGAATCACCCTCCAGATTCTGGTAAACACTTCTTTTACCCTTTAGGTTTAGGTATGGTAATGTCTGTTGTTACTGCTCAATCCCTAGGAGCTATACATTGTCTCCTGTTGTATATCCTCTCTTACATTCTACTTCTTTGTAAATAATTTCTTAACCCTTTTATTTCTAGTGGTTTTGGGAAGTAATCATCTTTTTAAAGTTGGTTTCCTAATGTCCCAGTGGTTTCTCAGTGTAAATAAGCATTACACTGTCAGCTTCTGACCTGTAGCAGTGGCTCGTTGTACTTAAATGTAAGGTTGCGCATATTTCTGCCTTTTTTGTAGTTTGGCATGGAATATAATACATATAATGCTTCTACTTCTTGGCATTCAAAGGGTTAAATAAACTATTCTCAAATTACTCAGTTTGAGTGTGATACCTTATTATTTGGCCAGGACTGTGACTACTTCCTGTTCTCTTGGAATGGCTTACCACTATTTTCTTTATTAGAGTATCACAAGAGTCTCTGTTGCTGAATTCTGCCATCAGTAAGTTGTTTGATTCAGGCAGTGTGCACTCACCCTCTGCTCATTTCATTCGCAAGTGGGAATAGTAATAATTCCTACCTCATTGGAATATTATGAGGGTTAATGAACGTTTATACATAAAGTGGTCAGAATAGTGTCTGGCATAGTTAATACTCTAAATTATAGTTTGGTTATTATTTTTATTATTGAAACATAAGGGATGAAGTAGAGAACAAATAGTATGGTTGGGGGTGGCGGGGGAGAGAGAGAAAATAAGAACATAAGTGGGTGTGCACATGTGAGGACTGGAGTAGTTATGTTTAAAGAATAGAGTATTTGCATTTAAAATTTCAGAGTTAGAACATGTTGAGCTTATGAAAAGGTCCTGCAGCTGACTGTGAGAGGTGAAGGTCACTGGATTTGACATGGACATATTGTCAAAGTATGAGAGGTTTGTACTTATAAATAAAACAAGTGCGATTGTAACATCTACACATGTAGACTGACAGAGATGTGTTGTATTGACCACTTAAAAATGACAAAAGGCATAGCTGAATGTGACTTGATATTCTGAAATGGAGAGCTTTTGGTAAAATTTCTCTTGCTTTAAGTAATAATTGCATTCCTAGAAAATTTGGTATATACTTAATACTTGGAAAAGTGCTGTGTGATATGAAAAATGACTTTTGGTTTTAAGCTTATATAATTCTTTCTGCCCCATCTTTTCCTTCATGAATAGACTCTGTAAGTCAAGCCACATCTCTTCTTTCATGGATAAACATCCTAAGGATGCAGAATTTGGTTCAACTGATTATGTAGCACTGTGCTGTGCATTTGTGCAGTGCAAGGTACCCGGCATCTCTATACCTCACCCAGTAAATACTTGGGGCATCCTCCAATTCTTTTATTAAAGCCTAAACACATTTTCATAATATCTCCATTGAGCACTTCTGGTTGAGAGGAAAGAAGGGATGAAATAGTATGTGAAATAGATCCAAAGAGAAAGCTTCTTCTCTTTGCATAGTGAGCAAGTATAATAGAGATGTGAGGCAAGAAATCACCTGGCAACCAAATTTCAGGTAGAATCGTGATATAAAAATTGCAGTGGTGCAAGGTAGTAAAATTTTCTTACAGTCGCAGCCTCCTGCTCACTCACATTAGTTCCTTTTCTCAAGCCACTCCTAGCTCAGGTGTCCCTGGTAGCCTGGTTATATTAACACAGGTGGCCCAAGAGAGAATTTTGATATATTTGGTAAAGAGTTTAATCTCAGCGTTATTTCTCTTTTAACTATATTAGTATTTTCCTTCCTAAGTCCAAGTATTTCATTTCGATCCAAAACCGATGCAAATACCTATCTTTCCCATGTAAATGTTTATTTCTTTATTTTTTCTTGCCATAGGTAAATGTATTGCATAAAAATGTAATCATTGACTTTCTGTGTTTGCTTGTGAACGTATCCAATTGTACTAAAATGTATTGGAATCAGTAAAAATGATCGCTGAAGTTTTATCTTTTGGTTAAACTGACAAACTTTTTTTTTTTTT
>NW_003852396.1:55477133-55499272 GCF_000181295.1 Otolemur garnettii
GGTCCGGGCTGGGGATTCGAACCCGCCACCTTAGGTGTACGTGGCTGGCGCCTTAGCCGGTTGAGCTATAGGCGCCAAGCCAACTGACAAACTTTTAATTGAGTCACCATTAGCCAACTTTAGTAGTTTTTTCTGTTTTGAGGATTATCTCATTTATACCAGTTTAGTTTTGGTGATTCTAATTAATCAAAAGTATTGTTTTCAAAAGATTAATGTTATAAAGCCTAGTGATGCAGAGCTTATTTTAAATTAGGTGACTTTTGTAATAAGGCACTTTTTTTTTTACTTTAAATAAAAATTTAGGATAATAAAAAATGATCATTTGCTTAGGGAATTAAATGAGGTCTGATGAGGTTTTCAGCTTCATTAGTGAAGTAAAACCTACAGTGAAGATTAGAAGTAGTTCCTGAAGGATGCATGCCCTATGAAATATATTTCTAGTTTTAATACATTTCCTAAGGGATATATCCATGCCATGGCAGTGATTGTGATTACCATTAATTGTTATTCTTTTTGAGTCTCTCTGCAGAGATGCCAGAACTATAAAAATGAAACTTCTTTTTTGCCTTGTAAAGGTCATAGCCACAGACATGATCTTAAAATTGAACACTATGATGTTCACATAAGAGATTTAAATGGTACTTCATATTGATTATATGCATGGGTGCCATCTCTTTATTAAGTTACATTTATTCTACAAAAAAATATGTATTATTCCAACCAGTAAAGGTGATATAAAATATATAGATATAGTTTATGTGAAAAAATTAGATATGTCATAAAATCCAATTTGTTCTTTTTCTTTAAACTTAACATTATACATTGCTTAGTCTATATTTTAAACTGGTAGAAAATAATTTGATCTCTAAGACTTTTTCTTATAATCTTGAAAAATCAAGAAATGAAATCAATTAGTTAATTTCAGTTGCTTCCCTTCCTTCCCTCAGAAGTGGGGTTTGCTCTCTTGTCTAGGCTGGAGTGCTGTGTTGTAGTCAGGTGGGTCACCGCAGCCTTAAACTCCTGTGCTTAAGCAATCCTTCTGCCTCAGCCTCCCAGTATTCTGGGATCATAGGTGTGCAGTGTGTCCACTCTCTGCTGCTTTTAACTTTATCTTGGTGGGAGGTTCATAAAGTTCGGTTGAGTCTACTGTTCACCCTAAAGTGATTTTTCCAATCATCCCTTCAAAATTCATTTTGGTGTAATGTGTGGAGCATTAGAGGAAAATTATTTCATCTTCTTTGATACACAATATAGTAGTTTGTTGTTTTCTCTGTTTTTGCCACTATAGACAGGTTCTTGAAAAGTTTGTGAAGATTAAATTTTAAAATCTTTTTTTTCCACTGAATCTATAATATTACTATGTTTTATTTATGCTTATTCCAAAAATTAATGAGCTTGATTTGACTAAAAAGAAGGTACACTTTTGATTTTATTTTTTATCTCCTTAGATCTGGAAGTCCTCAAACGTATCTATAATGATACATAATAGATAAAGAATTTAATAATAGTTTCTAAGCCTTACAAGATAAAAATCATAATTGGTAATATTTGTTAAAGTATGTCATAAGGAACAAAACCCCAATTGGAGGTCTTGCTTAGTAATCATCTGATTTAACAAAAAGACAAAGGTAAGATGGTCACGTATGATAATTTTGTAAATCTTTCTTTCTGAATATTTAGAGAACTTAAAAATGTCTCTTGGAAATCATGGTTGAAGGAGTCAAGGCAGGTGTAGAATGCTTTAAAGGCAATGTTTTTAACTAAACTGACAGGAAATAGGATGCCTTGAGGAGGAGACTTGTGACTTATGTTAAGTATAAGGCTTTGGGGCCATTTTAGTTTTAGTATAGTCACTTTACTCTTGGTCCTGATATTTAATCTGTTGGGGGAAGATCTATTGTGGGGCATAGGGCAGGGAGAAACATCTTAACTCCCTATACAGTAGCCACTTTACAAGATGGCTTGCATTGATCCTCACTGCCTGTATTCACACTCTTATGTAGTGTCTTCCTGAGTTGAATTGGCTTGACCAGTGTAATAATAAGGTACTGCAGAAAGGATGATGTGTGACATCTGAGGCTTAATCATAAAAGAAATTATGGTTTATTTTATGTTATCTCTTGGATTCCTTGTTCTGGTGACTCTAGCTACCATGTTATTAGGATGCATAAGCATCTGATAGAGAGGCTTACATAGAAGCCCCTTCCAGCAGTCAGCACTGGTGGATGAGTCATCTCTGAGGCAGATTCTCCAGCTTCAAATAGACCTGTAGATGAATGTAGCCCAACCCTGGCTGCAACCTTGTGGGAGACTCTTAAGTTAGAGTCACCTGGTTAATTCAGTGCTTCTGAATTCTGATCCATAGAAACTGTGAGATAATAAGTATTAATTGTTTTAAGTCTCTAAATTTCAGGGCAATTTATTATGCAGCACAGGAGAGTAACATATACACATACAAATAAAAGCAAAGTCTTAACTGTGATGACTATCCTAAAGGAAAGTATGTACTACTTTGAGAGTGATTAACAGACTTCTGATTTAGTGTGAGAGTTTGGGAAAGCCTTGTGAGCTTAGATCCAAAGATCAGGAAAGAGCATTTCTGACAGAGCAGTATGTGAATTGCCCTGTGCTGGGGAGAAGCAGGGCACTTTAGAGAAACCAAATGTCAAGAGACAAAATTATAACAAATTCAGTTTAAAGCTCTTAATTGGCTTTATTTGAAATTCTAGAATTAGGCAATACTTTATACTATAGAATAGAATGTGTATTCCAATATACTAAACAGAGAAGATTGGTTTATAGATAGAACAGAGCTGAAGAAAGCATAAATAAAGAATAAAAAGTGGATTGGTCGTTTCAAAGTTACTGTCCATGTAAGGTGGGAAGAGGGAGACAGAACAATAGGAAAATAACTGACTAACCTCAGGTTAACTTCAAGTTTTAAGGTAAAGTTTAAAGGCAGCGGGAATTTTTATCATGCCTACTAAAGCTAGCTTATCTTAGAAATTGGCTATTAGCTCCCTCGATTTTTCAGAATTTCAGTTAACTTGGTTTCAGTTTGGTGACCTGGAACTTTAGCATGAGTGACTTCATTTTGGTTTTTAGTCTATTTGGACCTACTGCAGGAACTTAGTCTAAAACAGTGGCCTCTTACGGTTGTTAAGTAACACAACAGAAGAGCAGCATGGCTAAGTGGAGATAGCAAGAAAGAGATGGAAAAAGACGAAGACAGATCAGAAAATGCTAGGCGTGGGGCCCTATTAAGAATTTTGGTCTTTATTTTAAAAGAGTGGGAATTCATTGAGAAGTGTTGAGCAGAGAACAGATGAGATAGGTATTTTGTAAAGAACATTCTGATTGCCTTGTGGAAGCTAGATTAGAGGTGGTGGGCTGGGAGTGAGTGGGTTGTGCAAGAGTGGATGACAGGAGACCAGTCATTGAAATAGATGATGATAGTTTGAACTGGAGTGGTAGCAGTTTCAATGGAGAGGTGGGCAGATTTGAGAGTTTTTGAATGTAAAGTAAATAAAATTCAGTGAGGATTTAGATAAGTGAGGTGAAGAGAGAAGGAGCAGCTAAGGTAGGGGGTTTGCCTTGTCATAGGATGGATTATAACTCTGTGGGGGTTTTTGTGTGTGTGTGTGTGGAAAATTTTATATTTTGTTTTGGGCATGTTTTTAGGTACACCAGTTAAATACGGTGTTCAGGAGGTCAAAGGAAAGGTCTTAGCATGAGACAGAAATTTGTCAGATTTAATTCTTATTAAGTCATAAGCCATATGTACAGTCCTTGAGGAGTCTTATGGCCAGAAGACTTATGGCCAAAAGAATGTGGTCTGTTAAAACTTTTTTTATTTAAAAATAATGCAAGTCCTTTATACGTTTCTCAAAATCATGAAGGGGACTCTTAATTCTCTTTCTTATCCTGTGTCTTCATCAAATGCAGCTATTTTTCCATCCTTTTCCCCAAAACTTACAAAGAAGCTACCCCTCTACTTTCATCTCAGTTAGCTTTTATTCTGATTCATCCCTTTATCTTTTGTTCTTTGCTTATTATTTAAGGTGATGTTAACTGTTCCTATTTTGACAACATAGGGCCTTCCTTGTAGTGTAAGATAGGCAAACAAACCGGGAGCACAAAAGCCAGATGTTCTTGTCATGCTGAGGGAAAGGGAAGTTGGGGAACACTTCTGGGAATAGTGACACATTCATAATTTTTATCATGTAACTGAATTATCAGCATGTAAGTAAAAACTGAAGCTGTGAGCCTAGATGAATTTTACCTTGGCATTGAATTGAGTAGATGAAAGGATGTCCTGATCCTTGAGTAGCTCCATCATTTGATGACTGGGTTAAGGAAAAGGAGCCTAGAGGAGACAGGTTAGGGTCTCTGTTGGCTTCTGACTGGAATTTCAGAGCTAACTTCTGCTTCAGGCTTCAGTTTAGACATTGGTTTCTTTGGATATCTTCTTCTGACATTTCATTTCCTGGTTAGGTTCTTCCCCAGCATGCACTGATACTCTATTATCATATAAATACTGTAATTATTTATGTAATTGCATGTGGTCCCCAATAGACTGCAACCTCTGGGAGGGAGGGAGACAAGTTTGCCATTGTATCCCCAGTAAGTACTGTCTTATCTTTTATGTAATAGGAGAAATAAACACCTGTTTAATTAATTCAGGCAGGTATTCTCATTGGACTCATTAGATTTCGTATGTGTATATCAACAACATTCCTACTTAGCTTCCTGTCAAAATGTATAGATCTACTCTTTAGCAAACAGTAGAAACAAGCTGTCCTCTAGGTTCTTATCTTAGATTATGACTTTGAACTCTGTTTCTTAATATCAATAAAAAGTTTGGGGGAAACTTTGCAGTGAACTTGGACCATATCGTTTTCACACTCTTAGAATTGCTTTAGTGAATCATGCTTCACTGTTATTCTACAGTTTATACTGAGGAATATTGGAAGTAATGCAACTTTAAATTCATTATTGTGTTTACTGTAGGGATGGAGGAGGAAGCAGTAATTTACCATCTTATTAGTTTGTGAGGATTGATCGGAATATTTTTTCAAGGTGCAGTATTAGGACGCTTATTTTGAACGTCTACGGTTTGTAGTTATGTGCCTGTGTGTTTAGTTTTTTGTGGATACAGGGAGGGATGCAGCTGCTCACATTTCTCTCGTGGCTTCAGGGAAACGCAGAGGTGAATTTTGTGGCTGCTTTTATCAAAGGATATAGGTATTTTATGTCTTATGTTTTGAGTGATAATCATATCACTGACTTTAATTACACTTTTTTTGGACACACTTTATTAATATAGGAGTCTGATCACATATGATTCAAGAATATTCAAATAATGAATCAAATATATTCAGATGTTAAAGATTTGTTGGCCAACATTATAGTTACTGATGGCATGCTTGCCTTTAATCAGTCCAATATAAAGCTTTATCTATACTTCAGTGGTCACGGAACCATTCAGCACAGCTTTCTTAACTATGAGCTATTTGAAGTTACCAGTTTGAGCACTCTTGACTTATTTTTTTCAGGCTCTGACTGGCTGTCAGGATCTCACCAGTGGTTGAGGGGACTACCTCAACTTTGGCATTAATACCAAAATATGGCCAGCTGAGGCTTTGAGTAAGTCATAGCAACATTCATCATTGCTGGGACTTTTTCTTTCCAGAGGTTATGGAAAAATTGGGCATGATTCTAGGGTACAAAGTTTGTTGCCCCATATGGTCAGCTAATTATACTTTTAAGATTTCTTCTATCTTTGTTGCTACCTTCTTCTCTTCCCCATCTCTATTTTTTTATGGTTTGCTTAGTGTACTAATTTTTCTTTGTACGTTATCTCAATTTTTTTAAAAAATATTAAGGCATTAGAAAATTACATGTATATGTCTATAACATAAAGGATCTCTTATTGGTGATTTGAGAACTGACTTGACGCTAACATTGACTTCTCTTACTGGATCCCTAGGCTCTTCCAAGATATTGTGACTGGCTGTGGCCTGAGCAAAACTATGTCTTGTACATTCTATTTTCTGAATAAAGGGTCTTTGTTTTCCCTGCAGAGAGTGGTCTTTTGTTCTTTTGTCATTCTCTATCCATTCTCCCAGCCCCAAAACTTTTCAAAACTATTTAAAAAATAATTGCTTCTGTTGTAACTCTGTGATTTAAAAACTATTTGAGTTAGGTAGAGGTATGTTTTTTTAGTAGACTGAATTAGGTGGAAGTAAACTTTATAATAAAGACAAGGAAGCCTAGTTATTGTCCTGTTTTTATATTGTGTAGTTTTTTAAGAATTTTAAATATTTAAGATTTTTTGAGAATCATTTAGATTAATTCTAGAAAAAATCAGTAATCTTGGATTATACATAGGATAGACTAAATCTGATAAAATGTAAGAAAGTTTTTAATGAGATAAATGTATGATATTTAGGCTTTTGTTCCTGAATGAATTTTTCTTTCCACTATTATATTACAGAGTTAGGAAATAGGGGCTATTTAAATATTATACATTGAGTAGGTGAAGTTAATTGAATACTTTAATGTTGGTTTTATTATAGTTTAGAAAAAACTAGGATTTTTTTTATAGATGCATTTGAAAAGCTGTTTTCAAAGTAATGTATTTTTATTGTTTTGTTAACAAGTCAAACTTTTCAAGTTATTTCTGACTATTTAACCTTTCTGGAAAGTTGTTCCATCTTCTTCCGGTCATCTAAATTTATCACAGGGCTTTAACTAAGAAGGTTGGTGAACCTTCTTTTCCTTTTGATCTTGCATCCTGGCGAGTGCTTGGATATTTCTTGTGTAAGAAAAGTTTTGGTGGATGAGTCAGTGGACTGAGTCATAGGCAGCATGAAGCCTCTAGTGTTCTATACTAACTAATTGGAAACAGTTTCAAAATTAATTAAGGCACAGTTGTCAGCTCAGTGTTACTGATTGACATCCCACCAAAGTATTTTGTCTTTTGGCAACTTGCTTAATTGTTCTTTGGTATTTAGGTTTTTGTTTTGATTTATGCATTTTTTAAAAATCTATTGAATAGACCAATAGTTACCATGTTGATTTTTTTTTTTTTAGAGCCCTGTATGAACTCTGTGTCATTTGTGTTTAATTTCTTCTTCGCTTGATGCCCTTTTTCTCTCAAAAAATATTCAGTACAATTTTTTTTTAATCTTGCTAGTTTATCAGTCTGTGAGAGGAACCTTTTATGCTCTATAGAACCTTGTTCACAAATAATAGTATATTGAGTTGTGAAATAAGAGCCTACCCTCCAACTAAACACTCTGTGTTTTATTTAATAAAAATAAAATTAAATGGCTTGCTTGGATTCCCCTTTGCACTGAATTAATTTGACCTTAATATATAGTCATTAAAAATGACATGTTTTGAAAGAGTCTGTTTCTTCATTGGGTTCATATTTGTTTGAAAGAAAGTATTTCATTTATATAAAGGGTTTTTCAAGGGGGGCTTGATTAGGTATTCTTCATGTTTGCAGAAGAATAAACAAGAGGAAATCAAGACCAGGAAGATATTTTGGCAGAAGAGAGCAAGTATGTTTTGGCAAGATGATGAAGTGCTTGGGTGAATTACTGAGGAAAATAAGAGAAGAGAACTCACATACTGTGTGCCTACCAGATTTGAGGCACTTCACATACATTATTTCTTCAGATCTTCCCAACCTCTCTGTGGAAGCCTAGGGATTTAATAACTTACTCAAAGTCCTCAACAATGTCTGTATAATCAACACCTTAGGCAATTTATGGCAGCACTTAAGTGTGCTGTCTACTAGTGCTACCTTCAGGCATTATGTGAAAGGAAAATTCAGGAAAAGCATTTGATCTAGTTATAAAAATTGGCAGTCTACAGGGTAATGAAGGGATTGCACATCTTTTAGTCACTCCTCCAAAATATTACTCTTGAAGTCACTGATTGAAATTGAGACGTATTAATGATAGATATGTTATAATTTGTTTGGCAGCATCTTTCCTTCATGCTATGTAAAATTAATGCTTCATCTTACAATTAGAGTCATCTTAGATTTGGTAGAATACAGTATATGATCTTTCTCACTCCTTAGGAATGTTTAGGAACAAAGACAGCCATTTGACCTATTGGGGTCTTTTTTTGTTTTTCATTATCCCATAAGTTTTAAAGAGATGATCTTTAAAAAAATTCTAGGGTTACATATGTTTTAGAAACACAGCATAATTACTCCTTCTCTTAGAAATTCTAGCCAACCCCCCACCCCCCACATTTTAAACTTGTTGTACAAACTTATTTGATCATAGATTTCTGCCCACTCTGCCTTTTTCTTACTTACCTGTTTTTAAAAGGGCCTCATGGTTGTGCCTGAGAATTTAACACTTTGCTTACCTAACTTTGGGAGATAGTGGGTTATATACCCTTCTTGCCTAAAACTGAATATTACCAGGAAGAGTCTAACCTTTCTGTGGGCCAACAGATTTTTCTCTTCAGCCTTCTTATTCAACCTCTTTATATTTCTATTTTTTGCTCATAGATTGGCCGCGACCATATTGCCAGTTTGTTGTCTTTTTAAAAAAATTTCTTGAGTCATGTCTTTGTATATAGTTGTTTGTTATTTGCTAGCAAAATTGTGGTATTTGAAACTTATTAACTAGATGTTTAGGGTTTATTAATGATTCTAAGTAGCCAAAGAATTCAAATTATAATGGAAAAACAATCTATTTTCTGGTATTTTATGACATTTATAGGTCACTAGGTTATGTGAGCCTTATTTCCATATCTTATGCTGATCATTTTAACATACAACATTTTTCATCTTCAAGGACTCACTACAGAGAGGTAAATCTCCATTCCCTGAGATTCTTCTTGTTTCTTTCTCCACTTCCCTACTTCCTCTTCTCTCCCCATTTTCCTCTGCCCTCTTTCTAAAATCTTTCTAAAATCTGGACTCACTTTACTTACCAGTTCTGTGTTCTGTCATGATTGTTTATTTAATTCTACAATATTCAGTCATGCTGATTTCCAATTATATTTTCTTTGTATAATGGTGCTCCTGGAGCTCTACTTTTCTCATTTCGTTATAAGAAAGCCTGCTTAAGTCTTTGACTTTTTATACCTTATCTGAACGAACTTCTTTTTACCAGTCTTCCTGATTGTCATAGTAGTGGAGTATCATGTCTGTTATAAAGGGATTCAGATATACTAATTCTATTGCAGTCTTTTCCATTTTTTTCTTTTTTTACTTAGGGTTCCTATAATTGTGTTTTGTGCTCATGGAACTTGGTCCTCTGAGCAACTATTCTTGGTTCATGTTTTGTTCCTATCACTGTGATGGCTATCATGGAGTTTATATAGTCTGTTTTTTTAAATACCCAATGATTTCAATCTGGAAAAACCTATTAAGTCATAACTTAATACATTCACAGCATATAAAGTGTGCCCAAAGAAGTATAATACTGCATTAAAGGGTATGAAATTAGAAATGTGTATTGATACTGCATTTTGTAGCAGTTTAACTGTCAGGCTAAGACAGGATTTTTTTTTGAAACAGAGTCTCACCTTGTTACTTTCAGTAGAGTGCTGTGCCAGCATAGCTCACAGCAACCTCAAACTCTTGGGCTTAAGTGATTCTCTTGCCTCAGCCTCCCAAGTATCTGGGACTATAGGTGCATACCACAACATCTGACTATTGTTTTTAGAGATAAGGTCTTGCTCTGGCTCAGGCTAGTCTCAAACTCATGAGCTCAGGCAATCCACCTGTCTCGGCCCTCCCAGAGTGCTAGGATTACAGGCGTGAGTCACTTCACCTGGCCAAGACAGCTTTTGAGGAAGGGAATAATATGCTCCATTTTTTTCTGTCTTGCCATGTCCTTTACCCAAAACTTGAATGATTTCAGGTAGGAGCTTAATGTTTTGTTACTATTACATCTTCTGGACTTCAGTTTGTTTTATGAGTTTTTAGCTATTTCTACATTGAAAAACCTGTCATAGGATATTTTTGATGATTGAATTAGACATTATTCATAAAATAATTGACAAACAGTACTTGGTACATATTGAGATGAAAATACCAAAGTGACAAAAAGTGTTGGGTTATGGATGTAGCTCAGGAATGTGCATGTGTATGTTTGTGTATGATAAGGGTGAGTGTTGAGCCACCAAATCTGCTGTATCCTAACCATCTATCAAATAAACCACACCCAAGTCATTCTTGCAGTTCTTATTTTCTTTTTTTTTTTTTTTTTTTTGAGACAGAGCCTCAAGCTATCTCCCTGGGTAGAGTGCTGTGGCTTCACAGCTCACAGCAACCTCCAACTCCTGGGCTCAAGCGAGTCTCCTGCCTCAGCCTCCCAAGCAGCTGGGACCACAGGCACCCGTCACAAAGCCCGGCTATTTTTTGGTTGCAGCGGTCATTGTTGTTTGGCAGGTCTGGGCTGGATTCAAACCCACCACCTTAGGTGTATGTGGCTGGCGCCTTAGCCACTTGAGCCACAGGCGCTGAGCCACAGTTCTTATTTTCTAGGCTGGAAATAGAAGACTTGGGTTCTGGTCCCAGTTCTATGTTACTTGGGAGATTGATTTCTTTTTTAGGCCACAGTGACTTCATAGATGAAATACTGAACTTGATTCATGTACTTATTAAAATGTGTGATCCTGGATTTAAAACGTGTGATATTTTATGGTTTGGCAAGAGGTGATTGAGGGTGGCTTAAGGAGAACATGAGAGGAGGGTCATCTCTTTTATCTCATTGTACTATTCAAACTAAATTGGTAAATGACTGTTTAAGATTTATATGCGTCTGGTAGAAAAGTTTCTCTACAAAAAGGATCTACATACAAAAAGTGCTACAACAAAGTAGTACTTAAAGTTCATTTAAAATATGTTTGTATTTCTCAAATTGGGAGTTAGTAAAGAAAATGTCTCTGAGATGTTCTACAGTTGGAAACTACTTGTTGAGACAACTGAGGAATTTGGGATAAGAAGTTGGACAGTTTTTGATAACTTTATACTCCTTATACCCCCACGCCCACATTTCATCCTCTTCACATTTCACATATACAGACTACAGGCCTGACATTACTCAGGATACATCTCTTAGACTGGGTGTCCTAAACTCCTACCCAGTTAAGGCTTTAATCAGTTTTTCTCCACCCCACACCTTCCAATCTCCTGCATTGCTCCTTGTCTCATTGTCAACAAAGTGAAATTAGAAGATTTCTCAGATATCTTCCAATTCATTAATTATACTGCATCAGCATAGTACTGATCTTCCTTCAGCTTGGCCTGTGTTTTGTTGTCATTGGTTCTCTTGTGTTCTTTTCTTTTGCCTGTTTCCATATTCTTTCTTATTAGTACTGTCTACGTGGACCATGAAATTGAAGTGGATTTGTGTGACAGATACTGAGGGAATAAAGGAATTGAACTGATATATTCTTACTAGGACCTCTTCTTCAAGCAAACACAGAAACTAAGTTATTTATTTTGGATATGAAGAGAATGAAGAGGCAGAAGAAGACTAAAAGGGGAAAAGTTGAGGCTATTGAATTGGGAAAGCTGCTTTAAGACTATCTGTCCTAATTTTGAAGTGGGATGATTTTTAAGAGTGAAAATCCTTCCTCTACATACACACAACCCCTGAGGAAAAAACCTAAACAAAACCTGTAACATTGATATAATTTTACTCTAAAGGAACGGATATGTTTCTCTCACTTCCAGTTATCAGCAGTTTGGAAATCCTGCCTATTAAGATGGGAATGTTAAAAAAAAGAAGAGAATCATTGCTGTCTATTCAAGAGAGTTAAGGATTTAGCCTTACTTTCCTATAAGGCTTTATTTATGAAAGGTATTCTCAAGAGGTAATGAACCTGAAACTGTTCCAGCCTGTTCTGAAATACTCCCACACTGTGTTGTTGGAAGAGATTTAAGCACTCTTTGTAAACCTATGCCAGAAAGTTCTTCGCATTTGAAGTTTCTGTCCTTAGTTTGGATTAAGAGGAGGAATTTCCCATCTGTTCAGACAGAAGAACAGTGATCAAAAAATAGGTAATAAGAAAAGATTTTCCTGTTTGAGATGTGCTTTTTGTGGATGAAAGGTTTTCATTGGAATGAATTATTTGTTTTCGCATGATAAATATTTGGATTTGATGTTCTAAACAAGTATTTGGATCTGAATTAAAAGCAAAGTTATGGTTCTAAATATTATACTATATAATTTACTTGTTTTGCTTGGTACTTGGATTAAGAATCCTGCTGGCATTCTTGATTATTTAACATCTTACCCCTCTCTCCTATTTAAAAACATAACATCATCACTTTCTCATGTTTTACCATGATGACTACAAGAACCTTTCATTGGTGATTTACTTTTAATTTTTATTTTAATCTGCTGTTATATGCATTTAACTTTAGATCTGATCATATCAGTTTCTAGTTTAATGGTTAGCAAATTTCTGGAAAAATATACAAGTTCATTGACCACTAAGCCTATTTTACCCCATCAATCTTCTCCTTTGTCTCCATGCCATAATTGCCACCCATTTGACACATATAATGTTCTTTCACATCTCTTATTTTGTTACGAAACATTTCTTTTTACAGGTCACAGCCTTTGGGGGACTTCTTTTTTACAAATTTTGGGAAAAAAAAATTCAGTCGTTCCTCTCTGTCATGGAGGTTTGTTCCAAGACCCTCTTCAGATAGCTTAACTCCACAAATGCTCAAGTACCTTATATAAAATGGTGTAGTACTTGCAAATAACTTATGTATATTTTCCCTTTAAGTCATCTCTAGATTAGTTATAATTCAATACAGTGCCTATCATTTTATTAAAGTTTATTCAACATAACATAGTACTTGGCGTAGTGGCAAATTTGAGTCTTACTTTTTGGAACTTTGTGGAATTTGCTTTCCCAAATATTTTCTATCCTCAGTTGAATCCATGGATGGGGAGCCTGTGAATAAGAAGGCCAGATGTATTCTTTTTTTTTTCTTGAGACAGAGCCTCAAGCTGTCCCCTGGGGAGAGTGCTGTGGCATCACAGCTCACAGCAACCTCCTTCTCCTGAGCTCAAGTGAGTCTCCTGCCTCTGCCTTCCAAGTAGCTGAGACCACAGGCGCCCACCACAATGCCTGGCTATTTTTTTGGTTGCAGCCATCATTGTTTGGCGGGCCCAGGCTGGATTCGAACCCGCCACCTTAGGTTTATGTGGCTGGCACCTTAGCCACTTGAGCCACAGGCGCCAAGCCAGGCCAGATGTATTCTAATGTGTGATTTACACAGCTGAGATTGGTTAAATGAAGACAGACAGGAAGAGAGAGAAAGAACTATTGAGATATGTAGGTAGTTGAAAACTTGGAAATCTTAGTCTGCTGGTTGCTTGTTAAGAGAGAATAAAGAATTAGAAATCTTCATTTTACTGTTATATCAAAGATTTGTCTTTGTGGCTCAGAACATGATGGAATTGGCATTTAGAAAATCCAACAGATAAAATATTACACTTACTGACTCATGAAACAGAAACAATTAAGGTCCCAATTTAGAATGATTCTGGACTGAGGCACTAATAGTTAGGCTCATTTTACAAATATCCATGTGGTAGAGTTGGAAACATGAACTAAGTGGAGAAATTAGTAGTGCTGGGAAAGTTCTGGTTTAAAATTTGAGCTGCTTTACACTCCACAAATTGACTCATTTGCATTTTAATATAAATATCTACATATTTAAAATAATGGAAGCTGTTTGAATTTTCAAAATAGGCTCTTATCTGCTGTTCCTGTTATTAATTCTTTCATGTGTAACTCATAAGTGCACAGTTTATCTTAATTTCAAAGGAGCTGGAAGGGGAGTTAGAAGATCCAATTTATGCAGATTCTAGCATAGTAGTTAAGAATATAGGCTGTGGAGCCAGACTGCTTAAGGGCAAATCCCTGATCTTTTTCTTACTTGTTACTTCTTTCAGACAAGGCACTTGACTTTGCTTTTAGTTTTCTCAGTTGTAAAATGTGGATAGTACTTTAGTAATACTTACCTTTTAGGTAGTAAGTTCTTAGTGAACATTAACAATTTGCAGTTTCCGCGTTGACATTAACTTGTTATGTAATGCCTGGTGAAGTAATGTGAGTAATGTGTAATTGTGTAGTCAAATGTGTTACTACCATTAAAACTTTTTTGCATGCATAGTCTATTTTTCTTAATTCAAAGGAACCTCCTTCTAATTTATGTATTGGAATTTGTATCAGTATCAGTAAGGTCTGATTTAAATATATATGACTTAAGTGAATTTGTGGGTTGCCAGTGACTTTGTGAGTATTTGCAAGTATTTTTTTGTTTGTTTGTGTTTAAAGAGAGAATTTTGCTCTGTTACCCAGACAGAAGTATAATGGCATGGTCATACCTCAGTGCTGCTTCAAACTCTTAAGACTCAAGAGATCCTCCTGCCTCTCAGCTTTCCAAGTAGTTTAGACTACAGGCTTGTGCCACCATACCCAACTAAGTTTTTGATTTTGTTTTAAAGTAGTTCATTCAAATTTGTAAACTCAAATTTGCCACTACAGTAGAAGTTCTTGCTGTGTTTCCCACGCTTGTCTTGAATTCCTGGGTTCAATGATCCTCTGCCTTCCCAAATGCTGGGATTTCAAGCATAAACCACCACATTGGGTTAAGAGTGGGCAAGTTTTATTTAATGTTCTACAGACAGAGAACCATATTACTATTATTGAGAATGAACATACAAAAAATAGAAAGAAGCACTGTCTAATGGCATTTATTCAGGCAGGATCAGAATTGAGAACACAGAGAAAAGAGAATTAAAAGGCAGAGTATAGATAAGATGATGTCTAGTTGTTTGAACATTAATATAGCATTAATATGGTTTTCCTATAGTTTTATAGGAAAACCAGTCCCAGCTCCTTCTCATGTAATTTTTTGGCTCTAGCAAGGGTTTTCCTCCGGCTTAAGACTGTAATGTACTCAGTAATTCCCCATTCATAACAATTTATAGAAGATATTGCCTTCCAGTAAGAATATGACATTCTTTAATAAGTCTTTTTAGGCCTTGGAAAAAATCTAACTTTTCAGCCTCTTTTCTTGACATGGGGGCAGTGAGGGACTAGATTATTTAAATGTCTTCCAACTCAAAAACGTATGGTTCCAGTTATTTTTTTTTTTTTTTTTTTTGAGACAGAGCCTCAAGCTGTCCCCCTGGGTAGAGTGCTGTGGCATTACAGCTCATAGCAACCTCCAACTCCTGGGCTCAAGCGAGTCTCCTGCCTCTGCCTCCCAAGTAGCTGGGACCACAGGCGCCCGCCACAACGCCCGGCTATTTTTTGGTTGCAGCCATCATTGTTGTTTGGCAGGTCCGGGCTGGGGATTCGAACCCGCCACCTTAGGTGTACGTGGCTGGCGCCTTAGCCGGTTGAGCTATAGGCGCCGAGCCTGGTTCCAGTTATTAATCCAAATGTGTTGTCCTACACATTGCACAGTGATCAACCTTAGGAAATGTTACCTTTATTTCAACTGTGTTGCCTTTAGACCTAATTCTTGACCTATCCAGGAATGTGGATCTTCTTACTTCGTATTAAGAAGTGAAGTATATTTCACTTGTACTGAGTGAAGTATATTTCCTCTCCTTATTTTTAACTTTATTAGATTTACTGTCTTTTCCTTCCCTTCCGTTCTGGGTTTCTGGAATGCTCTGCTTGAATTAACAGCCCATGAATCCTCTTAGCAGGGATGAGAGGGAGCG
Source organism: Otolemur garnettii (assembly GCF_000181295.1). Classification (NCBI taxonomy): domain Eukaryota; kingdom Metazoa; phylum Chordata; class Mammalia; order Primates; family Galagidae; genus Otolemur; species Otolemur garnettii. The sequence continues at coordinate 55,492,880 of NW_003852396.1, forward strand.
TGTAGGATCTGAAGATTTGAGGAAAGTCTGAGGAAGAAAGGGCAATATAGTAGTAAAGAGGCTAAGAAGATAGGACTTGGATAAAGACTGCCTGAGTTCAAACCCTGCCTTCACTCTGTGCCTTATTTTCCTTAAGTTTAATGAGGATAATAACCCTGTTGGGACTGTATTACTGAGCTTGTACATTTGGTAATTATCTGTAAGACAATGCTTGGTTCTTAGTAAGCATGAAATAAATGATATCTAGTATTAACAATTCCTGTTTTAAAGGTATTTTTCCTAAGAACCTTATAAGGATGATATCAGAAAGAACTTTGACCATCAGGGTAAAGTTCATTTATATGCCATTTGACAGTAAGTGCATTCATTAATAACATAGTCTTCTTTTTTCTGGTGATAAATTTAACTCACTAGAAGCTAGTATGCCTAAAGTTAAAGACTATACAGATATGAGTTTTTTCTTTAAGAATAGAGTATTCTATTCTGCATGGAGAAACTTATATATTTCCACATGTATGTAATTTTTTAATGTTATTACTCTATTGCAGGGGTGTCCAACCTTTTTCTCTTCTTTAGTGCACATTTGAAAAATGAGTTGCCTTGGGTCACACATTAAATACACTAACACTAAGGAAAGCTGTTTAGCAATAAAAGGGTCTCTGCATACTTTTTGTGATATCTGACACCACAGATAAGCAAAAAAGTCTTCACAAAATTAGCATGTGGTCTGCGGGCTATAGGTTGAACACCACTGCTTTAGAGTATAACATATATCCTATGGTAGGAAATCAGATTTGGAAAGAATCTCAGAAATAAATCTCCTTTATCCCTTTACTTTATAGAAGATGTGATCCTGGGAAGGTACCCGGTTGGGGAAGAGGGAAGAATTGAGGACATGAAATCCTATTAAGGTGTATACAACTTGGGAACATTTTCTATTTTTAATGTAACCAGAATGGTTAAGAAATTTGTCTTTCTATTCATGTCATGAATGCATTTCATGTTTTTGAAACTTCGACATTAAAAGATCTCAATATATTTAGAAAGTGTAGCTTCAGTTCAAAATGCTATAATTCTTCCTGACTGCGGATATTCATTACAATAGAATCTTTGAAGCCTTTAAAAATGACCTTTTCAAATAGATAAATATCTTTGCCCATAAACATTTATGTCATCACTTTGTAAATGTTTTAAATCACTCTTATTTTTCTTCTGAAGTGTTAAAAATTACCAATGCTTTATTCTGAGGGAGAGGGGAGGGAATAAAACAACCAAGAATGTGTACAAGGTTACTTTTTTAAAGGATATAAACTCAAAAAAAATTATAATTTTTATGAGCTCTCAAATTTGTCCATAGGCACATTTGTTTCCTTCTTTGTATTATGAATTCATGTATATCTACTGAAAAACCTACAAAGGAGAGGACTATTGATAATTATTTTACAATCTAGTGGCTTTGGCCAACAAATCTGATAGTTCTACCCAGAAGAGAATGGCCTTGAAACACAGATAAAGGAGGAGGAAATATCCTTGACATCAAAAGTATTCAAGACCGACACAACATTTTTTTTTGGAAAAACATAGTTGTTTAATCTCTGAATAAGAGAAATTATATTTAGTCCTCATTCCTGAAATTATAAACTCTTTATTTTTTTCATTTCATGAAAGGTCTCATGATTCTTACTTGCAGGTCTATTGTGGGAAATGATCAAGGAAGAAATGATAACATTATTCTTTTTTTTTTTTCTTTTTTCTTTTTGCAACAACAAAAAAATAGCCTGGTGTTGTGGCAGGTGCCTATAGTCCCAGTTACTTGGGAGACTGAGGCAAGAGATTCTTTTTTTAATATCAGGTTATCCTGTTATATTGTTTTCTTTTTCTTTTCTTTTCTTTTTTTTGTGAGACAGAGTCTTACTGTGTTGCCCTTGGTAGAGTGGCCTGGCGTCACAACTCACAGCAACCTCTAACTCTCTTGGGCTTAAGTGATTCTCTTGCCTCAGCCTTCCAAGTAGCTGGGACTAGGTGCCTGCCACAGTGCCCGGCTATTTTTTGGTTGTAGTTGTCAGGCAGGCCTTGGCCTGGGTTTGAACCCGCCACCTCTGGTGTATGTGGCTCTTGCCCTAGCCGCTGAGCTATAGGTGCGGAGCCCTGTTATATTGTTTTCAAAATTATTTATGTCAGACAATAGGATTCTACAATTTAATGGCCTGGTTTAGATTTTAGGATTAGGATTTTTATAGAAATTAATATGTTCAAGAGTGATTTCTTTGATGTCCTTTGCACAGTTAAATATGGATCAGCTGAATTTATTCTAAGAATGACCCTGACTTCTTAAAGGCTGATTCTGATCCTGATTCCTTTTGAAAAACATTTTAAGGTATTACAGTTGGTGTATATTTGGCAAAGACTCATGCCTGTGGAATCAATATGGTGAGTGAAATTTTACAATAGTAAAATGCTATAAAACATTTGTAAAATAGTTTGGTAATGGTAATAATTGCCATTGTTTCATTTCTTATATACAAAAGTACTAAATAGTCATTAAAATAAAGAATCCAATAGCAAAATATTCCCCCTTTAATAAACCTAGCGGGCAATGGCATTTATTTATGTAGTTCTTCATTTAGTTTCTTTACTGATTCTCAGTCTTACCAGACTCACCATCTACTTTTCTAATAAATATTTTGTAACATCTCTTTATTATTCTGAAAACACAATAAAATGTACACAATAAAAAATTCAGGTTGAGCACAATGGCTCACTTTGGGAGGCTAAGCTAGGAGGATTGCTTGAGGCCAGGGGTTTGAGACCAGCCTGAGCAAGGATAAGATCCCATCTCTACAAAAAATAGAAAATTGGCCAAGCATGGTGGTGTAGCCCTAGCTTCTTTGAGGGGCTGAGGCTGGAGGATAATTTGAGCCCAGGAATTTGAAGTTGTAGTCAGCTCTGATGACTCTACTGTACTATAGCCTAGGAAGGAGAGCAAGACCCTTAAACATAACTCAAATCATTATACTGTGTATAATTGAAAGACATAAAGGGAAGTAAATCACTTTAAATATTAAGTATTACAATACATAAATGCTAGAAAACTGATATAGTTAGGTGCTTGTACCTAATTATAATGAATATTTAGAGTAAAGGAAATTAGGAAGATAATAAATCATTCCATGTAAGAAAGATAGGGAACTAAAAGAACTGATGTACAAATGGATATTAGAATAAAAAGTGGTGTTAGAATAATAACAGATCACATTTATCAGTTTTTGATTTAAGCAAAAGGAAATAACTTTAGCCAAAGAAAGGAAACCATGAGAAGACAAATTTATATCCTGTCAAATTGAGGAAAATTAGTTGGGTCTTATTTTAACTATAATATTATAACAATTATCTGAGTGTGACACAAATTGGCATAGTAATGAAATGGAGTAAAAAATATGACTTGTATTTTGAAATTCTGCTACCTCTAGAAAAAAGAAACCTAGTAGGAGTGATAATCGTAGAGTGGTGATGAGTTGAGTTTGAGTTCTGTTGACTTTGTGCTGTTGGCAGAGCACTGTAATGGAAATTCTCAGCAAGTTGTTGAAAATAACAATTAGAGTTCCAGAAAACATTCATGTCAACAAGATTTAGTTTTGAGAGTCATTCCCAGAGCAGGAATCAATGAAGCCATTAGATTAGATATTGCAAATAAAGAAGATAATAGTAACACTAAAAATAAAAATCATCATTATTACATTTGTTCCAGACACTGAACACCTGTTTGACATATATTTTTTCACACACCTTTCATAAAGCTCTGTGTACTGTTATTACTAACATCTTTTTACAGATGAAACAACTAACAGAGAGGTTGCCTTAGTTCACAATAAGTGGTAGATATAAACTCAGGCAGTCTGGTTCTAGTACTCACTACCAAGAAAGGATTCTTGAGCAGCTCATTCATTTTGGTGGCAACAGTAGCAAGAAAGAGAATGAGAACAGTGGTTTACAACCTTTTTGGCACCAGGAACTGGTTTCGCAGAGGACCGTTTTTCCATGGACCGGGGCAAGGTGGATCTATGGTTTATTCAAGCTCATTACCTTTATTGTACCTCATTTACACTTTATTTCTATTGTTCTTACTTTGTTATTTCATTGTTAATATATAATGAAATAATCATGTAATTGACTGTAATGCAAAATCTGTGGGACCCTTGAGCTTGTTTTCCTTCAACTAGATGGTTCCATCTGACGGTGATGGGAGATAGTGACAGATCAAGCTTTGTTGGCTTGCCTGGCTGCTGCTTACCTCCTACTGTGTGGCTGGTTCCTAAAGGACCAGTACTGGCCCACAGCCTGGAGGTGGGCACTGCAGAGTTAGGTGAACCTTGTTTTGAAGACCGAGGTTTAGAATATAGTAACAAGTATGGCTTCAGACCACTTTAGAAGAGGTTTTGGAATTGATGATTAGTAAATCCTTAGTAAAAGGTCATTCAGTAACATTGCTAAGCCCAAGAAAATTGCCTGAGAGTTTGTTATATTGAGACTTTCTAGATTCTTCCAAAATTTATTTTATTTGTCCATTAGCTATTCTGAACTCTAATACCCAGTTGCTCTTCAACTTGTGATGGGATTATATCCCACTAAACTCATAAATTTAAAATGTCATAAGTCTAACATGCATTTAGTGCACCTGACCTACAAACATTATGACTTAGCCTAATACTTTATATGTGCTTAGAACACTTACTTTACAGTTAGGAAAACTCATTTGACCTTTAACCCATTGATAAAAAAGTATTGATTAACTCATGTAACTTATCAAATACTGTATGAAAGTGAAAAACAGAATGGTTGTATCGGTACTCAAAGTATCACTTTTGCACTATTATAAAGTTGAAAAAATATCTCTTGAACCATCATAAGACAGGCAGTATAAGTACTGTATCAGATTGTGTTTTGAGCCTTACTGAACATGGTATAACCATTCCTTTAATAAATACTGAGGTTATTCTCAAAGGAAATCTCTCTAGAATTAAGCAATCTAATTTTGCATTTGTTTGGGGCAATAGATTCTGTTGAAAATACCACAAGCAACAATTAAATTGGTACTAGATGAAAAGATAAATATTGCAAAAAGTTTAGCGTGAAAAGTGAGAAAATGTTAAGTGTGATTTGTGCTATGTAGTCAACAAGAAATAATTCATCATTCTTGGGTGTGATAATGAGCAGAGAAATAATCATGTGGGTGTTTTGATGATTAATTAGTTGATGTGTGTAAAATGATCAAAGAAAAAAAAAGCATGGCATAAATTCTAAATATTATTATTTTATTCCCAGAATTCTGTCAGGTTTCATGGCCTTCTTCCCATGTGCTCATCTTTCTGCACCTGTTGCCAGAACTTCTTTCCACGGCAGCACTGTTTTTACTGTCATTTAAAATCTGTTCCCAATTTTTCCTCTCATAACTCTCTCCTCCACATTCTGTTATCTAATTTTTTATAGATCTTTTAAATATATTTTTTAATAGAACTGTGTCTTATGTGTACAGAGCATACACAGTCAAATATATTTTATCACCTTTGGTGACTTAGGTAAAATAATTTTGTCCATACAGTTTTTCTTAATTAATTGCTCCCAAATGGCTTATACTCTACTTAATTTTTTAAATTATTATTTTTTTAATTTTTATTAAACCATAACTTGGTACATTGATGCATTTATGGGGTTCAGGGTACTGCTTCAGTATACAATGTGAAATGTTTACATTGAACTAAGTAACACCATCACAATTATACTTATTTCTTATAGTTTTGAAATGTACCACTGTATCATGCACATTAGGTGAGGTCCTCCAAATGCCCTCCTTTCTCCCATATCCCCCCTTTTCTCTGCTCTCTCTTCTCTTCCCTTCTACTTTCTGGACTATAGTTATGTTTTGCCATTCGTATGAGTGGTTATATATTGATTTCATAGTAGTATTGAGTACATTGGATACTTTTTCCCCCCATTCTTGAGATACTTTACTAAGAAGAATATGTTCCAGCTCCATCCAGGTAAACATAAAAGATGTGAAGTCTTCATCTTTTTTTACTGCTGCACAGTATTCCATGGTGTACATATACCATAATTTGTTAGTCCATTCATGGGTCGATGGGCACTTGGGCCGTTTCCATGTCTTGGCTATTATGAATTGGGTTGCAGTAAGCATTGTGGTGCAAAAGTCTTTGTTGTAAAATAATTTTTGATCATCTAGTATATATCTAGTAGAGGAATTGCAGGATTGAACGGTAGGTCTACTTTTAGTTCCTTGAGTGTTCTCCAAACTTCTTTCCAAAAAGGTCGTATTAGCTTGCATTCCCACCAGCAGTGTAGAAGCATTCCCTTCTCTCTGCATCCATGCCAGCATCT